>NW_026843646.1:13908591-14208591 GCF_030254825.1 Meriones unguiculatus | reverse complement strand
GAGTCATTTCGTTGCAAGCGGGTTTTTAAGTGCTCTGGAGTCATTACGTTGCAAGCGGGTTTTTACATACTTCTCAGACATTTCACTGAGAGGGGGTTTTTAAGTGCTCTGGAGTCATTTCGTTGCAAGCTGGTTTTTAAGTGCTCTGAAGGCATTTCGTTGTAAGCGGGTTTTTAAGTGCTCTGGAGTCATTTTGTTGCAAGCGGGTTTTTAAGTACTCTGGAGTAATTTCGTTGCAAGCGGGTTTTTAAGTGCTCTGGAGTCATTTCGTTGCAAGCGGGTTTAAAGTGCTCTGGAGTCATTTCGTTGCATGCGGGTTTTTATGTGTTCTGGAGTAATTTCGTTGCAAGCGAGTTTTAAGTGCTCTGGAGTCATTTCCCTGTAAGCGGGTTTTTAAGTACTCTGTAGTCATTTCGTTGCAAGCGGGTTTTTAAGTGCTCTGAAGGCATTTCGTTGTAAGCGGGTTTTTAAGTGCTCTGGAGTCATTTTGTTGCAAGCGGGTTTTTACGTGTTCTGGAGACATTTCATGGCAAGCGGGTTTTTACATACTTCTCAGACATTTCACTGGAAGCGGGTTTTTTAAGTGCTCTGTAGGCATTTCGTTGCAAGCGGGTTTTTAAGTACTCTGGAGTCATTTCGTTGCAAGCGTTTTTTACATGCTCTGGAGTCCTTTCGTTGCAAGCGGGTATTTACATACTTCTCAGACATTTCACTGGAAGCGGGTTTTTTAAGTGCTCTGGAGTCATTTCGTTGCAAGCGGGTTTTTAAGTACTCTGGAGTCATTTCGTTGCAAGCGGGTTTTTAAGTGTTCTGGAGTCATTTCTTTGCAAGCGGGTTTTTAAGTGCTCTGGAGTCATTTCGTTGCAAGCGGGTTTTTAAGTGCTCTGGAGTCATTTCGTTGCAAGCGGGTTTTTAAGTGCTCTGGAGTCATTTCGTTGCAAGCGGGTATTTAAGTGCTCTGGAGTCATTTCGTTGCAAGCGGGTTTTTAAGTGCTCTGGAGTCATTTCGTTGCAAGCGGGTTTTTAAGTGCTCTGGAGTCATTTCGTTGCAAGCGTGTTTTTAAGTGCTCTGGAGTCATTTCGTTGCAAGCGGGTTTTTAAGTGCTCTGGAGTCATTTCGTTGCAAGCGGGTTTTTAAGTGCTCTGGAGTCATTTCGTTGCAAGCGGGTTTTTAAGTGCTCTGGAGTCATTTCGTTGCAAGCGGATGTTTAAGTGCTCTGGAGTCATTTCGTTGCAAGCGGGTTTTTAAGTGCTCTGGAGTCATTTCGTTGCAAGCGGGTTTTTAAGTGCTCTGAAGGCATTTCGTTGTAAGCGGGTTTTTAAGTGCTCTGGAGTCATTTCGTTGCAAGCAGGATTTTACGTGTTCTGGAGTCATTTCGTTGCAAGCGGGTTTTTACATACTTCTCAGATATTTCACTGAGAGCGGGTTTTTTAAGTGCTCTGGAGTCATTTCATTGCAAGCGGGTTTTTATATGTTCTGGAGTCATTTCGTTGCAAGCGGGTTTTTAAGTACTCTGGAGTCATTTCGTTGCAAGCGGGTTTTTAAGTGCTCTGAAGGCATTTCGTTGTAAGCGGGTTTTTAAGTGCTCTGGAGTCATTTCGTTGCAAGCGGGTTTTTACGTGTTCTGGAGTCATTTCGTTGCAAGCGAGTTTTTACATACTTCTCAGACATTTCACTGGAAGCGGGTTTTTTAAGTGTTCTGTAGGCATTTCGTTGCAAGCGGGTTTTTAAGTACTCTGGAGTCATTTCGTTGCAAGCGGGTTTTACATGCTCTGGAGTCATTTCGTTGTAAGCGGGTTTTTACATACTTCTCAGACATTTCACTGGAAGCGGGTTTTTTAAGTGCTCTGGAGTCATTTCGTTGCAAGCGGGTTTTTAAGTACTCTGGAGTCATTTCGTTGCAAGCGGGTTTTTACATACTTCTCAGACATTTCACTGGAAGCGGGTTTTTTAAGTGCTCTGGAGTCATTTCGTTGCAAGCGGGTTTTTAAGTACTCTGGAGTCATTTCGTTGCAAGCGGGTTTTTAAGTGCCCTGGAGTCATTTCGTTGCAAGCGGGTTTTTACGTGCTCTGAAGGCATTTCGTTGTAAGCGGGTTCTTAAGTGCTCTGGAGTCATTTCGTTGCAAGCGGGTTTTTAAGTGCTCTGGAGTCATTTCGTTGCAAGCGGGTTTTTACGTGCTCTGAAGGCATTTCGTTGCAAGCGGGTTATTAAGTGCTCTGGAGTCATTTCGTTACAAGCGGGTTTTTAAGTACTCTGGAGTCATTTCGTTGCAAGCGGGTTTTTACATACTTCTCAGACATTTCACTGGAAGCGGGTTTTTTAAGTGCTCTGGAGTCATTTCGTTGCAAGCGGGTTTTTAAGTACTCTGGAGTCATTTCGTTGCAAGCGGGTTTTTAAGTGCTCTGGAGTCATTTCGTTGCAAGCGGGTTTTTACGTGCTCTGGAGGCATTTCGTTGTAAGCGGGTTCTTAAGTGCTCTGGAGTCATTTCGTTGCAAGCGGGTTTTTAAGTGCTCTGTAGTCATTTCGTTGCAAGCGGGTTTTTACGTGCTCTGAAGGCATTTCGTTGCAAGCGGGTTCTTAAGTGCTCTGGAGTCATTTCGTTGCAAGCGGGTTTTTAAGTGCTCTGGAGTCATTTCGTTGCAAGCGGTTTTTTACGTGCTCTGAAGGCATTTCGTTGCAAGCGGGTTTTTAAGTGTTCTGGAGTCATTTGGTTGCAAGCGGGTTTTTAAGGGCTCTGAAGGCATTTCGTTGTAAGCGGGTTTTTAAGTGCTCTAAAGTCTTTTCGTTGCAAGCGGGTTTTTACGTGTTCTGGAGTCATTTCGTTGCAAGCGGGTTTTTACATACTTCTCAGACATTTCACTTGAAGCGGGTTTTTTAAGTGCTCTGTAGGCATTTCGTTGCAAGCGGGTTTTTAAGTACTCTGGAGTCATTTCGTTGCAAGCTTTTTTTACATGCTCTTGGGTCATTTCGTTGCAAGCAAGTTTTTACATACTTCTCAGACATTGCACTGGAAGCGGGTTTTTTAAGTGCTCTGGAGTCATTTCGTTGCAAGCGGGTTTTTTACTACTCTGGAGTCATTTCGTTGCAAGCGGGTTTTTAAGTGCTCTGGAGTCATTTCGTTGCAAGCGGGTGTTTAAGTGCTCTGGAGTCATTTCGTTGCAAGCGGGTTTTTAAGTGCTCTGGAGTCATTTCGTTGCAAGCGGGTTTTTAAGTGCTCTGAAGGCATTTCGTTGTAAGCGGGTTTTTAAGTGCTCTGGAGTCATATCGTTGCAAGCAGGTTTTTACGTGTTCTGGAGTCATTTCATTGCAAGCGGTTTTTTACATACTTCTCAGACATTTCACTGAGAGCGGGTTTTTTAAGTGCTCTGGAGTCATTTCGTTGTAAGCGGGTTTTTAAGTGCTCTGGAGTCATTTCGTTGCAAGCGGGTTTTTACGTGCTCTGGAGTCATTTCGTTGCAAGCGGGTTTTTAAGTGCTCTGGAGTCATTTCGTTGCAAGCGGGTTTTTACGTGCTCTGAAGGCATTTCGTTGTAAGCGGGTTTTTAAGTGCTCTGGAGTCATTTCGTTTCAAGCGGTTTTTTAAGTGCTCTGGAGTCATTTCGTTGTAAGCGGGTTTTTAAGTGCTCTGGAGTCATTTCGTTGCAAGCACGTTTTTAAGTACTCTGGAGTAATTTCGTTGCAAGTGGGTTTTTAAGTGCTCTGGAGTCATTTCGTTGCAAGCGGGTTTAAAGTGCTCTGGAGTCATTTCATTGCATTCGGGTTTTTATGTGTTCTGGAGTAATTTCGTTGCAAGCGGGTTTTTAAGTGCTCTGGAGTCATTTCGCTGCAAGCGCGTTTTTAAGTACTCTGGAGTCATTTCGTTGTAAGCGGGTTTTTAAGTGCTCTGGAGTCATTTCGTTGCAAGCGGGTTTTTAAGTGCTCTGGAGTCATTTTGTTGCAAGCGGGTTTTTACGTGTTCTGGAGTCATTTCGTTGCAAGCGGGTTTTTACATACTTCGCAGACATTTCACTGGAAGCGGGTTTTTTAAGTGCTCTGTAGGCATTTCGTTGCAAGCGGGTTTTTAAGTACTCTGGAGTCATTTCGTTGCAAGCGTTTTTTACATGCTCTGGAGTCATTTCGTTGCAAGCGGGTTTTTACATACTTCTCTGACATTTAACTGGAAACGAGTTTTTTAAGTGCTCTGGAGTCCTTTCGTTGCAAGCGGGTATTTACATACTTCTCAGACATTTCACTGGAAGCGGGTTTTTTAAGTGCTCTGGAGTCATTTCGTTGCAAGCGGGTTTTTAAGTACACTGAAGTCATTTCGTTGCAAGCGGGTTTTTAAGTGCTCTGGAGTCATTTCGTTGCAAGCGGGTTTTTACGTGCTCTGAAGGCATTTCGTTGTAAGCGGGTTCTTAAGTGCTCTGGAGTCATTTCGTTGCAAGCGGGTTTTTAAGTGCTCTGGAGTCATTTCGTTGCAAGCGGGTTTTTACGTGCTCTGAAGGCATTTCGTTGCAAACGGGTTCTTAAGTGCTCTGGAGTCATTTCGTTGCAAGCGGGTTTTTAAGTACTCTGGAGTCATTTCGTTGCAAGCGGGTTTTTAAGTACTCTGGAGTCATTTCGTTGCAAGCGGGTTTTTACATACTTCTCAGACATTTCACTGGAAGCGGGTTTTTTTAAGTGCTCTGGAGTCATTTCGTTGCAAGCGGGTTTTTAAGTGCTCTGGAGTCATTTCGTTGCAAGCGGGTTTTTACGTGCTCTGAAGGCATTTCGTTGTAAGCGGGTTCTTAAGTGCTCTGGAGTCATTTCGTTGCAAGCGGGTTTTTAAGTGCTCTGGAGTCATATCGTTGCAAGCGGGTTTTTACGTGCTCTGAAGGCATTTCGTTGCAAGCGGGTTTTTAAGTGCTCTGGAGTCATTTCGTTGCAAGCGGGTTTTTACGTGCTCTGAAGGCATTTCGTTGCAAGCGGGTTCTTAAGTGCTCGGGAGTCATTTCGTTGCAAGCGGTTTTTTACGTGCTCTGAAGGCATTTCGTTGCAAGCGGGTTTTAAAGTGTTCTGGAGTCATTTGGTTGCAAGCGGGTTTTTAAGGGCTCTGAAGGCATTTTGTTCTAAGCGGGTTTTTAAGTGCTCTGGATTCATTTCATTGCAAGCGGGTTTTTAAGTGCTCTGGAGTCATTTCGTTGCAAGCGGGTTTTTAAGTACTCTGGAGTAATTTCGTTGCAAGCGGGTTTTTACGTGCTCTGAAGGCATTTCGTTGTAAGCGGGTTTTTAAGTGCTCTGGAGTCATTTCGTTGCAAGCGGGTTTTTAAGTGCTCTGGAGTCATTTCGTTGCAAGCGGGTTTTTAAGTTCTCTGAAGGCATTTCGTTGTAAGCGGGTTTTTAAGTGCTCTGGAGTCATTTCGTTGCAAGCGGGTTTTTAAGTACTCTGGAGTAATTTCGTTGCAAGCGGGTTTTTAAGTGCTCTGGAATCATTTCGTTGCAAGCGGGTTTTTAAGTGCTCTGGAGTCATTTCGTTGCAAGCGGGTTTTTACGTGCTCTGAAGGCATTTCGTTGTAAGCGGGTTTTTAAGTGCTCTAAAGTCTTTTCGTTTCAAGCGGGTTTTTACGTGTTCTGGAGTCATTTCGTTGCAAGCGTGTTTTTACATACTTCTCAGACATTTCACTGGAAGCGGGTTTTTTAAGTGCTCTGTAGGCATTTCGTTGCAAGCGGGTTTTTAAGTACTCTGGAGTAATTTCGTTGCAAGCGTTTTTTACATGCTCTTGGGTCATTTCGTTGCAAGCGGGTTTTTACATACTTCTCAGACATTTCACTGGAAGCGGGTTTTTTAAGTGCTCTGGAGTCATATCGTTGCAAGCAGGTTTTTACGTGTTCTGGAGTCACTTCGTTGCAAGCGGTTTTTTACATACTTCTCAGATATTTCACTGAGAGCGGGTTTTTTAAGTGCTCTGGAGTCATTTCGTTGTAAGCGGGTTTTTAAGTGCTCTGGAGTAATTTCGTTGCAAGCGGGTGTTTAAGTGCTCTGGAGTCATTTCGTTGCAAGCAGGTTTTTAAGTGCTCTGGAGTCATTTCGTTGCAAGCGGGTTTTTAAGTGCTCTGAAGGCATTTCGTTGTAAGCGCGTTTTTAAGTGCTCTGGAGTCATTTCGTTACAAGCAGGTTTTTAAGTACTCTGGAGTCATTTCGTTGCAAGCGGGTTTTTAAGTACTCTGGAGTCATTTCGTTGCAAGCGGGTTTAAAGTGCTCTGGAGTCATTTTGTTGCATGCGGGTTTTTATGTGTTCTGGAGTAATTTCGTTGCAAGCGGGTTTTTATGTGCTCTGGAGTCATTTCGCTGCAAGCGCGTTTTTAAGTACTCTGGAGTCATTTCGTTGTAAGCGGGTTTTTAAGTGCTCTGGAGTCATTTCGTTGCAAGCGGGTGTTTAAGTGCTCTGGAGTCATTTCGTTGCAAGCGGGTTTTTAAGTGCTCTGGAGTCATTACGTTGCAAGCGGGTTTTTACATACTTCTCAGACATTTCACTGAGAGGGGGTTTTTAAGTGCTCTGGAGTCATTTCGTTGCAAGCTGGTTTTTAAGTGCTCTGAAGGCATTTCGTTGTAAGCGGGTTTTTAAGTGCTCTGGAGTCATTTTGTTGCAAGCGGGTTTTTAAGTACTCTGGAGTAATTTCGTTGCAAGCGGGTTTTTAAGTGCTCTGGAGTCATTTCGTTGCAAGCGGGTTTAAAGTGCTCTGGAGTCATTTCGTTGCATGCGGGTTTTTATGTGTTCTGGAGTAATTTCGTTGCAAGCGAGTTTTAAGTGCTCTGGAGTCATTTCCCTGCAAGCGGGTTTTTAAGTACTCTGGAGTCATTTCGTTGCAAGCGGGTTTTTAAGTGCTCTGAAGGCATTTCGTTGTAAGCGGGTTTTTAAGTGCTCTGGAGTCATTTTGTTGCAAGCGGGTTTTTACGTGTTCTGGAGACATTTCATGGCAAGCGGGTTTTTACATACTTCTCAGACATTTCACTGGAAGCGGGTTTTTTAAGTGCTCTGTAGGCATTTCGTTGCAAGCGGGTTTTTAAGTACTCTGGAGTCATTTCGTTGCAAGCGTTTTTTACATGCTCTGGAGTCCTTTCGTTGCAAGCGGGTATTTACATACTTCTCAGACATTTCACTGGAAGCGGGTTTTTTAAGTGCTCTGGAGTCATTTCGTTGCAAGCGGGTTTTTAAGTACTCTGGAGTCATTTCGTTGCAAGCGGGTTTTTAAGTGTTCTGGAGTCATTTCTTTGCAAGCGGGTTTTTAAGTGCTCTGGAGTCATTTCGTTGCAAGCGGGTTTTTAAGTGCTCTGGAGTCATTTCGTTGCAAGCGGGTTTTTAAGTGCTCTGGAGTCATTTCGTTGCAAGCGGGTATTTAAGTGCTCTGGAGTCATTTCGTTGCAAGCGGGTTTTTAAGTGCTCTGGAGTCATTTCGTTGCAAGCGGGTTTTTAAGTGCTCTGGAGTCATTTCGTTGCAAGCGTGTTTTTAAGTGCTCTGGAGTCATTTCGTTGCAAGCGGGTTTTTAAGTGCTCTGGAGTCATTTCGTTGCAAGCGGGTTTTTAAGTGCTCTGGAGTCATTTCGTTGCAAGCGGGTTTTTAAGTGCTCTGGAGTCATTTCGTTGCAAGCGGATGTTTAAGTGCTCTGGAGTCATTTCGTTGCAAGCGGGTTTTTAAGTGCTCTGGAGTCATTTCGTTGCAAGCGGGTTTTTAAGTGCTCTGAAGGCATTTCGTTGTAAGCGGGTTTTTAAGTGCTCTGGAGTCATTTCGTTGCAAGCAGGATTTTACGTGTTCTGGAGTCATTTCGTTGCAAGCGGGTTTTTACATACTTCTCAGATATTTCACTGAGAGCGGGTTTTTTAAGTGCTCTGGAGTCATTTCATTGCAAGCGGGTTTTTATATGTTCTGGAGTCATTTCGTTGCAAGCGGGTTTTTAAGTACTCTGGAGTCATTTCGTTGCAAGCGGGTTTTTAAGTGCTCTGAAGGCATTTCGTTGTAAGCGGGTTTTTAAGTGCTCTGGAGTCATTTCGTTGCAAGCGGGTTTTTACGTGTTCTGGAGTCATTTCGTTGCAAGCGAGTTTTTACATACTTCTCAGACATTTCACTGGAAGCGGGTTTTTTAAGTGTTCTGTAGGCATTTCGTTGCAAGCGGGTTTTTAAGTACTCTGGAGTCATTTCGTTGCAAGCGGGTTTTACATGCTCTGGAGTCATTTCGTTGTAAGCGGGTTTTTACATACTTCTCAGACATTTCACTGGAAGCGGGTTTTTTAAGTGCTCTGGAGTCATTTCGTTGCAAGCGGGTTTTTAAGTACTCTGGAGTCATTTCGTTGCAAGCGGGTTTTTACATACTTCTCAGACATTTCACTGGAAGCGGGTTTTTTAAGTGCTCTGGAGTCATTTCGTTGCAAGCGGGTTTTTAAGTACTCTGGAGTCATTTCGTTGCAAGCGGGTTTTTAAGTGCCCTGGAGTCATTTCGTTGCAAGCGGGTTTTTACGTGCTCTGAAGGCATTTCGTTGTAAGCGGGTTCTTAAGTGCTCTGGAGTCATTTCGTTGCAAGCGGGTTTTTAAGTGCTCTGGAGTCATTTCGTTGCAAGCGGGTTTTTACGTGCTCTGAAGGCATTTCGTTGCAAGCGGGTTATTAAGTGCTCTGGAGTCATTTCGTTACAAGCGGGTTTTTAAGTACTCTGGAGTCATTTCGTTGCAAGCGGGTTTTTACATACTTCTCAGACATTTCACTGGAAGCGGGTTTTTTAAGTGCTCTGGAGTCATTTCGTTGCAAGCGGGTTTTTAAGTACTCTGGAGTCATTTCGTTGCAAGCGGGTTTTTAAGTGCTCTGGAGTCATTTCGTTGCAAGCGGGTTTTTACGTGCTCTGAAGGCATTTCGTTGTAAGCGGGTTCTTAAGTGCTCTGGAGTCATTTCGTTGCAAGCGGGTTTTTAAGTGCTCTGTAGTCATTTCGTTGCAAGCGGGTTTTTACGTGCTCTGAAGGCATTTCGTTGCAAGCGGGTTCTTAAGTGCTCTGGAGTCATTTCGTTGCAAGCGGGTTTTTAAGTGCTCTGGAGTCATTTCGTTGCAAGCGGTTTTTTACGTGCTCTGAAGGCATTTCGTTGCAAGCGGGTTTTTAAGTGTTCTGGAGTCATTTGGTTGCAAGCGGGTTTTTAAGGGCTCTGAAGGCATTTCGTTGTAAGCGGGTTTTTAAGTGCTCTAAAGTCTTTTCGTTGCAAGCGGGTTTTTACGTGTTCTGGAGTCATTTCGTTGCAAGCGGGTTTTTACATACTTCTCAGACATTTCACTTGAAGCGGGTTTTTTAAGTGCTCTGTAGGCATTTCGTTGCAAGCGGGTTTTTAAGTACTCTGGAGTCATTTCGTTGCAAGCTTTTTTTACATGCTCTTGGGTCATTTCGTTGCAAGCAAGTTTTTACATACTTCTCAGACATTGCACTGGAAGCGGGTTTTTTAAGTGCTCTGGAGTCATTTCGTTGCAAGCGGGTTTTTTACTACTCTGGAGTCATTTCGTTGCAAGCGGGTTTTTAAGTGCTCTGGAGTCATTTCGTTGCAAGCGGGTGTTTAAGTGCTCTGGAGTCATTTCGTTGCAAGCGGGTTTTTAAGTGCTCTGGAGTCATTTCGTTGCAAGCGGGTTTTTAAGTGCTCTGAAGGCATTTCGTTGTAAGCGGGTTTTTAAGTGCTCTGGAGTCATATCGTTGCAAGCAGGTTTTTACGTGTTCTGGAGTCATTTCATTGCAAGCGGTTTTTTACATACTTCTCAGACATTTCACTGAGAGCGGGTTTTTTAAGTGCTCTGGAGTCATTTCGTTGTAAGCGGGTTTTTAAGTGCTCTGGAGTCATTTCGTTGCAAGCGGGTTTTTACGTGCTCTGGAGTCATTTCGTTGCAAGCGGGTTTTTAAGTGCTCTGGAGTCATTTCGTTGCAAGCGGGTTTTTACGTGCTCTGAAGGCATTTCGTTGTAAGCGGGTTTTTAAGTGCTCTGGAGTCATTTCGTTTCAAGCGGTTTTTTAAGTGCTCTGGAGTCATTTCGTTGTAAGCGGGTTTTTAAGTGCTCTGGAGTCATTTCGTTGCAAGCACGTTTTTAAGTACTCTGGAGTAATTTCGTTGCAAGTGGGTTTTTAAGTGCTCTGGAGTCATTTCGTTGCAAGCGGGTTTAAAGTGCTCTGGAGTCATTTCATTGCATTCGGGTTTTTATGTGTTCTGGAGTAATTTCGTTGCAAGCGGGTTTTTAAGTGCTCTGGAGTCATTTCGCTGCAAGCGCGTTTTTAAGTACTCTGGAGTCATTTCGTTGTAAGCGGGTTTTTAAGTGCTCTGGAGTCATTTCGTTGCAAGCGGGTTTTTAAGTGCTCTGGAGTCATTTTGTTGCAAGCGGGTTTTTACGTGTTCTGGAGTCATTTCGTTGCAAGCGGGTTTTTACATACTTCGCAGACATTTCACTGGAAGCGGGTTTTTTAAGTGCTCTGTAGGCATTTCGTTGCAAGCGGGTTTTTAAGTACTCTGGAGTCATTTCGTTGCAAGCGTTTTTTACATGCTCTGGAGTCATTTCGTTGCAAGCGGGTTTTTACATACTTCTCTGACATTTAACTGGAAACGAGTTTTTTAAGTGCTCTGGAGTCCTTTCGTTGCAAGCGGGTATTTACATACTTCTCAGACATTTCACTGGAAGCGGGTTTTTTAAGTGCTCTGGAGTCATTTCGTTGCAAGCGGGTTTTTAAGTACACTGAAGTCATTTCCTTGCAAGCGGGTTTTTAAGTGCTCTGGAGTCATTTCGTTGCAAGCGGGTTTTTACGTGCTCTGAAGGCATTTCGTTGTAAGCGGGTTCTTAAGTGCTCTGGAGTCATTTCGTTGCAAGCGGGTTTTTAAGTGCTCTGGAGTCATTTCGTTGCAAGCGGATTTTTACGTGCTCTGAAGGCATTTCGTTGCAAACGGGTTCTTAAGTGCTCTGGAGTCATTTCGTTGCAAGCGGGTTTTTAAGTACTCTGGAGTCATTTCGTTGCAAGCGGGTTTTTAAGTACTCTGGAGTCATTTCGTTGCAAGCGGGTTTTTACATACTTCTCAGACATTTCACTGGAAGCGGGTTTTTTTAAGTGCTCTGGAGTCATTTCGTTGCAAGCGGGTTTTTAAGTGCTCTGGAGTCATTTCGTTGCAAGCGGGTTTTTACGTGCTCTGAAGGCATTTCGTTGTAAGCGGGTTCTTAAGTGCTCTGGAGTCATTTCGTTGCAAGCGGGTTTTTAAGTGCTCTGGAGTCATATCGTTGCAAGCGGGTTTTTACGTGCTCTGAAGGCATTTCGTTGCAAGCGGGTTTTTAAGTGCTCTGGAGTCATTTCGTTGCAAGCGGGTTTTTACGTGCTCTGAAGGCATTTCGTTGCAAGCGGGTTCTTAAGTGCTCGGGAGTCATTTCGTTGCAAGCGGTTTTTTACGTGCTCTGAAGGCATTTCGTTGCAAGCGGGTTTTAAAGTGTTCTGGAGTCATTTGGTTGCAAGCGGGTTTTTAAGGGCTCTGAAGGCATTTTGTTCTAAGCGGGTTTTTAAGTGCTCTGGATTCATTTCATTGCAAGCGGGTTTTTAAGTGCTCTGGAGTCATTTCGTTGCAAGCGGGTTTTTAAGTACTCTGGAGTAATTTCGTTGCAAGCGGGTTTTTACGTGCTCTGAAGGCATTTCGTTGTAAGCGGGTTTTTAAGTGCTCTGGAGTCATTTCGTTGCAAGCGGGTTTTTAAGTGCTCTGGAGTCATTTCGTTGCAAGCGGGTTTTTAAGTTCTCTGAAGGCATTTCGTTGTAAGCGGGTTTTTAAGTGCTCTGGAGTCATTTCGTTGCAAGCGGGTTTTTAAGTACTCTGGAGTAATTTCGTTGCAAGCGGGTTTTTAAGTGCTCTGGAATCATTTCGTTGCAAGCGGGTTTTTAAGTGCTCTGGAGTCATTTCGTTGCAAGCGGGTTTTTACGTGCTCTGAAGGCATTTCGTTGTAAGCGGGTTTTTAAGTGCTCTAAAGTCTTTTCGTTTCAAGCGGGTTTTTACGTGTTCTGGAGTCATTTCGTTGCAAGCGGGTTTTTACATACTTCTCAGACATTTCACTGGAAGCGGGTTTTTTAAGTGCTCTGTAGGCATTTCGTTGCAAGCGGGGTTTTAAGTACTCTGGAGTAATTTCGTTGCAAGCGTTTTTTACATGCTCTTGGGTCATTTCGTTGCAAGCGGGTTTTTACATACTTCTCAGACATTTCACTGGAAGCGGGTTTTTTAAGTGCTCTGGAGTCATATCGTTGCAAGCAGGTTTTTACGTGTTCTGGAGTCACTTCGTTGCAAGCGGTTTTTTACATACTTCTCAGATATTTCACTGAGAGCGGGTTTTTTAAGTGCTCTGGAGTCATTTCGTTGTAAGCGGGTTTTTAAGTGCTCTGGAGTAATTTCGTTGCAAGCGGGTGTTTAAGTGCTCTGGAGTCATTTCGTTGCAAGCAGGTTTTTAAGTGCTCTGGAGTCATTTCGTTGCAAGCGGGTTTTTAAGTGCTCTGAAGGCATTTCGTTGTAAGCGCGTTTTTAAGTGCTCTGGAGTCATTTCGTTACAAGCAGGTTTTTAAGTACTCTGGAGTCATTTCGTTGCAAGCGGGTTTTTAAGTACTCTGGAGTCATTTCGTTGCAAGCGGGTTTAAAGTGCTCTGGAGTCATTTTGTTGCATGCGGGTTTTTATGTGTTCTGGAGTAATTTCGTTGCAAGCGGGTTTTTATGTGCTCTGGAGTCATTTCGCTGCAAGCGCGTTTTTAAGTACTCTGGAGTCATTTCGTTGTAAGCGGGTTTTTAAGTGCTCTGGAGTCATTTCGTTGCAAGCGGGTTTTTAAGTGCTCTGGAGTCATTTTTTTGCAAGCGGGTTTTTACGTGTTCTGGAGTCATTTCGTTGCAAGCGGGTTTTTACATACTTCTCAGACATTTCACTGGAAGCGGGTTTTTTAAGTGCTCTGTAGGCATTTCGTTGCAAGCGGGTTTTTAAGTACTCTGGAGTCATTTCGTTGCAAGCGTTTTTTACATGCTCTGGAGTCATTTCGTTGCAAGCGGGTTTTTAAGTGCTCTGGAGTCATTTCGTTGCAAGCGGGTTTTTACATACTTCTCAAACATTTCACTGAGAGCGAGTTTTTTAAGTGCTCTGGAGTCATTTTGTTGCAAGCGGGTGTTTAAGTGCTCTGGAGTCATTTCGTTGCAAGCGGGTTTTTAAGTGCTCTGGAGTCATTTCGTTGCAAGCGGGTTTTTACATATTCCTCAGACATTTCAATGAGCGGGTTTTTAAGTGCTCTGGAGTCATTTCGTTGCAAGCGGGTGTTTAAGTGCTCTGGAGTCATTTCGCTGCAAGCGCGTTTTTAAGTGCTCTGGAGTCACTTCGTTGCAAGCGGGTTTTTAAGTGCTCTGGAGTCATTTCGTTGCAAACGGGTTTTTAAGTGCTCTGAAGGCATTTCGTTGTAAGCGGGTTTTTAAGTGCTCTGGAGTCATTTCGTTGCAAGCGGGTTTTTAAGTGCTCTGGAGTCATTTCGTTGCAAGCGGGTTTTTACATACTTCTCAGACATTTCACTGAGAGCGGGTTTTTTAAGTGCTCTGGAGTCATTTCGTTGCAAGCGGGTGTTTAAGTGCTCTGGAGTCATTTCGTTGCAAGCGGGTTTTTAAGTGCTCTGGAGTCATTTCGTTGCAAGCGGGTTTTTACATACTTCTCAGACATTTCACTGAGAGCGGGTTTTTAAGTGCTCTGGAGTCATTTCGTTGCAAGCTGGTTTTTAAGTGCTCTGGAGTCATTTCGTTGCAAGCGGGTTTTTAAGTGCTCTGGAGTCATTTCGTTGCAAGCGGGTTTTTACATACTTCTCAGAAATTTCACTAAGAGCGGGTTTTTAAGTGCTCTGGAGTCATTTCGTTGCAAGCGGGTTTTTAAGTGCTCTGGAGTCATTTCGTTGCAAGCGGGTTTTTAAGTGCTCTGGAGTCATTTCGTTGCAAGCGGGTTTTTACGTGCTCTGAAGGCATTTCGTTGTAAGCGGGTTTTTAAGTGCTCTAAAGTCTTTTCGTTGCAAGCGGGTTTTTACGTGTTCTGGAGTCATTTCGTTGCAAGCGGGTTTTTACATACTTCTCAGACATTTCACTGGAAGCGGGTTTTTTAAGTGCTCTGTAGGCATTTCGTTGCAAGCGGGTTTTTAAGTACTCTGGAGTCATTTCGTTGCAAGCGTTTTTTACATGCTCTTGGGTCATTTCGTTGCAAGCGGGTTTTTACATACTTCTCAGACATTTCACTGGAAGCGGGTTTTTTAAGTGCTCTGGAGTCATTTCGTTGCAAGCGGGTTTTTAAGTACTCTGGAGTCATTTCGTTGCAAGCGGGTTTTTAAGTGCTCTGGAGTCATTTCGTTGCAAGCGGGTTTTTACGTGCTCTGAAGGCATTTCGTTGTAAGCGGGTTCTTAAGTGCTCTGGAGTCATTTCGTTGCAAGCGGGTTTTTAAGTGCTCTGGAGTCATTTCGTTGCAAGCGGGTGTTTAAGTGCTCTGGAGTCATTTCGTTGCAAGCGGGTTTTTAAGTGCTCTGGAGTCATTTCGTTGCAAGCGGGTTTTGAAGTGCTCTGAAGGCATTTCGTTGTAAGCGGGTTTTTAAGTGCTCTGGAGTCATATCGTTGCAAGCAGGTTTTTACGTGTTCTGGCGTCATTTCGTTGCAAGCGGTTTTTTACATACTTCTCAGACATTTCACTGAGAGCAGGTTTTTTAAGTGCTCTGGAGTCATTTCGTTGTAAGCGGGTTTTTAAGTGCTCTGGAGACATTTCGTTGCAAGCGGGTTTTTAAGTGCTCTGGAGTCATTTCGTTGCAAGCGGGTTTTTACGTGCTCTGAAGGAATTTCGTTGTAAGCGGGGTTTTAAGTGCTCTGGAGTCCTTTCGTTGCAAGCGGGTTTTTAAGTGCTCTGGAGTCATTTCGTTGCAAGCGGGTTTTTAAGTGCTCTGAAGGCATTTCGTTGTAAGCGGGTTTTTAAGTGCTCTGGAGTCATTTCGTTGCAAGCAGGTTTTTAAGTACTCTGGAGTAATTTCGTTGCAAGCGGGTTTTTAAGTGCTCTGGAGTCATTTCGTTGCAAGCGGGTTTAAAGTGCTCTGGAGTCATTTCGTTGCAAGCGGGTTTTTACATACTTCTCTGACATTTAACTGGAAACGAGTTTTTTAAGTGCTCTGGAGTCCTTTCGTTGCAAGCGGGTATTTACATACTTCTCAGACATTTCACTGTAAGCGGGTTTTTTAAGTGCTCTGGAGTCATTTCGTTGCAAGCGGGTTTTTAAGTACTCTGGAGTCATTTCGTTGCAAGCGGGTTTTTAAGTGCTCTGGAGTCATTTCGTTGCAAGCGGGTTTTTAAGTGCTCTGGAGTCATTCCGTTGCAAGCGGGTTTTTAAGTGCTCTGGAGTCATTCCGTTGCAAGCGGGTTTTTAAGTGCTCTGGAGTCATTTCGTTGCAAGCGGGTTTTTAAGTGCTCTGGAGTCATTTCGCTGCAAGCGCGTTTTTAAGTACTCTGGAGTCATTTCGTTGTAAGCGGGTTTTTAAGTGCTCTGGAGTCATTTCGTTGCAAGCGGGTTTTTAAGTGCTCTGGAGTCATTTTGTTGCAAGCGGGTTTTTACGTGTTCTGGAGTCATTTCGTTGCAAGCGGGTTTTTACATACTTCTCAGACATTTCACTGGAAGCGGGTTTTTTAAGTGCTCTGTAGGCATTTCGTTGCAAGCGGGTTTTTAAGTACTCTGGAGTCATTTCGTTGCAAGCGTTTTTTACATGCTCTGGAGTCATTTCGTTGCAAGCGGGTTTTTAAGTGCTCTGGAGTCATTTCGTTGCAAGCGGGTTTTTACATACTTCTCAAACATTTCACTGAGAGCGAGTTTTTTAAGTGCTCTGGAGTCATTTTGTTGCAAGCGGGTGTTTAAGTGCTCTGGAGTCATTTCGTTGCAAGCGGGTTTTTAAGTGCTCTGGAGTCATTTCGTTGCAAGCGGGTTTTTACATACTCCTCAGACATTTCAATGAGCGGGTTTTTAAGTGCTCTGGAGTCATTTCGTTGCAAGCGGGTGTTTAAGTGCTCTGGAGTCATTTCGCTGCAAGCGCGTTTTTAAGTGCTCTGGAGTCATTTCGTTGCAAGCGGGTTTTTAAGTGCTCTGGAGTCATTTCGTTGCAAGCGGGTTTTTAAGTGCTCTGAAGGCATTTCGTTGTAAGCGGGTTTTTAAGTGCTCTGGAGTCATATCGTTGCAAGCAGGTTTTTACGTGTTCTGGAGTCATTTCGTTGCAAGCGGTTTTTTACATACTTCTCAGACATTTCACTGAGAGCGGGTTTTTTAAGTGCTCTGGAGTCATTTCGTTGTAAGCGGGTTTTTAAGTGCTCTGGAGTCATTTCGTTGCAAGCGGGTTTTTAAGTGCTCTGGAGTCATTTCGTTGCAAGCGGGTTTTTAAGTGCTCTGAAGGCATTTCGTTGTAAGCGGGTTTTTAAGTGCTCTGGAGTCATTTCGTTGCAAGCGGGTTTTTAAGTGCTCTGGAGTCATTTCGTTGCAAGCGGGTTTTTAAGTGCTCTGAAGGCATTTCGTTGTAAGCGGGTTTTTAAGTGCTCTGGAGTCATTTCGTTACAAGCAGGTTTTTAAGTACTCTGGAGTCATTTCGTTGCAAGCGGGTTTATAAGTGCTCTGGAGTCATTTCGTTGCAAGCTGGTGTTTAAGTGCTCTGGAGTCATTTCGTTGCAAGCGGATTTTTAAGTGCTCTGGAGTCATTTCGTTGAAAGCGGGTTTTTAAATACTTCTCAGACATTTCACTGAGAGCAGGTTTTTTAAGTGCTCTGGAGTCATTTCGCTGCAAGCGCGTTTTTAAGTACTCTTGAGTCATTTCGTTGTAAGCGGGTTTTTAAGTGCTCTGGAGTCATTTCGTTGAAAGCGGGTTTTTAAGTGCTCTGGAGTCATTTCGTTGCAAGCGGGTTTTTAAGTGCTCTGGAGTCATTTCGTTGCAAGCGGGTTTTTACATACTTCTCAGACATTTCACTGAGAGCGGGTTTTTTAAGTGCTCTGGAGTCATTTCGTTGCAAGCGGGTGTTGAAGTGCTCTGGAGTCATTTCGTTGCAAGCGGGTTTTTAAGTGCTCTGGAGTCATTTCGTTGCAAGCGGGTTTTTACATACTTCTCAGACATTTCACTGAGAGCGGGTTTTTAAGTGCTCTGGAGTCATTTCGTTGCAAGCTGGTTTTTAAGTGCTCTGGAGTCATTTCGTTGCAAGCGGGTTTTTAAGTGCTCTGGAGTCATTTCGTTGCAAGCGGGTTTTTACATACTTCTCAGAAATTTCACTGAGAGCGGGTTTTTAAGTGCTCTGGAGTCATTTCGTTGCAAGCGGGTTTTTAAGTGCTCTGGAGTCATTTCGTTGTAAGCGGGTTTTTACATACTTCTCAGACATTTCACTGTAAGCGGGTTTTTAAGTGCTCTGGAGTCATTTCGTTGCAAGCGGGTTTTTAAGTGCTCTGAAGGCATTTCGTTGTAAGCGGGTTTTTAAGTGCTCTGGAGTCATTTCGTTGCAAGCGGGTTTTTAAGTACTCTGGAGTAATTTCGTTGCAAGCGGGTTTTTAAGTGCTCTGGAGTCATTTCGTTGCAAGCGGGTTTTTAAGTGCTCTGGAGTCATTTCGTTGCAAGCGGGTTTTTACGTGCTCTGAAGGCATTTCGTTGTAAGCGGGTTTTTAAGTGCTCTAAAGTCTTTTCGTTGCAAGCGGTTTTTTACGTGTTCTGGAGTCATTTCGTTGCAAGCGGGTTTTTACATACTTCTCAGACATTTCACTGGAAGCGGGTTTTTTAAGTGCTCTGTAGGCATTTCATTGCAAGCGGGTTTTTAAGTACTCTGGAGTCATTTCGTTGCAAGCGTTTTTTACATGCTCTTGGGTCATTTCGTTGCAAGCGGGTTTTTACATACTTCTCAGACATTTCACTGGAAGCGGGTTTTTTAAGTGCTCTGGAGTCATTTCGTTGCAAGCGGGTTTTTAAGTACTCTGGAGTCATTTCATTGCAAGCGGGTTTTTAAGTGCTCTGGAGTCATTTCGTTGCAAGCGGGTGTTTAAGTGCTCTGGAGTCATTTCGTTGCAAGCGCGTTTTTAAGTGCTCTGGAGTCATTTCGTTGCAAGCGGGTTTTGAAGTGCTCTGAAGGCATTTCGTTGTAAGCGGGTTTTTAAGTGCTCTGGAGTCATATCGTTGCAAGCAGGTTTTTACGTGTTCTGGCGTCATTTCATTGCAAGCGGTTTTTTACATACTTCTCAGACATTTCACTGAGAGCGGGTTTTTTAAGTGCTCTGGAGTCATTTCGTTGTAAGCGGGTTTTTAAGTGCTCTGGAGACATTTCGTTGCAAGCGGGTTTTTAAGTGCTCTGGAGTCATTTCGTTGCAAGCGGGTTTTTACGTGCTCTGAAGGAATTTCGTTGTAAGCGGGGTTTTAAGTGCTCTGGAGTCCTTTCGTTGCAAGCGGGTTTTTAAGTGCTCTGGAGTCATTTCGTTGCAAGCGGGTTTTTATGTGCTCTGAAGGCATTTCGTTGTAAGCGGGTTCTTAAGTGCTCTGGAGTCATTTCGTTGCAAGCGGGTTTTTAAGTGCTCTGGAGTCATTTCGTTGCAAGCGGGTGTTTAAGTGCTCTGGAGTCATTTCGTTGCAAGCGGGTTTTTAAGTGCTCTGGAGTCATTTCGTTGCAAGCGGGTTTTGAAGTGCTCTGAAGGCATTTCGTTGTAAGCGGGTTTTTAAGTGCTCTGGAGTCATATCGTTGCAAGCAGGTTTTTACGTGTTCTGGCGTCATTTCGTTGCAAGCGGTTTTTTACATACTTCTCAGACATTTCACTGAGAGCGGGTTTTTTAAGTGCTCTGGAGTCATTTCGTTGTAAGCGGGTTTTTAAGTGCTCTGGAGACATTTCGTTGCAAGCGGGTTTTTAAGTGCTCTGGAGTCATTTCGTTGCAAGCGGGTTTTTACGTGCTCTGAAGGAATTTCGTTGTAAGCGGGGTTTTAAGTGCTCTGGAGTCCTTTCGTTGCAAGCGGGTTTTTAAGTGCTCTGGAGTCATTTCGTTGCAAGCGGGTTTTTAAGTGCTCTGAAGGCATTTCGTTGTAAGCGGGTTTTTAAGTGCTCTGGAGTCATTTCGTTGCAAGCAGGTTTTTAAGTACTCTGGAGTAATTTCGTTGCAAGCGGGTTTTTAAGTGCTCTGGAGTCATTTCGTTGCAAGCGGGTTTAAAGTGCTCTGGAGTCATTTCGTTGCAAGCGGGTTTTTACATACTTCTCTGACATTTAACTGGAAACGAGTTTTTTAAGTGCTCTGGAGTCCTTTCGTTGCAAGCGGGTATTTACATACTTCTCAGACATTTCACTGTAAGCGGGTTTTTTAAGTGCTCTGGAGTCATTTCGTTGCAAGCGGGTTTTTAAGTACTCTGGAGTCATTTCGTTGCAAGCGGGTTTTTAAGTGCTCTGGAGTCATTTCGTTGCAAGCGGGTTTTTAAGTGCTCTGGAGTCATTTCGTTGCAAGCGGGTTTTTAAGTGCTCTGGAGTCATTCCGTTGCAAGCGGGTTTTTAAGTGCTCTGGAGTCATTTCGTTGCAAGCGGGTTTTTAAGTGCTCTGGAGTCATTTCGCTGCAAGCGCGTTTTTAAGTACTCTGGAGTCATTTCGTTGTAAGCGGGTTTTTAAGTGCTCTGGAGTCATTTCGTTGCAAGCGGGTTTTTAAGTGCTCTGGAGTCATTTTGTTGCAAGCGGGTTTTTACGTGTTCTGGAGTCATTTCGTTGCAAGCGGGTTTTTACATACTTCTCAGACATTTCACTGGAAGCGGGTTTTTTAAGTGCTCTGTAGGCATTTCGTTGCAAGCGGGTTTTTAAGTACTCTGGAGTCATTTCGTTGCAAGCGTTTTTTACATGCTCTGGAGTCATTTCGTTGCAAGCGGGTTTTTAAGTGCTCTGGAGTCATTTCGTTGCAAGCGGGTTTTTACATACTTCTCAAACATTTCACTGAGAGCGAGTTTTTTAAGTGCTCTGGAGTCATTTTGTTGCAAGCGGGTGTTTAAGTGCTCTGGAGTCATTTCGTTGCACGCGGGTTTTTAAGTGCTCTGGAGTCATTTCGTTGCAAGCGGGTTTTTACATACTCCTCAGACATTTCAATGAGCGGGTTTTTAAGTGCTCTGGAGTCATTTCGTTGCAAGCGGGTGTTTAAGTGCTCTGGAGTCATTTCGCTGCAAGCGCGTTTTTAAGTGCTCTGGAGTCATTTCGTTGCAAGCGGGTTTTTAAGTGCTCTGGAGTCATTTCGTTGCAAGCGGGTGTTTAAGTGCTCTGGAGTCATTTCGCTGCAAGCGCGTTTTTAAGTGCTCTGGAGTCATTTCGTTGCAAGCGGGTTTTTAAGTGCTCTGGAGTCATATCGTTGCAAGCAGGTTTTTACGTGTTCTGGAGTCATTTCGTTGCAAGCGGTTTTTTACATACTTCTCAGACATTTCACTGAGAGCGGGTTTTTTAAGTGCTCTGGAGTCATTTCGTTGTAAGCGGGTTTTTAAGTGCTCTGGAGTCATTTCGTTGCAAGCGGGTTTTTAAGTGCTCTGGAGTCATTTCGTTGCAAGCGGGTTTTTACGTGCTCTGAAGGCATTTCGTTGTAAGCGGGTTTTTAAGTGCTCTGGAGTCATTTCGTTGCAAGCGGGTTTTTAAGTGCTCTGGAGTCATTTCGTTGCAAGCGGGTTTTTAAGTGCTCTGAAGGCATTTCGTTGTAAGCGGGTTTTTAAGTGCTCTGGAGTCATTTCGTTACAAGCAGGTTTTTAAGTACTCTGGAGTCATTTCGTTGCAAGCGGGTTTATAAGTGCTCTGGAGTCATTTCGTTGCAAGCTGGTGTTTAAGTGCTCTGGAGTCATTTCGTTGCAAGCGGGTTTTTAAGTGCTCTGGAGTCATTTCGTTGCAAGCGGGTTTTTAAGTGCTCTGAAGGCATTTCGTTGTAAGCGGGTTTTTAAGTGCTCTGGAGTCATATCGTTGCAAGCAGGTTTTTACGTGTTCTGGAGTCATTTCGTTGCAAGCGGTTTTTTACATACTTCTCAGACATTTCACTGAGAGCGGGTTTTTTAAGTGCTCTGGAGTCATTTCGTTGTAAGCGGGTTTTTAAGTGCTCTGGAGTCATTTCGTTGCAAGCGGGTTTTTAAGTGCTCTGGAGTCATTTCGTTGCAAGCGGGTTTTTACGTGCTCTGAAGGCATTTCGTTGTAAGCGGGTTTTTAAGTGCTCTGGAGTCATTTCGTTGCAAGCGGGTTTTTAAGTGCTCTGGAGTCATTTCGTTGCAAGCGGGTTTTTAAGTGCTCTGAAGGCATTTCGTTGTAAGCGGGTTTTTAAGTGCTCTGGAGTCATTTCGTTACAAGCGGGTTTTTAAGTACTCTGGAGTCATTTCGTTGCAAGCGGGTTTATAAGTGCTCTGGAGTCATTTCGTTGCAAGCTGGTGTTTAAGTGCTCTGGAGTCATTTCGTTGCAAGCGGGTTTTTAAGTGCTCTGGAGTCATTTCGTTGAAAGCGGGTTTTTAAATACTTCTCAGACATTTCACTGAGAGCAGGTTTTTTAAGTGCTCTGGAGTCATTTCGCTGCAAGCGCGTGTTTAAGTACTCTTGAGTCATTTCGTTGTAAGCGGGTTTTTAAGTGCTCTGGAGTCATTTCGTTGAAAGCGGGTTTTTAAGTGCTCTGGAGTCATTTCGTTGCAAGCGGGTTTTTAAGTGCTCTGGAGTCATTTCGTTGCAAGCGGGTTTTTACATACTTCTCAGACATTTCACTGAGAGCGGGTTTTTTAAGTGCTCTGGAGTCATTTCGTTGCAAGCGGGTGTTTAAGTGCTCTGGAGTCATTTCGTTGCAAGCGGGTTTTTAAGTGCTCTGGAGTCATTTCGTTGCAAGCGGGTTTTTACATACTTCTCAGACATTTCACTGAGAGCGGGTTTTTAAGTGCTCTGGAGTCATTTCGTTGCAAGCTGGTTTTTAAGTGCTCTGGAGTCATTTCGTTGCAAGCGGGTTTTTAAGTGCTCTGGAGTCATTTCGTTGCAAGCGGGTTTTTACATACTTCTCAGAAATTTCACTGAGAGCGGGTTTTTAAGTGCTCTGGAGTCATTTCGTTGCAAGCGGGTTTTTAAGTGCTCTGGAGTCATTTCGTTGTAAGCGGGTTTTTACATACTTCTCAGACATTTCACTGTAAGCGGGTTTTTAAGTGCTCTAAAGTCTTTTCGTTGCAAGCGGTTTTTTACGTGTTCTGGAGTCATTTCGTTGCAAGCGGGTTTTTACATACTTCTCAGACATTTCACTGGAAGCGGGTTTTTTAAGTGCTCTGTAGGCATTTCGTTGCAAGCGGGTTTTTAAGTACTCTGGAGTCATTTCGTTGCAAGCGTATTTTACATGCTCTTGGGTCATTTCGTTGCAAGCGGGTTTTTACATACTTCTCAGACATTTCACTGGAAGCGGGTTTTTTAAGTGCTCTGGAGTCATTTCGTTGCAAGCGGGTTTTTAAGTACTCTGGAGTCATTTCATTGCAAGCGGGTTTTTAAGTGCTCTGGAGTCATTTCGTTGCAAGCGGGTGTTTAAGTGCTCTGGAGTCATTTCGTTGCAAGCGGGTTTTTAAGTGCTCTGGAGTCATTTCGTTGCAAGCGGGTTTTGAAGTGCTCTGAAGGCATTTCGTTGTAAGCGGGTTTTTAAGTGCTCTGGAGTCATATCGTTGCAAGCAGGTTTTTACGTGTTCTGGCGTCATTTCGTTGCAAGCGGTTTTTTACATACTTCTCAGACATTTCACTGAGAGCGGGTTTTTTAAGTGCTCTGGAGTCATTTCGTTGTAAGCGGGTTTTTAAGTGCTCTGGAGACATTTCGTTGCAAGCGGGTTTTTAAGTGCTCTGGAGTCATTTCGTTGCAAGCGGGTTTTTACGTGCTCTGAAGGAATTTCGTTGTAAGCGGGGTTTTAAGTGCTCTGGAGTCCTTTCGTTGCAAGCGGGTTTTTAAGTGCTCTGGAGTCATTTCGTTGCAAGCGGGTTTTTAAGTGCTCTGAAGGCATTTCGTTGTAAGCGGGTTTTTAAGTGCTCTGGAGTCATTTCGTTGCAAGCAGGTTTTTAAGTACTCTGGAGTAATTTCGTTGCAAGCGGGTTTTTAAGTGCTCTGGAGTCATTTCGTTGCAAGCGGGTTTAAAGTGCTCTGGAGTCATTTCGTTGCAAGCGGGTTTTTACATACTTCTCTGACATTTAACTGGAAACGAGTTTTTTAAGTGCTCTGGAGTCCTTTCGTTGCAAGCGGGTATTTACATACTTCTCAGACATTTCACTGTAAGCGGGTTTTTTAAGTGCTCTGGAGTCATTTCGTTGCAAGCGGGTTTTTAAGTACTCTGGAGTCATTTCGTTGCAAGCGGGTTTTTAAGTGCTCTGGAGTCATTTCGTTGCAAGCTGGTTTTTAAGTGCTCTGGAGTCATTTCGTTGCAAGCGGGTTTTTAAGTGCTCTGGAGTCATTCCGTTGCAAGCGGGTTTTTAAGTGCTCTGGAGTCATTTCGTTGCAAGCGGGTATTTAAGTACTCTGGAGTCATTTCGTTGCAAGCGGGTTTTTAAGTGCTCTGGAGTCATTTCGTTGCAAGCGGGTTTTTAAGTGCTCTGGAGTCATTTCATTGCAAGCGGGTGTTTAAGTGCTCTGGAGTCATTTCGTTGCAAGCGGGTTTTTAAGTGCTCTGGAGTCATTTCGTTGCAAGCGGGTTTTTAAGTGCTCTGAAGGCATTTCGTTGTAAGCGGGTTTTTAAGTGCTCTGGAGTCATTTCGTTGCAAGCAGGATTTTACGTGTTCTGGAGTCATTTCGTTGCAAGCGGGTTTTTACATACTTCTCAGATATTTCACTGAGAGCGGGTTTTTTAAGTGCTCTGGAGTCATTTCATTGCAAGCGGGTTTTTATATGTTCTGGAGTCATTTCGTTGCAAGCGGGTTTTTAAGTACTCTGGAGTCATTTCGTTGCAAGCGGATTTTTAAGTGCTCTGAAGGCATTTCGTTGTAAGCGGGTTTTTAAGTGCTCTGGAGTCATTTCGTTGCAAGCGGGTTTTTACGTGTTCTGGAGTCATTTCGTTGCAAGCGGGTTTTTACATACTTCTCAGACATTTCACTGGAAGCGGGTTTTTTAAGTGTTCTGTAGGCATTTCGTTGCAAGCGGGTTTTTAAGTATTCTGGAGTCATTTCGTTGCAAGCGGGTTTTACATGCTCTGGAGTCATTTCGTTGTAAGCGGGTTTTTACATACTTCTCAGACATTTCACTGGAAGCGGGTTTTTTAAGTGCTCTGGAGTCATTTCGTTGCAAGCGGTTTTTTAAGTACTCTGGAGTCATTTCGTTGCAAGCGGGTTTTTACATACTTCTCAGACATTTCACTGGAAGCGGGTTTTTTAAGTGCTCTGGAGTCATTTCGTTGCAAGCGGGTTTTTAAGTACTCTGGAGTCATTTCGTTGCAAGCGGGTTTTTAAGTGCTCTGGAGTCATTTCGTTGCAAGCGGGTTTTTACGTGCTCTGAAGGCATTTCGTTGTAAGCGGGTTCTTAAGTCCTCTGGTGTCATTTCGTTGCAAGCGGGTACTTAAGTGCTCTGGAGTCATTTCGTTGCAAGCGGGTTTTTAAGTGCTCTGGAGTCATTTCGTTGCAAGCGGTTTTTTACGTGCTCTGAAGGCATTTCGTTGCAAGCGGGTTTTTAAGTGTTCTGGAGTCATTTGGTTGCAAGCGGGTTTTTAAGGGCTCTGAAGGCATTTTGTTCTAAGCGGGTTTTTAAGTGCTCTGGAGTCATTTCATTGCAAGCGGGTTTTTAAGTGCTCTGGAGTCATTTCGTTGCAAGCGGGTTTTTAAGTACTCTGGAGTAATTTCGTTGCAAGCGGGTTTTTACGTGCTCTGAAGGCATTTCGTTGTAAGCGGGTTTTTAAGTGCTCTGGAGTCATTTCGTTGCGAGCGGGTTTTTAAGTGCTCTGGAGTCATTTCGTTGCAAGCGGGTTTTTAAGTGCTCTGAAGGCATTTCGTTGTAAGCGGGTTTTTAAGTGCTCTGGAGTCATTTCGTTGCAAGCGGGTTTTTAAGTACTCTGGAGTAATTTCGTTGCAAGCGGGTTTTTAAGTGCTCTGGAGTCATTTCGTTGCAAGCGGGTTTTTAAGTGCTCTGGAGTCATTTCGTTACAAGGAGGTTTTTAAGTACTCTGGAGTCATTTCGTTGCAAGCGGGTTTTTAAGTGCTCTGGAGTCATTTCGTTGCAAGCGGGTGTTTAAGTGCTCTGGAGTCATTTCGTTGCAAGCGGGTTTTTAAGTGCTCTGGAGTCATTTCGTTGCAAGCGGGTTTTTACATACTTCTCAGACATTTCACTGAGAGCGGGTTTTTAAGTGCTCTGGAGTCATTTCGTTGCAAGCTGGTTTTTAAGTGCTCTGGAGTCATTTCGTTGCAATCGGGTTTTTAAGTGCTCTGGAGTCATTTCGTTGCAAGCGGGTTTTTACATACTTCTCAGAAATTTCACTGAGAGCGGGTTTTTTAAGTGCTCTGGAGTCATTTCGTTGCAAGCGGGTGTTTAAGTGCTCTGGAGTCATTTCGTTGCAAGCGGGTTTTTAAGTGCTCTGGAGTCATTTCGTTGTAAGCGGGTTTTTACATACTTCTCAGACATTTCACTGTAAGCGGGTTTTTTAAGTGCTCTGGAGTCATTTCGTTGCAAGCGGGTTTTTAAGTGCTCTGAAGGCATTTCGTTGTAAGCGGGTTTTTAAGTGCTCTGGAGTCATTTCGTTGCAAGCGGGTTTTTAAGTACTCTGGAGTAATTTCGTTGCAAGCGGGTTTTTAAGTGCTCTGGAGTCATTTCGTTGCAAGCGGGTTTTTAAGTGCTCTGGAGTCATTTCGTTGCAAGCGGGTTTTTACGTGCTCTGAAGGCATTTCGCTGTAAGCGGGTTTTTAAGTGCTCTAAAGTCTTTTCGTTGCAAGCGGGTTTTTACATGTTCTGGAGTCATTTCGTTGCAAGCGGGTTTTTACATACTTCTCAGACATTTCACTGGAAGCGGGTTTTTTAAGTGCTCTGTAGGCATTTCGTTGCAAGCGGGTTTTTAAGTACTCTGGAGTCATTTCGTTGCAAGCGTTTTTTACATGCTCTTGGGTCATTTCGTTGCAAGCGGGTTTTTACATACTTCTCAGACATTTCACTGGAAGCGGGTTTTTTAAGTGCTCTGGAGTCATTTCGTTGCAAGCGGGTTTTTAAGTACTCTGGAGTCATTTCGTTGCAAGCGGGTTTTTAAGTGCTCTGGAGTCATTTCGTTGCAAGCGGGTGTTTAAGTGCTCTGGAGTCATTTCGTTGCAAGCGGGTTTTTAAGTGCTCTGGAGTCATTTCGTTGCAAGCGGGTTTTTAAGTGCTCTGAAGGCATTTCGTTGTAAGCGGGTTTTTAAGTGCTCTGGAGTCATATCGTTGCAAGCAGGTTTTTACGTGTTCTGGCGTCATTTCGTTGCAAGCGGTTTTTTACATACTTCTCAGACATTTCACTGAGAGCGGGTTTTTTAAGTGCTCTGGAGTCATTTCGTTGTAAGCGGGTTTTTAAGTGCTCTGGAGACATTTCGTTGCAAGCGGGTTTTTAAGTGCTCTGGAGTCATTTCGTTGCAAGCGGGTTTTTACGTGCTCTGAAGGCATTTCGTTGAAAGTGGGGTTTTAAGTGCTCTGGAGTCCTTTCGTTGCAAGCGGGTTTTTAAGTGCTCTGGAGTCATTTCGTTGCAAGCGGGTTTTTAAGTGCTCTGAAGGCATTTCGTTGTAAGCGGGTTTTTAAGTGCTCTGGAGTGATTTCGTTGCAAGCAGGTTTTTAAGTACTCTGGAGTAATTTCGTTGCAAGCGGGTTTTTAAGTGCTCTGGAGTCATTTCGTTGCAAGCGGGTTTAAAGTGCTCTGGAGTCATTTCGTTGCAAGCGGGTTTTTACATACTTCTCTGACATTTAACTGGAAACGAGTTTTTTAAGTGCTCTGGAGTCCTTTCGTTGCAAGCGGGTATTTACATACTTCTCAGACATTTCACTGTAAGCGGGTTTTTTAAGTGCTCTGGAGTCATTTCGTTGCGAGCGGGTTTTTAAGTACTCTGGAGTCATTTCGTCGCAAGCGGGTTTTTAAGTGCTCTGGAGTCATTTCGTTGCAAGCGGGTTTTTAAGTGCTCTGGAGTCATTTCGTTGCAAGCGGGTTTTTAAGTGCTCTGGAGTCATTCCGTTGCAAGCGGGTTTTTAAGTGCTCTGGAGTCATTTCATTGAAAGCGGGTATTTAAGTACTCTGGAGTCATTTCGTTGCAAGCGGGTTTTTAAGTGCTCTGGAGTCATTTCGTTGCAAGCGGGTTTTTAAGTACTCTGGAGTCATTTCGTTGCAAGCGGGTTTTTAAGTGCTCTGGAGTCATTTCGTTGCAAGCGGGTTTTTAAGTGCTCTGGAGTCATTTCGTTGCAAGCGGGTTTTTAAGTGCTCTGGAGTCATTTCGTTGCAAGCGGGTTTTTAAGTGCTCTGGAGTCATTTCGTTGCAAGCGGGTTTTTAAGTGCTCTGGAGTCATTTCGTTGCAAGCGGGTTTTTAAGTGCTCTGGAGTCATTTCATTGCAAGCGGGTGTTTAAGTACTCTGGAGTCATTTCGTTGCAAGCGGGTTTTTAAGTGCTCTGGAGTCATTTCGTTGCAAGCGGGTTTTTAAGTGCTCTGAAGGCATTTCGTTGTAAGCGGGTTTTTAAGTGCTCTGGAGTCATTTCGTTGCAAGCAGGATTTTACGTGTTCTGGAGTCATTTCGTTGCAAGCGGGTTTTTACATACTTCTCAGATATTTCACTGAGAGCGGGTTTTTTAAGTGCTCTGGAGTCATTTCATTGCAAGCGGGTTTTTATATGTTCTGGAGTCATTTCGTTGCAAGCGGGTTTTTAAGTACTCTGGAGTCATTTCGTTGCAAGCGGGTTTTTAAGTGCTCTGAAGGCATTTCGTTGTAAGCGGGTTTTTAAGTGCTCTGGAGTCATTTCGTTGCAAGCGGGTTTTTACGTGTTCTGGAGTCATTTCGTTGCAAGCGGGTTTTTACATACTTCTCAGACATTTCACTGGAAGCGGGTTTTTTAAGTGTTCTGTAGGCATTTCGTTGCAAGCGGGTTTTTAAGTACTCTGGAGTCATTTCGTTGCAAGCGGGTTTTACATGCTCTGGAGTCATTTCGTTGTAAGCGGGTTTTTACATACTTCTCAGACATTTCACTGGAAGCGGGTTTTTTAAGTGCTCTGGAGTCATTTCGTTGCAAGCGGTTTTTTAAGTACTCTGGAGTCATTTCGTTGCAAGCGGGTTTTTACATACTTCTCAGACATTTCACTGGAAGCGGGTTTTTTAAGTGCTCTGGAGTCATTTCGTTGCAAGCGGGTTTTTAAGTACTCTGGAGTCATTTCGTTGCAAGCGGGTTTTTAAGTGCTCTGGAGTCATTTCGTTGCAAGCGGGTTTTTACGTGCTCTGAAGGCATTTCGTTGTAAGCGGGTTCTTAAGTCCTCTGGAGTCATTTCGTTGCAAGCGGGTTCTTAAGTGCTCTGGAGTCATTTCGTTGCAAGCGGGTTTTTAAGTGCTCTGGAGTCATTTCGTTGCAAGCGGTTTTTTACGTGCTCTGAAGGCATTTCGTTGCAAGCGGGTTTTTAAGTGTTCTGGAGTCATTTGGTTGCAAGCGGGTTTTTAAGGTCTCTGAAGGCATTTTGTTCTAAGCGGGTTTTTAAGTGCTCTGGAGTCATTTCATTGCAAGCGGGTTTTTAAGTGTTCTGGAGTCATTTCGTTGCAAGCGGGTTTTTAAGTACTCTGGAGTCATTTCGTTGCGAGCGGGTTTTTAAGTACTCTGGAGTCATTTCGTTGCAAGCGGGTATTTACATACTTCTCAGACATTTCACTGTAAGCGGGTTTTTTAAGTGCTCTGGAGTCCTTTCGTTGCAAGCGGGTATTTACATACTTCTCTGACATTTAACTGGAAACGAGTTTTTTAAGTGCTCTGGAGTCCTTTCGTTGCAAGCGGGTATTTACATACTTCTCAGACATTTCACTGTAAGCGGGTTTTTTAAGTGCTCTGGAGTCATTTCGTTGCGAGCGGGTTTTTAAGTACTCTGGAGTCATTTCGTCGCAAGCGGGTTTTTAAGTGCTCTGGAGTCATTTCGTTGCAAGCGGGTTTTTACGTGTTCTGGAGTCATTTCGTTGCAAGCGGGTTTTTACATACTTCTCAGACATTTCACTGGAAGCGGGTTTTTTAAGTGCTCTTTAGGCATTTCGTTGCAAGCGGGTTTTTAAGTACTCTGGAGTCATTTCGTTGCAAGCGTTTTTTACATGCTCTTGGGTCATTTCGTTGCAAGCGGGTTTTTACATACTTTCAGACATTTCACTGGAAGCGGGTTTTTTAAGTGCTCTGGAGTCATTTCGTTGCAAGCGGGTTTTTAAGTACTCTGGAGTCATTTCGTTGCAAGCGGGTTTTTAAGTGCTCTGGAGTCATTTCGTTGCAAGCGGGTGTTTAAGTGCTCTGGAGTCATTTCATTGCAAGCGGGTTTTTAAGTGCTCTGGAGTCATTTCGTTGCAAGCGGGTTTTTAAGTGCTCTGAAGGTATTTCGTTGTAAGCGGGTTTTTAAGTGCTCTGGAGTCATTTCGTTGCAAGCGGGTTTTTAAGTACTCAGGAGTAATTTCGTTGCAAGCGGGTTTTTAAGTGCTCTGGAGTCATTTCGTTGCAAGCGGGTTTTTAAGTGCTCTGGAGTCATTTCGTTGCAAGCGGATTTTTACGTGCTCTGAAGGCATTTCGTTGTAAGCGAGTTTTTAAGTGCTCTAAAATCTTTTCGTTGCAAGCGGGTTTTTACGTGTTCTGGAGTCATTTCGTTGCAAGCGGGTTTTTACATACTTCTCAGACATTTCACTGGAAGCGGGTTTTTTAAGTGCTCTTTAGGCATTTCGTTGCAAGCGGGTTTTTAAGTACTCTGGAGTCATTTCGTTGCAAGCGTTTTTTACATGCTCTTGGGTCATTTCGTTGCAAGCGGGTTTTTACATACTTTCAGACATTTCACTGGAAGCGGGTTTTTTAAGTGCTCTGGAGTCATTTCGTTGCAAGCGGGTTTTTAAGTACTCTGGAGTCATTTCGTTGCAAGCGGGTTTTTAAGTGCTCTGGAGTCATTTCGTTGCAAGCGGGTTTTTAAGTGCTCTGAAGGTATTTCGTTGTAAGCGGGTTTTTAAGTGCTCTGGAGTCATATCGTTGCAAGCAGGTTTTTACGTGTTCTGGAGTCATTTCGTTGCAAGCGGTTTTTTACATCCTTCTCAGACATTTCACTGGAAGCGGGTTTTTTAAGTGCTCTGGAGTCATTTCGTTGTAAGCGGGTTTTTAAGTGCTCTGGAGACATTTCGTTGCAAGCGGGTTTTTAAGTGCTCTGGAGTCATTTCGTTGCAAGCGGGTTTTTACGTGCTCTGAAGGCATTTCGTTGTAAGCGGGTTTTTAAGTGCTCTGGAGTCATTTCGTTGCAAGCGGGTTTTTAAGTGCTCTGGAGTCATTTCGTTGCAAGCGGGTTTTTAAGTGCTCTGAAGGCATTTAGTTGTAAGCGGGTTTTTAAGTGCTCTGGAGTCATTTCGTTGCAAGCAGGTTTTTAAGTACTCTGGAGTAATTTAGTTGCAAGCGGGTTTTTAAGTGCTCTGGAGTCATTTCGTTGCAAGCGGGTTTAAAGTGCTCTGGAGTCATTTCGTTGCAAGCGGGTTTTTACATACTTCTCTGACATTTAACTGGAAACGAGTTTTTTAAGTGCTCTGGAGTCCTTTCGTTGCAAGCAGGTATTTACATACTTCTCAGACATTTCACTGGAAGCGGGTTTTTTAAGTGCTCTGGAGTCATTTCGTTGCAAGCGGGTTTTTAAGTACTCTGGAGTCATTTCGTTGCAAGCGGGTTTTTAAGTGCTCTGGAGTCATTTCGTTGCAAGCGGGTTTTTAATTGCTCTGGAGTCATTCCGTTGCAAGCGGGTTTTTAAGTGCTCTGGAGTCATTCCGTTGCAAGCGGGTTTTTAAGTGCTCTGGAGTCATTTCGTTGCAAGCGGGTATTTAAGTGCTCTGGAGTCATTTCGTTGCAAGCGGGTTTTTAAGTGCTCTGGAGTCATTTCGTTGCAAGCGGGTTTTTAAGTGCTCTGGAGTCATTTCGTTGCAAGCGGGTTTTTAAGTGCTCTGGAGTCATTTCGTTGCAAGCGGGTTTTTAAGTGCTCTGGAGTCATTTCGTTGCAAGCGGGTTTTTAAGTGCTCTGGAGTCATTTCGTTGCAAGCGGGTGTTTAAGTGCTCTGGAGTCATTTCGTTGCAAGCGGGTTTTTAAGTGCTCTGGAGTCATTTCGTTGCAAGCGGGTTTTTAAGTGCTCTGAAGGCATTTCGTTGTAAGCGGGTTTTTAAGTGCTCTGGAGTCATTTCGTTGCAAGCAGGATTTTACGTGTTCTGGAGTCATTTCGTTGCAAGCGGGTTTTTACATACTTCTCAGATATTTCACTGAGAGCGGATTTTTTAAGTGCTCTGGAGTCATTTCATTGCAAGCGGGTTTTTATATGTTCTGGAGTCATTTCGTTGCAAGCGGGTTTTTAAGTACTCTGGAGTCATTTCGTTGCAAGCGGGTTTTTAAGTGCTCTGAAGGCATTTCATTGTAAGCGGGTTTTTAAGTGCTCTGGAGTCATTTCGTTGCAAGCGGGTTTTTACGTGTTCTGGAGTCATTTCGTTGCAAGCGGGTTTTTACATACTTCTCAGACATTTCACTGGAAGCGGGTTTTTTAAGTGTTCTGTAGGCATTTCGTTGCAAGCTGGTTTTTAAGTACTCTGGAGTCATTTCGTTGCAAGCGGGTTTTACATGCTCTGGAGTCATTTCGTTGTAAGCGGGTTTTTACATACGTCTCAGACATTTCACTGGAAGCGGGTTTTTTAAGTGCTCTGGAGTCATTTCGTTGCAAGCGGGTTTTTAAGTACTCTGGAGTCATTTCGTTGCAAGCGGGTTTTTAAGTGCTCTGGAGTCATTTCGTTGCAAGCGGGTTTTTACGTGCTCTGAAGGCATTTCGTTGTAAGCGGGTTCTTAAGTGCTCTGGAGTCATTTCGTTGCAAGCGGGTTTTTAAGTGCTCTGGAGTCATTTCGTTGCAAGCGGGTTTTTACGTGCTCTGAAGGCATTTCGTTGTAAGCGGGTTCTTAAGTGCTCTGGAGTCATTTCGTTGCAAGCGGTTTTTTACGTGCTCTGAAGGCATTTCGTTGCAAGCGGGTTTTTAAGTGTTCTGGAGTCATTTGGTTGCAAGCGGGTTTTTAAGGGCTCTGAAGGCATTTTGTTCTAAGCGGGTTTTTAAGTGCTCTGGAGTCATTTCATTGCAAGCGGGTTTTTAAGTGCTCTGGAGTCATTTCGTTGCAAGCGGGTTTTTAAGTACTCTGGAGTCATTTCGTTGCAAGCGGGTTTTTAAGTGCTCTGAAGGCATTTCGTTGTAAGCGGGTTTTTAAGTGCTCTGGAGTCATTTCGTTGCAAGCGGGTTTTTAAGTGCTCTGGAGTCATTTCGTTGCAAGCGGGTTTTTAAGTGCTCTGAAGGCATTTCGTTGTAAGCGGGTTTTTAAGTGCTCTGGAGTAATTTCGTTGCAAGCAGGTTTTTAAGTACTCTGGAGTAATTTCGTTGCAAGCGGGTTTTTAAGTGCTCTGGAGTCATTTCGTTGCAAGCGGGTTTTTAAGTGCTCTGGAGTCATTTCATTGCAAGCGGGTTTTTACTTGCTCTGAAGGCATTTCGTTGTAAGCGGGTTTTTAAGTGCTCTAAAGTCTTTTCGTTGCAAGCGGGTTTTTACGTGTTCTGGAGTCATTTCGTTGCAAGCGGGTTTTTACATACTTCTCAGACATTTCACTGGAAGCGGGTTTTTTAAGTGCTCTGTAGGCATTTCGTTGCAAGCGGGTTTTTAAGTACTCTGGAGTCATTTCGTTGCAAGCGTTTTTTACATGCTCTTGGGTCATTTCGTTGCAAGCGGGTTTTTACATACTTCTCAGACATTTCACTGGAAGCGGGTTTTTTAAGTGCTCTGGAGTCATTTCGTTGCAAGCGGATTTTTAAGTACTCTGGAGTCATTTCGTTGCAAGCGGGTTTTTAAGTGCTCTGGAGTCATTTCGTTGCAAGCGGGTGTTTAAGTGCTCTGGAGTCAATTCGTTGCAAGCGGGTTTTTAAGTGCTCTGGAGTCATTTCGTTGCAAGCGGGTTTTTATATGTTCTGGAGTCATTTCGTTGCAAGCGGGTTTTTAAGTACTCTGGAGTCATTTCGTTGCAAGCGGGTTTTTAAGTGCTCTGAAGGCATTTCGTTGTAAGCGGGTTTTTAAGTGCTCTGGAGTCATTTCGTTGCAAGCGGGTTTTTACGTGTTCTGGAGTCATTTCGTTGCAAGCGGGTTTTTACATACTTCTCAGACATTTCACTGGAAGCGGGTTTTTTAAGTGTTCTGTAGGCATTTCGTTGCAAGCGGGTTTTTAAGTACTCTGGAGTCATTTCGTTGCAAGCGGGTTTTACATGCTCTGGAGTCATTTCGTTGTAAGCGGGTTTTTACATACTTCTCAGACATTTCACTGGAAGCGGGTTTTTTAAGTGCTCTGGAGTCATTTCGTTGCAAGCGGTTTTTTAAGTACTCTGGAGTCATTTCGTTGCAAGCGGGTTTTTACATACTTCTCAGACATTTCACTGGAAGCGGGTTTTTTAAGTGCTCTGGAGTCATTTCGTTGCAAGCGGGTTTTTAAGTACTCTGGAGTCATTTCGTTGCAAGCGGGTTTTTAAGTGCTCTGGAGTCATTTCGTTGCAAGCGGGTTTTTACGTGCTCTGAAGGCATTTCGTTGTAAGCGGGTTCTTAAGTCCTCTGGAGTCATTTCGTTGCAAGCGGGTTCTTAAGTGCTCTGGAGTCATTTCGTTGCAAGCGGGTTTTTAAGTGCTCTGGAGTCATTTCGTTGCAAGCGGTTTTTTACGTGCTCTGAAGGCATTTCGTTGCAAGCGGGTTTTTAAGTGTTCTGGAGTCATTTGGTTGCAAGCGGGTTTTTAAGGTCTCTGAAGGCATTTTGTTCTAAGCGGGTTTTTAAGTGCTCTGGAGTCATTTCATTGCAAGCGGGTTTTTAAGTGTTCTGGAGTCATTTCGTTGCAAGCGGGTTTTTAAGTACTCTGGAGTAATTTCGTTGCAAGCGGGTTTTTACGTGCTCTGAAGGCATTTTGTTGTAAGCGGGTATATAAGTGCTCTGGAGTCATTTCGTTGCAAGCGGGTTTTTAAGTACTCAGGAGTAATTTCGTTGCAAGCGGGTTTTTAAGTGCTCTGGAGTCATTTCGTTGCAAGCGGGTTTTTAAGTGCTCTGGAGTCATTTCGTTGCAAGCGGGTTTTTACGTGCTCTGAAGGCATTTCGTTGTAAGCGAGTTTTTAAGTGCTCTAAAATCTTTTCGTTGCAAGCGGGTTTTTACGTGTTCTGGAGTCATTTCGTTGCAAGCGGGTTTTTACATACTTCTCAGACATTTCACTGGAAGCGGGTTTTTTAAGTGCTCTTTAGGCATTTCGTTGCAAGCGGGTTTTTAAGTACTCTGGAGTCATTTCGTTGCAAGCGTTTTTTACATGCTCTTGGGTCATTTCGTTGCAAGCGGGTTTTTACATACTTTCAGACATTTCACTGGAAGCGGGTTTTTTAAGTGCTCTGGAGTCATTTCGTTGCAAGCGGGTTTTTAAGTACTCTGGAGTCATTTCGTTGCAAGCGGGTTTTTAAGTGCTCTGGAGTCATTTCGTTGCAAGCGGGTGTTTAAGTGCTCTGGAGTCATTTCATTGCAAGCGGGTTTTTAAGTGCTCTGGAGTCATTTCGTTGCAAGCGGGTTTTTAAGTGCTCTGAAGGTATTTCGTTGTAAGCGGGTTTTTAAGTGCTCTGGAGTCATATCGTTGCAAGCAGGTTTTTACGTGTTCTGGAGTCATTTCGTTGCAAGCGGTTTTTTACATCCTTCTCAGACATTTCACTGGAAGCGGGTTTTTTAATTGCTCTGGAGTCATTTCGTTGTAAGCGGGTTTTTAAGTGCTCTGGAGACATTTCGTTGCAAGCGGGTTTTTAAGTGCTCTGGAGTCATTTCGTTGCAAGCGGGTTTTTACGTGCTCTGAAGGCATTTCGTTGTAAGCGGGTTTTTAAGTGCTCTGGAGTCATTTCGTTGCAAGCGGGTTTTTAAGTGCTCTGGAGTCATTTCGTTGCAAGCGGGTTTTTAAGTGCTCTGAAGGCATTTCGTTGTAAGCGGGTTTTTAAGTGCTCTGGAGTCATTTCGTTGCAAGCAGGTTTTTAAGTACTCTGGAGTAATTATGTTGCAAGCGGGTTTTTAAGTGCTCTGGAGTCATTTCGTTGCAAGCGGGTTTAAAGTGCTCTGGAGTCATTTCGTTGCAAGCGGGTTTTTACATACTTCTCTGACATTTAACTGGAAACGAGTTTTTTAAGTGCTCTGGAGTCCTTTCGTTGCAAGCGGGTATTTACATACTTCTCAGACATTTCACTGGAAGCGGGTTTTTTAAGTGCTCTGGAGTCATTTCGTTGCAAGCGGGTTTTTAAGTACTCTGGAGTCATTTCGTTGCAAGCGGGTTTTTAAGTGCTCTGGAGTCATTTCGTTGCAAGCGGGTTTTTAATTGCTCTGGAGTCATTCCGTTGCAAGCGGGTTTTTAAGTGCTCTGGAGTCATTCCGTTGCAAGCGGGTTTTTAAGTGCTCTGGAGTCATTTCGTTGCAAGCGGGTATTTAAGTGCTCTGGAGTCATTTCGTTGCAAGCGGGTTTTTAAGTGCTCTGGAGTCATATCGTTGCAAGCGGGTTTTTAAGTGCTCTGGAGCCATTTCGTTGCAAGCGGGTTTTTAAGTGCTCTGGAGTCATTTCGTTGCAAGCGGGTTTTTAAGTGCTCTGGAGTCATTTCGTTGCAAGCGGGTTTTTAAGTGCTCTGGAGTCATTTCGTTGCAAGCGGGTTTTTAAGTGCTCTGGAGTCATTTCGTTGCAAGCGGGTTTTTAAGTGCTCTGGAGTCATTTCGTTGCAAGCGGGTTTTTAAGTGCTCTGGAGTCATTTCGTTGCAAGCGGGTGTTTAAGTGCTCTGGAGTCATTTCGTTGCAAGCGGGTTTTTAAGTGCTCTGGAGTCATTTCGTTGCAAGCGGGTTTTTAAGTGCTCTGAAGGCATTTCGTTGTAAGCGGGTTTTTAAGTGCTCTGGAGTCATTTCGTTGCAAGCAGGATTTTACGTGTTCTGGAGTCATTTCGTTGCAAGCGGGTTTTTACATACTTCTCAGATATTTCACTGAGAGCGGATTTTTTAAGTGCTCTGGAGTCATTTCATTGCAAGCGGGTTTTTATATGTTCTGGAGTCATTTCGTTGCAAGCGGGTTTTTAAGTACTCTGGAGTCATTTCGTTGCAAGCGGGTTTTTAAGTGCTCTGAAGGCATTTCATTGTAAGCGGGTTTTTAAGTGCTCTGGAGTCATTTCGTTGCAAGCGGGTTTTTACGTGTTCTGGAGTCATTTCGTTGCAAGCGGGTTTTTACATACTTCTCAGACATTTCACTGGAAGCGGGTTTTTTAAGTGTTCTGTAGGCATTTCGTTGCAAGCTGGTTTTTAAGTACTCTGGAGTCATTTCGTTGCAAGCGGGTTTTACATGCTCTGGAGTCATTTCGTTGTAAGCGGGTTTTTACATACGTCTCAGACATTTCACTGGAAGCGGGTTTTTTAAGTGCTCTGGAGTCATTTCGTTGCAAGCGGGTTTTTAAGTACTCTGGAGTCATTTCATTGCAAGCGGGTTTTTACATACTTCTCAGACATTTCACTGGAAGCGGGTTTTTTAAGTGCTCTGGAGTCATTTCGTTGCAAGCGGGTTTTTAAGTACTCTGGAGTCATTTCGTTGCAAGCGGGTTTTTAAGTGCTCTGGAGTCATTTCGTTGCAAGCGGGTTTTTACGTGCTCTGAAGGCATTTCGTTGTAAGCGGGTTCTTAAGTGCTCTGGAGTCATTTCGTTGCAAGCGGGTTTTTAAGTGCTCTGGAGTCATTTCGTTGCAAGCGGTTTTTTACGTGCTCTGAAGGCATTTCGTTGCAAGCGGGTTTTTAAGTGTTCTGGAGTCATTTGGTTGCAAGCGGGTTTTTAAGGGCTCTGAAGGCATTTTGTTCTAAGCGGGTTTTTAAGTGCTCTGGAGTCATTTCATTGCAAGCGGGTTTTTAAGTGCTCTGGAGTCATTTCGTTGCAAGCGGGTTTTTAAGTACTCTGGAGTAATTTTGTTGCAAGCGGGTTTTTAAGTGCTCTGGAGTCATTTCGTTGCAAGCGGGTTTTTAAGTGCTCTGAAGGCATTTCGTTGTAAGCGGGTTTTTAAGTGCTCTGGAGTCATTTCGTTGCAAGCGGGTTTTTAAGTGCTCTGGAGTCATTTCGTTGCAAGCGGGTTTTTAAGTGCTCTGAAGGCATTTCGTTGTAAGCGGGTTTTTAAGTGCTCTGGAGTAATTTCGTTGCAAGCAGGTTTTTAAGTACTCTGGAGTAATTTCGTTGCAAGCGGGTTTTTAAGTGCTCTGGAGTCATTTCGTTGCAAGCGGGTTTTTAAGTGCTCTGGAGTCATTTCATTGCAAGCGGGTTTTTACTTGCTCTGAAGGCATTTCGTTGTAAGCGGGTTTTTAAGTGCTCTAAAGTCTTTTCGTTGCAAGCGGGTTTTTACGTGTTCTGGAGTCATTTCGTTGCAAGCGGGTTTTTACATACTTCTCAGACATTTCACTGGAAGCGGGTTTTTTAAGTGCTCTGTAGGCATTTCGTTGCAAGCGGGTTTTTAAGTACTCTGGAGTCATTTCGTTGCAAGCGTTTTTTACATGCTCTTGGGTCATTTCTTTGCAAGCGGGTTTTTACATACTTCTCAGACATTTCACTGGAAGCGGGTTTTTTAAGTGCTCTGGAGTCATTTCGTTGCAAGCGGATTTTTAAGTACTCTGGAGTCATTTCGTTGCAAGCGGGTTTTTAAGTGCTCTGGAGTCATTTCGTTGCAAGCGGGTGTTTAAGTGCTCTGGAGTCAATTCGTTGCAAGCGGGTTTTTAAGTGCTCTGGAGTCATTTCGTTGCAAGCGGGTTTTTAAGTGCTCTGAAGGCATTTCGTTGTAAGCGGGTTTTTAAGTGCTCTGGAGTCATATCATTGCAAGCAGGTTTTTACGTGTTCTGGAGTCATTTCGTTGCAAGCGGTTTTTTACATACTTCTCAGACATTTCACTGAAAGCGGGTTTTTTAAGTGCTCTGGAGTCATTTCGTTGTAAGCGGGTTTTTAAGTGCTCTGGAGACATTTCGTTGCAAGCGGGTTTTTAAGTGATCTGTAGTCATTTCGTTGCAAGCGGGTTTTTACGTGCTCTGAAGGCATTTCGTTGTAAGCGGGTTTTTAAGTGCTCTGGAGTCATTTCGTTGCAAGCGGGTTTTTAAGTGCTCTGGAGTCATTTCGTTGCAAGCGGGTTTTTAAGTGCTCTGAAGGCATTTCGTTGTAAGCGGGTTTTTAAGTGCTCTGGAGTCATTTCGTTGCAAGCAGGTTTTTAAGTACTCTGGAGTAATTTCGTTGCAAGCGGGTTTTTAAGTGCTCAGGAGTCATTTCGTTGCAAGCGGGTTTAAAGTGCTCTGGAGTCATTTCGTTGCATGCGGGTTTTTATGTGTTCTGGAGTAATTTCGTTGCAAGCGGGTTTTTAAGTGCTCTGGAGTCATTTCTCTGCAAGCGCGTTTTTAAGTACTCTGGAGCCATTTCGTTGTAAGCGGGTTTTTAAGTTCTCTGGAGTCATTTCATTGCAAGCGGGTTTTTAAGTGCTCTGGAGTCATTTCGTTGCAAGCGGGTTTTTAAGTGCTCTGGAGTCATTTCGTTGCAAGCGGGTTTTTAAGTGCTCTGAAGGCATTTCGTTGTAAGCGGGTTTTTAAGTGCTCTGGAGTCATTTCGTTGCAAGCAGTATTTTACGTGTTCTGGAGTCATTTCGTTGCAAGCGGGTTTTTACATACTTCTCAGATATTTCACTGAGAGCGGGTTTTTTAAGTGCTCTGGAGTCATTTCATTGCAAGCGGGTTTTTATATGTTCTGGAGTCATTTCGTTGCAAGCAGGTTTTTAAGTACTCTGGAGTCATTTCGTTGCAAGCGGGTTTTTACGTGTTCTGGAGTCATTTCGTTGCAAGCGGGTTTTTACATACTTCTCAGACATTTCACTGGAAGCGGGTTTTTTAAGTGTTCTGTAGGCATTTCGTTGCAAGCTGGTTTTTAAGTACTCTGGAGTCATTTCGTTGCAAGCGGGTTTTACATGCTCTGGAGTCATTTCGTTGTAAGCGGGTTTTTACATACGTCTCAGACATTTCACTGGAAGCGGGTTTTTTAAGTGCTCTGGAGTCATTTCGTTGCAAGCGGGTTTTTAAGTACTCTGGAGTCATTTCATTGCAAGCGGGTTTTTACATACTTCTCAGACATTTCACTGGAAGCGGGTTTTTTAAGTGCTCTGGAGTCATTTCGTTGCAAGCGGGTTTTTAAGTACTCTGGAGTCATTTCGTTGCAAGCGGGTTTTTAAGTGCTCTGGAGTCATTTCGTTGCAAGCGGGTTTTTACGTGCTCTGAAGGGATTTCGTTGTAAGCGGGTTCTTAAGTGCTCTGGAGTCATTTCGTTGGAAGCGGGTTTTTAAGTGTTCTGGAGTCATTTCGTTGCAAGCGGGTTTTTAAGGGCTCTGAAGGCATTTTGTTCTAAGCGGGTTTTTAAGTGCTCTGGAGTCATTTCATTGCAAGCGGGTTTTTAAGTGCTCTGGAGTCATATCGTTGCAAGCGGGTTTTTAAGTACTCTGGAGTAATTTTGTTGCAAGCGGGTTTTTAAGTGCTCTGGAGTCATTTCGTTGCAAGCGGGTTTTTAAGTGCTCTGAAGGCATTTCGTTGTAAGCGGGTTTTTAAGTGCTCTGGAGTCATTTCGTTGCAAGCGGGTTTTTAAGTGCTCTGAAGGCATTTCGTTGTAAGCGGGTTTTTAAGTGCTCTGGAGTCATTTCGTTGCAAGCGGGTTTTTATATGTTCTGGAGTCATTTCGTTGCAAGCGGGTTTTTAAGTACTCTGGAGTCATTTCGTTGCAAGCGGTTTTTTAAGTGCTCTGAAGGCATTTCGTTGTAAGCGGGTTTTTAAGTGCTCTGGAGTCATTTCGTTGCAAGCGGGTTTTTACGTGTTCTGGAGTCATTTCGTTGCAAGCGGGTTTTTACATACTTCTCAGACATTTCACTGGAAGCGGGTTTTTTAAGTGTTCTGTAGGCATTTCGTTGCAAGCGGGTTTTTAAGTACTCTGGAGTCATTTCGTTGCAAGCGGGTTTTACATGCTCTGTAGTCATTTCGTTGTAAGCGGGTTTTTACATACTTCTCAGACATTTCACTGGAAGCGGGTTTTTTAAGTGCTCTGGAGTCATTTCGTTGCAAGCGGTTTTTTAAGTACTCTGGAGTCATTTCGTTGCAAGCGGGTTTTTACATACTTCTCAGACATTTCACTGGAAGCGGGTTTTTTAAGTGCTCTGGAGTCATTTCGTTGCAAGCGGGTTTTTAAGTACTCTGGAGTCATTTCGTTGCAAGAGGGTTTTTAAGTGCTCTGGAGTCATTTCGTTGCAAGCGGGTTTTTACGTGCTCTGAAGGCATTTCGTTGTAAGCGGGTTCTTAAGTCCTCTGGAGTCATTTCGTTGCAAGCGGGTTCTTAAGTGCTCTGGAGTCATTTCGTTGCAAGCGGGTTTTTAAGTGCTCTGGAGTCATTTCGTTGCAAGCGGTTTTTTACGTGCTCTGAAGGCATTTCGTTGCAAGCGGGTTTTTAAGTGTTCTGGAGTCATTTGGTTGCAAGCGGGTTTTTAAGGTCTCTGAAGGCATTTTGTTCTAAGCGGGTTTTTAAGTACTCTGGAGTCATTTCGTTGCAAGCGGGTTTTTAAGTGCTCTGGAGTCATTTCGTTGCAAGCGGGTGTTTAAGTGCTCTGGAGTCAATTCGTTGCAAGCGGGTTTTTAAGTGCTCTGGAGTCATTTCGTTGCAAGCGGGTTTTTAAGTGCTCTGAAGGCATTTCGTTGTAAGCGGGTTTTTAAGTGCTCTGGAGTCATATCATTGCAAGCAGGTTTTTACGTGTTCTGGAGTCATTTCGTTGCAAGCGGTTTTTTACATACTTCTCAGACATTTCACTGAAAGCGGGTTTTTTAAGTGCTCTGGAGTCATTTCGTTGTAAGCGGGTTTTTAAGTGCTCTGGAGACATTTCGTTGCAAGCGGGTTTTTAAGTGATCTGTAGTCATTTCGTTGCAAGCGGGTTTTTACGTGCTCTGAAGGCATTTCGTTGTAAGCGGGTTTTTAAGTGCTCTGGAGTCATTTCGTTGCAAGCGGGTTTTTAAGTGCTCTGGAGTCATTTCGTTGCAAGCGGGTTTTTAAGTGCTCTGAAGGCATTTCGTTGTAAGCGGGTTTTTAAGTGCTCTGGAGTCATTTCGTTGCAAGCAGGTTTTTAAGTACTCTGGAGTAATTTCGTTGCAAGCGGGTTTTTAAGTGCTCAGGAGTCATTTCGTTGCAAGCGGGTTTAAAGTGCTCTGGAGTCATTTCGTTGCATGCGGGTTTTTATGTGTTCTGGAGTAATTTCGTTGCAAGCGGGTTTTTAAGTGCTCTGGAGTCATTTCTCTGCAAGCGCGTTTTTAAGTACTCTGGAGCCATTTCGTTGTAAGCGGGTTTTTAAGTTCTCTGGAGTCATTTCATTGCAAGCGGGTTTTTAAGTGCTCTGGAGTCATTTCGTTGCAAGCGGGTTTTTAAGTGCTCTGGAGTCATTTCGTTGCAAGCGGGTTTTTAAGTGCTCTGAAGGCATTTCGTTGTAAGCGGGTTTTTAAGTGCTCTGGAGTCATTTCGTTGCAAGCAGTATTTTACGTGTTCTGGAGTCATTTCGTTGCAAGCGGGTTTTTACATACTTCTCAGATATTTCACTGAGAGCGGGTTTTTTAAGTGCTCTGGAGTCATTTCATTGCAAGCGGGTTTTTATATGTTCTGGAGTCATTTCGTTGCAAGCAGGTTTTTAAGTACTCTGGAGTCATTTCGTTGCAAGCGGGTTTTTACGTGTTCTGGAGTCATTTCGTTGCAAGCGGGTTTTTACATACTTCTCAGACATTTCACTGGAAGCGGGTTTTTTAAGTGTTCTGTAGGCATTTCGTTGCAAGCTGGTTTTTAAGTACTCTGGAGTCATTTCGTTGCAAGCGGGTTTTACATGCTCTGGAGTCATTTCGTTGTAAGCGGGTTTTTACATACGTCTCAGACATTTCACTGGAAGCGGGTTTTTTAAGTGCTCTGGAGTCATTTCGTTGCAAGCGGGTTTTTAAGTACTCTGGAGTCATTTCATTGCAAGCGGGTTTTTACATACTTCTCAGACATTTCACTGGAAGCGGGTTTTTTAAGTGCTCTGGAGTCATTTCGTTGCAAGCGGGTTTTTAAGTACTCTGGAGTCATTTCGTTGCAAGCGGGTTTTTAAGTGCTCTGGAGTCATTTCGTTGCAAGCGGGTTTTTACGTGCTCTGAAGGGATTTCGTTGTAAGCGGGTTCTTAAGTGCTCTGGAGTCATTTCGTTGGAAGCGGGTTTTTAAGTGTTCTGGAGTCATTTCGTTGCAAGCGGGTTTTTAAGGGCTCTGAAGGCATTTTGTTCTAAGCGGGTTTTTAAGTGCTCTGGAGTCATTTCATTGCAAGCGGGTTTTTAAGTGCTCTGGAGTCATATCGTTGCAAGCGGGTTTTTAAGTACTCTGGAGTAATTTTGTTGCAAGCGGGTTTTTAAGTGCTCTGGAGTCATTTCGTTGCAAGCGGGTTTTTAAGTGCTCTGAAGGCATTTCGTTGTAAGCGGGTTTTTAAGTGCTCTGGAGTCATTTCGTTGCAAGCGGGTTTTTAAGTGCTCTGAAGGCATTTCGTTGTAAGCGGGTTTTTAAGTGCTCTGGAGTCATTTCGTTGCAAGCGGGTTTTTATATGTTCTGGAGTCATTTCGTTGCAAGCGGGTTTTTAAGTACTCTGGAGTCATTTCGTTGCAAGCGGGTTTTTAAGTGCTCTGAAGGCATTTCGTTGTAAGCGGGTTTTTAAGTGCTCTGGAGTCATTTCGTTGCAAGCGGGTTTTTACGTGTTCTGGAGTCATTTCGTTGCAAGCGGGTTTTTACATACTTCTCAGACATTTCACTGGAAGCGGGTTTTTTAAGTGTTCTGTAGGCATTTCGTTGCAAGCGGGTTTTTAAGTACTCTGGAGTCATTTCGTTGCAAGCGGGTTTTACATGCTCTGTAGTCATTTCGTTGTAAGCGGGTTTTTACATACTTCTCAGACATTTCACTGGAAGCGGGTTTTTTAAGTGCTCTGGAGTCATTTCGTTGCAAGCGGTTTTTTAAGTACTCTGGAGTCATTTCGTTGCAAGCGGGTTTTTACATACTTCTCAGACATTTCACTGGAAGCGGGTTTTTTAAGTGCTCTGGAGTCATTTCGTTGCAAGCGGGTTTTTAAGTACTCTGGAGTCATTTCGTTGCAAGAGGGTTTTTAAGTGCTCTGGAGTCATTTCGTTGCAAGCGGGTTTTTACGTGCTCTGAAGGCATTTCGTTGTAAGCGGGTTCTTAAGTCCTCTGGAGTCATTTCGTTGCAAGCGGGTTCTTAAGTGCTCTGGAGTCATTTCGTTGCAAGCGGGTTTTTAAGTGCTCTGGAGTCATTTCGTTGCAAGCGGTTTTTTACGTGCTCTGAAGGCATTTCGTTGCAAGCGGGTTTTTAAGTGTTCTGGAGTCATTTGGTTGCAAGCGGGTTTTTAAGGTCTCTGAAGGCATTTTGTTCTAAGCGGGTTTTTAAGTGCTCTGGAGTCATTTCATTGCAAGCGGGTTTTTAAGTGCTCTGGAGTCATTTCGTTGCAAGCGGGTTTTTAAGTACTCTGGAGTAATTTCGTTGCAAGCGGGTTTTTACGTGCTCTGAAGGCATTTTGTTGTAAGCGGGTATTTAAGTGCTCTGGAGTCATTTCGTTGCAAGCGGGTTTTTAAGTACTCAGGAGTAATTTCGTTGCAAGCGGGTTTTTAAGTGCTCTGGAGTCATTTCGTTGCAAGCGGGTTTTTAAGTGCTCTGGAGTCATTTCGTTGCAAGCGGGTTTTTACGTGCTCTGAAGGCATTTCGTTGTAAGCGAGTTTTTAAGTGCTCTAAAATCTTTTCGTTGCAAGCGGGTTTTTATGTGTTCTGGAGTCATTTCGTTGCAAGCGGGTTTTTACATACTTCTCAGACATTTCACTGGAAGCGGGTTTTTTAAGTGCTCTTTAGGCATTTCGTTGCAAGCGGGTTTTTAAGTACTCTGGAGTCATTTCGTTGCAAGCGTTTTTTACATGCTCTTGGGTCATTTCGTTGCAAGCGGGTTTTTACATACTTTCAGACATTTCACTGGAAGCGGGTTTTTTAAGTGCTCTGGAGTCATTTCGTTGCAAGCGGGTTTTTAAGTACTCTGGAGTCATTTCGTTGCAAGCGGGTTTTTAAGTGCTCTGGAGTCATTTCGTTGCAAGCGGGTTTTTAAGTGCTCTGAAGGTATTTCGTTGTAAGCGGGTTTTTAAGTGCTCTGGAGTCATATCGTTGCAAGCAGGTTTTTACGTGTTCTGGAGTCATTTCGTTGCAAGCGGTTTTTTACATCCTTCTCAGACATTTCACTGGAAGCGGGTTTTTTAAGTGCTCTGGAGTCATTTCGTTGTAAGCGGGTTTTTAAGTGCTCTGGAGACATTTCGTTGCAAGCGGGTTTTTAAGTGCTCTGGAGTCATTTCGTTGCAAGCGGGTTTTTACGTGCTCTGAAGGCATTTCGTTGTAAGCGGGTTTTTAAGTGCTCTGGAGTCATTTCGTTGCAAGCGGGTTTTTAAGTGCTCTGGAGTCATTTCGTTGCAAGCGGGTTTTTAAGTGCTCTGAAGGCATTTCGTTGTAAGCGGGTTTTTAAGTGCTCTGGAGTCATTTCGTTGCAAGCAGTATTTTACGTGTTCTGGAGTCATTTCGTTGCAAGCGGGTTTTTACATACTTCTCAGATATTTCACTGAGAGCGGGTTTTTTAAGTGCTCTGGAGTCATTTCATTGCAAGCGGGTTTTTATATGTTCTGGAGTCATTTCGTTGCAAGCAGGTTTTTAAGTACTCTGGAGTCATTTCGTTGCAAGCGGGTTTTTACGTGTTCTGGAGTCATTTCGTTGCAAGCGGGTTTTTACATACTTCTCAGACATTTCACTGGAAGCGGGTTTTTTAAGTGTTCTGTAGGCATTTCGTTGCAAGCTGGTTTTTAAGTACTCTGGAGTCATTTCGTTGCAAGCGGGTTTTACATGCTCTGGAGTCATTTCGTTGTAAGCGGGTTTTTACATACGTCTCAGACATTTCACTGGAAGCGGGTTTTTTAAGTGCTCTGGAGTCATTTCGTTGCAAGCGGGTTTTTAAGTACTCTGGAGTCATTTCATTGCAAGCGGGTTTTTACATACTTCTCAGACATTTCACTGGAAGCGGGTTTTTTAAGTGCTCTGGAGTCATTTCGTTGCAAGCGGGTTTTTAAGTACTCTGGAGTCATTTCGTTGCAAGCGGGTTTTTAAGTGCTCTGGAGTCATTTCGTTGCAAGCGGGTTTTTACGTGCTCTGAAGGGATTTCGTTGTAAGCGGGTTCTTAAGTGCTCTGGAGTCATTTCGTTGGAAGCGGGTTTTTAAGTGTTCTGGAGTCATTTCGTTGCAAGCGGGTTTTTAAGGGCTCTGAAGGCATTTTGTTCTAAGCGGGTTTTTAAGTGCTCTGGAGTCATTTCATTGCAAGCGGGTTTTTAAGTGCTCTGGAGTCATATCGTTGCAAGCGGGTTTTTAAGTACTCTGGAGTAATTTTGTTGCAAGCGGGTTTTTAAGTGCTCTGGAGTCATTTCGTTGCAAGCGGGTTTTTAAGTGCTCTGAAGGCATTTCGTTGTAAGCGGGTTTTTAAGTGCTCTGGAGTCATTTCGTTGCAAGCGGGTTTTTAAGTGCTCTGAAGGCATTTCGTTGTAAGCGGGTTTTTAAGTGCTCTGGAGTCATTTCGTTGCAAGCGGGTTTTTATATGTTCTGGAGTCATTTCGTTGCAAGCGGGTTTTTAAGTACTCTGGAGTCATTTCGTTGCAAGCGGGTTTTTAAGTGCTCTGAAGGCATTTCGTTGTAAGCGGGTTTTTAAGTGCTCTGGAGTCATTTCGTTGCAAGCGGGTTTTTACGTGTTCTGGAGTCATTTCGTTGCAAGCGGGTTTTTACATACTTCTCAGACATTTCACTGGAAGCGGGTTTTTTAAGTGTTCTGTAGGCATTTCGTTGCAAGCGGGTTTTTAAGTACTCTGGAGTCATTTCGTTGCAAGCGGGTTTTACATGCTCTGTAGTCATTTCGTTGTAAGCGGGTTTTTACATACTTCTCAGACATTTCACTGGAAGCGGGTTTTTTAAGTGCTCTGGAGTCATTTCGTTGCAAGCGGTTTTTTAAGTACTCTGGAGTCATTTCGTTGCAAGCGGGTTTTTACATACTTCTCAGACATTTCACTGGAAGCGGGTTTTTTAAGTGCTCTGGAGTCATTTCGTTGCAAGCGGGTTTTTAAGTACTCTGGAGTCATTTCGTTGCAAGAGGGTTTTTAAGTGCTCTGGAGTCATTTCGTTGCAAGCGGGTTTTTACGTGCTCTGAAGGCATTTCGTTGTAAGCGGGTTCTTAAGTCCTCTGGAGTCATTTCGTTGCAAGCGGGTTCTTAAGTGCTCTGGAGTCATTTCGTTGCAAGCGGGTTTTTAAGTGCTCTGGAGTCATTTCGTTGCAAGCGGTTTTTTACGTGCTCTGAAGGCATTTCGTTGCAAGCGGGTTTTTAAGTGTTCTGGAGTCATTTGGTTGCAAGCGGGTTTTTAAGGTCTCTGAAGGCATTTTGTTCTAAGCGGGTTTTTAAGTGCTCTGGAGTCATTTCATTGCAAGCGGGTTTTTAAGTGCTCTGGAGTCATTTCGTTGCAAGCGGGTTTTTAAGTACTCTGGAGTAATTTCGTTGCAAGCGGGTTTTTACGTGCTCTGAAGGCATTTTGTTGTAAGCGGGTATTTAAGTGCTCTGGAGTCATTTCGTTGCAAGCGGGTTTTTAAGTACTCAGGAGTAATTTCGTTGCAAGCGGGTTTTTAAGTGCTCTGGAGTCATTTCGTTGCAAGCGGGTTTTTAAGTGCTCTGGAGTCATTTCGTTGCAAGCGGGTTTTTACGTGCTCTGAAGGCATTTCGTTGTAAGCGAGTTTTTAAGTGCTCTAAAATCTTTTCGTTGCAAGCGGGTTTTTATGTGTTCTGGAGTCATTTCGTTGCAAGCGGGTTTTTACATACTTCTCAGACATTTCACTGGAAGCGGGTTTTTTAAGTGCTCTTTAGGCATTTCGTTGCAAGCGGGTTTTTAAGTACTCTGGAGTCATTTCGTTGCAAGCGTTTTTTACATGCTCTTGGGTCATTTCGTTGCAAGCGGGTTTTTACATACTTTCAGACATTTCACTGGAAGCGGGTTTTTTAAGTGCTCTGGAGTCATTTCGTTGCAAGCGGGTTTTTAAGTACTCTGGAGTCATTTCGTTGCAAGCGGGTTTTTAAGTGCTCTGGAGTCATTTCGTTGCAAGCGGGTTTTTAAGTGCTCTGAAGGTATTTCGTTGTAAGCGGGTTTTTAAGTGCTCTGGAGTCATATCGTTGCAAGCAGGTTTTTACGTGTTCTGGAGTCATTTCGTTGCAAGCGGTTTTTTACATCCTTCTCAGACATTTCACTGGAAGCGGGTTTTTTAAGTGCTCTGGAGTCATTTCGTTGTAAGCGGGTTTTTAAGTGCTCTGGAGACATTTCGTTGCAAGCGGGTTTTTAAGTGCTCTGGAGTCATTTCGTTGCAAGCGGGTTTTTACGTGCTCTGAAGGCATTTCGTTGTAAGCGGGTTTTTAAGTGCTCTGGAGTCATTTCGTTGCAAGCGGGTTTTTAAGTGCTCTGGAGTCATTTCGTTGCAAGCGGGTTTTTAAGTGCTCTGAAGGCATTTCGTTGTAAGCGGGTTTTTAAGTGCTCTGGAGTCATTTCGTTGCAAGCAGCTTTTTAAGTACTCTGGAGTAATTTAGTTGCAAGCGGGTTTTTAAGTGCTCTGGAGTCATTTCGTTGCAAGCGGGTTTAAAGTGCTCTGGAGTCATTTCGTTGCAAGCGGGTTTTTACATACTTCTCTGACATTTAACTGGAAACGAGTTTTTTAAGTGCTCTGGAGTCCTTTCGTTGCAAGCGGGTATTTACATACTTCTCAGACATTTCACTGGAAGCGGGTTTTTTAAGTGCTCTGGAGTCATTTCGTTGCAAGCGGGTTTTTAAGTACTCTGGAGTCATTTCGTTGCAAGCGGGTTTTTAAGTGCTCTGGAGTCATTTCGTTGCAAGCGGGTTTTTAATTGCTCTGGAGTCATTCCATTGCAAGCGGGTTTTTAAGTGCTCTGGAGTCATTCCGTTGCAAGCGGGTTTTTAAGTGCTCTGGAGTCATTTCGTTGCAAGCGGGTATTTAAGTGCTCTGGAGTCATTTCGTTGCAAGCGGGTTTTTAAGTGCTCTGGAGTCATATCGTTGCAAGCGGGTTTTTAAGTACTCTGGAGTCATTTCGTTGCAAGCGGGTTTTTAAGTGCTCTGGAGTCATTTCGTTGCAAGCGGGTTTTTAAGTGCTCTGGAGTCATTTCGTTGCAAGCGGGTTTTTAAGTGCTCTGGAGTCATTTCGTTGCAAGCGGGTTTTTAAGTGCTCTGGAGTCATTTCGTTGCAAGCGGGTTTTTAAGTGCTCTGGAGTCATTTCGTTGCAAGCGGGTTTTTAAGTGCTCTGGAGTCATTTCGTTGCAAGCGGGTGTTTAAGTGCTCTGGAGTCATTTCGTTGCAAGCGGGTTTTTAAGTGCTCTGGAGTCATTTCGTTGCAAGCGGGTTTTTAAGTGCTCTGAAGGCATTTCGTTGTAAGCGGGTTTTTAAGTGCTCTGGAGTCATTTCGTTGCAAGCAGGATTTTACGTGTTCTGGAGTCATTTCGTTGCAAGCGGGTTTTTACATACTTCTCAGATATTTCACTGAGAGCGGATTTTTTAAGTGCTCTGGAGTCATTTCATTGCAAGCGGGTTTTTATATGTTCTGGAGTCATTTCGTTGCAAGCGGGTTTTTAAGTACTCTGGAGTCATTTCGTTGCAAGCGGGTTTTTAAGTGCTCTGAAGGCATTTCGTTGTAAGCGGGTTTTTAAGTGCTCTGGAGTCATTTCGTTGCAAGCGGGTTTTTACGTGTTCTGGAGTCATTTCGTTGCAAGCGGGTTTTTACATACTTCTCAGACATTTCACTGGAAGCGGGTTTTTTAAGTGTTCTGTAGGCATTTCGTTGCAAGCTGGTTTTTAAGTACTCTGGAGTCATTTCGTTGCAAGCGGGTTTTACATGCTCTGGAGTCATTTCGTTGTAAGCGGGTTTTTACATACGTCTCAGACATTTCACTGGAAGCGGGTTTTTTAAGTGCTCTTGAGTCATTTCGTTGCAAGCGGGTTTTTAAGTACTCTGGAGTCATTTCATTGCAAGCGGGTTTTTACATACTTCTCAGACATTTCACTGGAAGCGGGTTTTTTAAGTGCTCTGGAGTCATTTCGTTGCAAGCGGGTTTTTAAGTACTCTGGAGTCATTTCGTTGCAAGCGGGTTTTTAAGTGCTCTGGAGTCATTTCGTTGCAAGCGGGTTTTTACGTGCTCTGAAGGCATTTCGTTGTAAGCGGGTTCTTAAGTGCTCTGGAGTCATTTCGTTGCAAGCGGTTTTTTACGTGCTCTGAAGGCATTTCGTTGCAAGCGGGTTTTTAAGTGTTCTGGAGTCATTTGGTTGCAAGCGGGTTTTTAAGGGCTCTGAAGGCATTTTGTTCTTAGCGGGTTTTTAAGTGCTCTGGAGTCATTTCATTGCAAGCGGGTTTTTAAGTGCTCTGGAGTCATTTCGTTGCAAGCGGGTTTTTAAGTACTCTGGAGTAATTTTGTTGCAAGCGGGTTTTTAAGTGCTCTGGAGTCATTTCGTTGCAAGCGGGTTTTTAAGTGCTCTGAAGGCATTTCGTTGTAAGCGGGTTTTTAAGTGCTCTGGAGTCATTTCGTTGCAAGCGGGTTTTTAAGTGCTCTGGAGTCATTTCGTTGCAAGCGGGTTTTTAAGTGCTCTGAAGGCATTTCGTTGTAAGCGGGTTTTTAAGTGCTCTGGAGTAATTTCGTTGCAAGCAGGTTTTTAAGTACTCTGGAGTAATTTCGTTGCAAGCGGGTTTTTAAGTGCTCTGGAGTCATTTCGTTGCAAGCGGGTTTTTAAGTGCTCTGGAGTCATTTCATTGCAAGCGGGTTTTTACTTGCTCTGAAGGCATTTCGTTGTAAGCGGGTTTTTAAGTGCTCTAAAGTCTTTTCGTTGCAAGCGGGTTTTTACGTGTTCTGGAGTCATTTCGTTGCAAGCGGGTTTTTACATACTTCTCAGACATTTCACTGGAAGCGGGTTTTTTAAGTGCTCTGTAGGCATTTCGTTGCAAGCGGGTTTTTAAGTACTCTGAAGTCATTTCGTTGCAAGCGTTTTTTACATGCTCTTGGGTCATTTCGTTGCAAGCGGGTTTTTACATACTTCTCAGACATTTCACTGGAAGCGGGTTTTTTAAGTGCTCTGGAGTCATTTCGTTGCAAGCGGATTTTTAAGTACTCTGGAGTCATTTCGTTGCAAGCGGGTTTTTAAGTGCTCTGGAGTCATTTCGTTGCAAGCGGGTGTTTAAGTGCTCTGGAGTCAATTCGTTGCAAGCGGGTTTTTAAGTGCTCTGGAGTCATTTCGTTGCAAGCAGGTTTTTAAGTGCTCTGAAGGCATTTCGTTGTAAGCGGGTTTTTAAGTGCTCTGGAGTCATATCATTGCAAGCAGGTTTTTACGTGTTCTGGAGTCATTTCGTTGCAAGCGGTTTTTTACATACTTCTCAGACATTTCACTGAGAGCGGGTTTTTTAAGTGCTCTGGAGTCATTTCGTTGCAAGCGGGTTTTTAAGTACTCTGGAGTCATTTCGTTGCAAGCGGGTTTTTAAGTGCTCTGGAGTCATTTCGTTGCAAGCAGGTTTTTACGTGCTCTGAAGGCATTTCGTTGTAAGCGGGTTCTTAAGTCCTCTGGAGTCATTTCGTTGCAAGCGGGTTCTTAAGTGCTCTGGAGTCATTTCGTTGCAAGCGGGTTTTTAAGTGCTCTGGAGTCATTTCGTTGCAAGCGGTTTTTTACGTGCTCTGAAGGCATTTCGTTGCAAGCGGGTTTTTAAGTGTTCTGGAGTCATTTGGTTGCAAGCGGGTTTTTAAGGTCTCTGAAGGCATTTTGTTCTAAGCGGGTTTTTAAGTGCTCTGGAGTCATTTCATTGCAAGCGGGTTTTTAAGTGCTCTGGAGTCATTTCGTTGCAAGCGGGTTTTTAAGTCCTCTGGAGTAATTTCGTTGCAAGCGGGTTTTTACGTGCTCTGAAGGCATTTTGTTGTAAGCGGGTATTTAAGTGCTCTGGAGTCATTTCGTTGCAAGCGGGTTTTTAAGTACTCAGGAGTAATTTCGTTGCAAGCGGGTTTTTAAGTGCTCTGGAGTCATTTCGTTGCAAGCGGGTTTTTAAGTGCTCTGAAGGCATTTCGTTGTAAGCGGGTTTTTAAGTGCTCTGGAGTAATTTCGTTGCAAGCAGGTTTTTAAGTACTCTGGAGTAATTTCGTTGCAAGCGGGTTTTTAAGTGCTCTGGAGTCATTTCGTTGCAAGCGGGTTTTTAAGTGCTCTGGAGTCATTTCATTGCAAGCGGGTTTTTACTTGCTCTGAAGGCATTTCGTTGTAAGCGGGTTTTTAAGTGCTCTAAAGTCTTTTCGTTGCAAGCGGGTTTTTACGTGTTCTGGAGTCATTTCGTTGCAAGCGGGTTTTTACATACTTCTCAGACATTTCACTGGAAGCGGGTTTTTTAAGTGCTCTGTAGGCATTTCGTTGCAAGCGGGTTTTTAAGTACTCTGAAGTCATTTCGTTGCAAGCGTTTTTTACATGCTCTTGGGTCATTTCGTTGCAAGCGGGTTTTTACATACTTCTCAGACATTTCACTGGAAGCGGGTTTTTTAAGTGCTCTGGAGTCATTTCGTTGCAAGCGGATTTTTAAGTACTCTGGAGTCATTTCGTTGCAAGCGGGTTTTTAAGTGCTCTGGAGTCATTTCGTTGCAAGCGGGTGTTTAAGTGCTCTGGAGTCAATTCGTTGCAAGCGGGTTTTTAAGTGCTCTGGAGTCATTTCGTTGCAAGCAGGTTTTTAAGTGCTCTGAAGGCATTTCGTTGTAAGCGGGTTTTTAAGTGCTCTGGAGTCATATCATTGCAAGCAGGTTTTTACGTGTTCTGGAGTCATTTCGTTGCAAGCGGTTTTTTACATACTTCTCAGACATTTCACTGAGAGCGGGTTTTTTAAGTGCTCTGGAGTCATTTCGTTGCAAGCGGGTTTTTAAGTACTCTGGAGTCATTTCGTTGCAAGCGGGTTTTTAAGTGCTCTGGAGTCATTTCGTTGCAAGCAGGTTTTTACGTGCTCTGAAGGCATTTCGTTGTAAGCGGGTTCTTAAGTCCTCTGGAGTCATTTCGTTGCAAGCGGGTTCTTAAGTGCTCTGGAGTCATTTCGTTGCAAGCGGGTTTTTAAGTGCTCTGGAGTCATTTCGTTGCAAGCGGTTTTTTACGTGCTCTGAAGGCATTTCGTTGCAAGCGGGTTTTTAAGTGTTCTGGAGTCATTTGGTTGCAAGCGGGTTTTTAAGGTCTCTGAAGGCATTTTGTTCTAAGCGGGTTTTTAAGTGCTCTGGAGTCATTTCATTGCAAGCGGGTTTTTAAGTGCTCTGGAGTCATTTCGTTGCAAGCGGGTTTTTAAGTCCTCTGGAGTAATTTCGTTGCAAGCGGGTTTTTACGTGCTCTGAAGGCATTTTGTTGTAAGCGGGTATTTAAGTGCTCTGGAGTCATTTCGTTGCAAGCGGGTTTTTAAGTACTCAGGAGTAATTTCGTTGCAAGCGGGTTTTTAAGTGCTCTGGAGTCATTTCGTTGCAAGCGGGTTTTTAAGTGCTCTGGAGTCATTTCGTTGCAAGCGGGTTTTTACGTGCTCTGAAGGCATTTCGTTGTAAGCGAGTTTTTAAGTGCTCTAAAATCTTTTCGTTGCAAGCGGGTTTTTACGTGTTCTGGAGTCATTTCGTTGCAAGCGGCTTTTTACATACTTCTCAGACATTTCACTGGAAGCGGGTTTTTTAAGTGCTCTTTAGGCATTTCGTTGCAAGCGGGTTTTTAAGTACTCTGGAGTCATTTCGTTGCAAGCGTTTTTTACATGCTCTTGGGTCATTTCGTTGCAAGCGGGTTTTTACATACTTTCAGACATTTCACTGGAAGCGGGTTTTTTAAGTGCTCTGGAGTCATTTCGTTGCAAGCGGGTTTTTAAGTACTCTGGAGTCATTTCGTTGCAAGCGGGTTTTTAAGTGCTCTGGAGTCATTTCGTTGCAAGCGGGTGTTTAAGTGCTCTGGAGTCATTTCGTTGCAAGCGGGTTTTTAAGTGCTCTGGAGTCATTTCGTTGCAAGCGGGTTTTTAAGTGCTCTGAAGGTATTTCGTTGTAAGCGGGTTTTTAAGTGCTCTGGAGTCATATCGTTGCAAGCAGGTTTTTACGTGTTCTGGAGTCATTTCGTTGCAAGCGGTTTTTTACATCCTTCTCAGACATTTCACTGGAAGCGGGTTTTTTAAGTGCTCTGGAGTCATTTCGTTGTAAGCGGGTTTTTAAGTGCTCTGGAGACATTTCGTTGCAAGCGGGTTTTTAAGTGCTCTGGAGTCATTTCGTTGCAAGCGGGTTTTTACGTGCTCTGAAGGCATTTCGTTGTAAGCGGGTTTTTAAGTGCTCTGGAGTCATTTCGTTGCAAGCGGGTTTTTAAGTGCTCTGGAGTCATTTCGTTGCAAGCGGGTTTTTAAGTGCTCTGAAGGCATTTCGTTGTAAGCGGGTTTTTAAGTGCTCTGGAGTCATTTCGTTGCAAGCAGGTTTTTAAGTACTCTGGAGTAATTTAGTTGCAAGCGGGTTTTTAAGTGCTCTGGAGTCATTTCGTTGCAAGCGGGTTTAAAGTGCTCTGGAGTCATTTCGTTGCAAGCGGGTTTTTACATACTTCTCTGACATTTAACTGGAAACGAGTTTTTTAAGTGCTCTGGAGTCCTTTCGTTGCAAGCGGGTATTTACATACTTCTCAGACATTTCACTGGAAGCGGGTTTTTTAAGTGCTCTGGAGTCATTTCGTTGCAAGCGGGTTTTTAAGTACTCTGGAGTCATTTCGTTGCAAGCGGGTTTTTAAGTGCTCTGGAGTCATTTCGTTGCAAGCGGGTTTTTAATTGCTCTGGAGTCATTCCATTGCAAGCGGGTTTTTAAGTGCTCTGGAGTCATTCCGTTGCAAGCGGGTTTTTAAGTGCTCTGGAGTCATTTCGTTGCAAGCGGGTATTTAAGTGCTCTGGAGTCATTTCGTTGCAAGCGGGTTTTTAAGTGCTCTGGAGTCATATCGTTGCAAGCGGGTTTTTAAGTACTCTGGAGTCATTTCGTTGCAAGCGGGTTTTTAAGTGCTCTGGAGTCATTTCGTTGCAAGCGGGTTTTTAAGTGCTCTGGAGTCATTTGGTTGCAAGCGGGTTTTTAAGTGCTCTGAAGGCATTTCGTTGTAAGCGGGTTTTTAAGTGCTCTGGAGTCATTTCGTTGCAAGCGGGTATTTAAGTGCTCTGGAGTCATTTCGTTGCAAGCGGGTTTTTAAGTGCTCTGGAGTCATATCGTTGCAAGCGGGTTTTTAAGTACTCTGGAGTCATTTCGTTGCAAGCGGGTTTTTAAGTGCTCTGGAGTCATTTCGTTGCAAGCAGGTTTTTAAGTACTCTGGAGTAATTTAGTTGCAAGCGGGTTTTTAAGTGCTCTGGAGTCATTTCGTTGCAAGCGGGTTTAAAGTGCTCTGGAGTCATTTCGTTGCAAGCGGGTTTTTACATACTTCTCTGACATTTAACTGGAAACGAGTTTTTTAAGTGCTCTGGAGTCCTTTCGTTGCAAGCGGGTATTTACATACTTCTCAGACATTTCACTGGAAGCGGGTTTTTTAAGTGCTCTGGAGTCATTTCGTTGCAAGCGGGTTTTTAAGTACTCTGGAGTCATTTCGTTGCAAGCGGGTTTTTAAGTGCTCTGGAGTCATTTCGTTGCAAGCGGGTTTTTAATTGCTCTGGAGTCATTCCATTGCAAGCGGGTTTTTAAGTGCTCTGGAGTCATTCCGTTGCAAGCGGGTTTTTAAGTGCTCTGGAGTCATTTCGTTGCAAGCGGGTATTTAAGTGCTCTGGAGTCATTTCGTTGCAAGCGGGTTTTTAAGTGCTCTGGAGTCATATCGTTGCAAGCGGGTTTTTAAGTACTCTGGAGTCATTTCGTTGCAAGCGGGTTTTTAAGTGCTCTGGAGTCATTTCGTTGCAAGCGGGTTTTTAAGTGCTCTGGAGTCATTTGGTTGCAAGCGGGTTTTTAAGTGCTCTGAAGGCATTTCGTTGTAAGCGGGTTTTTAAGTGCTCTGGAGTCATTTCGTTGCAAGCGGGTATTTAAGTGCTCTGGAGTCATTTCGTTGCAAGCGGGTTTTTAAGTGCTCTGGAGTCATATCGTTGCAAGCGGGTTTTTAAGTACTCTGGAGTCATTTCGTTGCAAGCGGGTTTTTAAGTGCTCTGGAGTCATTTCGTTGCAAGCGGGTTTTTAAGTGCTCTGGAGTCATTTCGTTGCAAGCGGGTATTTAAGTGCTCTGGAGTCATTTCGTTGCAAGCGGGTTTTTAAGTGCTCTGAAGGCATTTCGTTGTAAGCGGGTTTTTAAGTGCTCTGGAGTCATTTCGTTGCAAGCAGGATTTTACGTGTTCTGGAGTCATTTCGTTGCAAGCGGGTTTTTACATACTTCTCAGATATTTCACTGAGAGCGGATTTTTTAAGTGCTCTGGAGTCATTTCATTGCAAGCGGGTTTTTATATGTTCTGGAGTCATTTCGTTGCAAGCGGGTTTTTAAGTACTCTGGAGTCATTTCGTTGCAAGCGGGTTTTTAAGTGCTCTGAAGGCATTTCGTTGTAAGCGGGTTTTTACATACTTCTCAGATATTTCACTGAGAGCGGGTTTTTTAAGTGCTCTGGAGTCATTTCATTGCAAGCGGGTTTTTATATGTTCTGGAGTCATTTCGTTGCAAGCGGGTTTTTAAATACTCTGGAGTCATTTCGTTGCAAGCGGGTTTTTACGTGTTCTGGAGTCATTTCGTTGCAAGCGGGTTTTTACATACTTCTCAGACATTTCACTGGAAGCGGGTTTTTTAAGTGTTCTGTAGGCATTTCGTTGCAAGCTGGTTTTTAAGTACTCTGGAGTCATTTCGTTGCAAGCGGGTTTTACATGCTCTGGAGTCATTTCGTTGTAAGCGGGTTTTTACATACGTCTCAGACATTTCACTGGAAGCGGGTTTTTTAAGTGCTCTGGAGTCATTTCGTTGCAAGCGGGTTTTTAAGTACTCTGGAGTCATTTCATTGCAAGCGGGTTTTTACATACTTCTCAGACATTTCACTGGAAGCGGGTTTTTTAAGTGCTCTGGAGTCATTTCGTTGCAAGCGGGTTTTTAAGTACTCTGGAGTCATTTCGTTGCAAGCGGGTTTTTAAGTGCTCTGGAGTCATTTCGTTGCAAGCGGGTTTTTACGTGCTCTGAAGGCATTTCGTTGTAAGCGGGTTCTTAAGTGCTCTGGAGTCATTTCGTTGCAAGCGGGTTTTTAAGTGCTCTGGAGTCATTTCGTTGCAAGCGGGTTTTTACGTGCTCTGAAGGCATTTCGTTGTAAGCGGGTTCTTAAGTGCTCTCGAGTCATTTCGTTGCAAGCGGGTTTTTAAGGGCTCTGAAGGCATTTTGTTCTAAGCGGGTTTTTAAGTGCTCTGGAGTCATTTCATTGCAAGCGGGTTTTTAAGTGCTCTGGAGTCATTTCGTTGCAAGCGGGTTTTTAAGTACTCTGGAGTAATTTCGTTGCAAGCAGGTTTTTAAGTACTCTGGAGTAATTTCGTTGCAAGCGGGTTTTTAAGTGCTCTGGAGTCATTTCGTTGCAAGCGGGTTTTTAAGTGCTCTGGAGTCATTTCATTGCAAGCGGGTTTTTACTTGCTCTGAAGGCATTTCGTTGTAAGCGGGTTTTTAAGTGCTCTAAAGTCTTTTCGTTGCAAGCGGGTTTTTACGTGTTCTGGAGTCATTTCGTTGCAAGCGGGTTTTTACATACTTCTCAGACATTTCACTGGAAGCGGGTTTTTTAAGTGCTCTGTAGGCATTTCGTTGCAAGCGGGTTTTTAAGTACTCTGGAGTCATTTCGTTGCAAGCGTTTTTTACATGCTCTTGGGTCATTTCGTTGCAAGCGGGTTTTTACATACTTCTCAGACATTTCACTGGAAGCGGGTTTTTTAAGTGCTCTGGAGTCATTTCGTTGCAAGCGGATTTTTAAGTACTCTGGAGTCATTTCGTTGCAAGCGGGTTTTTAAGTGCTCTGGAGTCATTTCGTTGCAAGCGGGTGTTTAAGTGCTCTGGAGTCAATTCGTTGCAAGCGGGTTTTTAAGTGCTCTGGAGTCATTTCGTTGCAAGCGGGTTTTTAAGTGCTCTGAAGGCATTTCGTTGTAAGCGGGTTTTTAAGTGCTCTGGAGTCATATCATTGCAAGCAGGTTTTTACGTGTTCTGGAGTCATTTCGTTGCAAGCGGTTTTTTACATACTTCTCAGACATTTCACTGAGAGCGGGTTTTTTAAGTGCTCTGGAGTCATTTCGTTGTAAGCGGGTTTTTAAGTGCTCTGGAGACATTTCGTTGCAAGCGGGTTTTTAAGTGATCTGGAGTCATTTCGTTGCAAGCGGGTTTTTACGTGCTCTGAAGGCATTTCGTTGTAAGCGGGTTTTTAAGTGCTCTGGAGTCATTTCGTTGCAAGCGGGTTTTTAACTGCTCTGGAGTCATTTCGTTGCAAGCGGGTTTTTAAGTGCTCTGAAGGCATTTCGTTGTAAGCGGGTTTTTAAGTGCTCTGGAGTCATTTCGTTGCAAGCAGGTTTTTAAGTACTCTGGAGTAATTTCGTTGCAAGCGGGTTTTTAAGTGCTCAGGAGTCATTTCGTTGCAAGCGGGTTTAAAGTGCTCTGGAGTCATTTCGTTGCATGCGGGTTTTTATGTGTTCTGGAGTAATTTCGTTGCAAGCGGGTTTTTAAGTGCTCTGGAGTCATTTCGCTGCAAGCGCGTTTTTAAGTACTCTGGAGTCATTTCGTTGTAAGCGGGTTTTTAAGTGCTCTGGAGTCATTTCGTTGCAAGCGGGTTTTTAAGTGCTCTGGAGTCATTTCGTTGCAAGCGGGTTTTTAAGTGCTCTGGAGTCATTTCGTTGCAAGCGGGTTTTTAAGTGCTCTGAAGGCATTTCGTTGTAAGCGGGTTTTTAAGTGCTCTGGAGTCATTTCGTTGCAAGCAGGATTTTACGTGTTCTGGAGTCATTTCGTTGCAAGCGGGTTTTTACATACTTCTCAGATATTTCACTGAGAGCGGGTTTTTTAAGTGCTCTGGAGTCATTTCATTGCAAGCGGGTTTTTATATGTTCTGGAGTCATTTCGTTGCAAGCAGGTTTTTAAGTACTCTGGAGTCATTTCGTTGCAAGCGGGTTTTTAAGTGCTCTGAAGGCATTTCGTTGTAAGCGGGTTTTTAAGTGCTCTGGAGTCATTTCGTTGCAAGCGGGTTTTTACGTGTTCTGGAGTCATTTCGTTGCAAGCGGGTTTTTACATACTTCTCAGACATTTCACTGGAAGCGGGTTTTTTAAGTGTTCTGTAGGCATTTTGTTGCAAGCTGGTTTTTAAGTACTCTGGAGTCATTTCGTTGCAAGCGGGTTTTACATGCTCTGGAGTCATTTCGTTGTAAGCGGGTTTTTAAGTACTCTGGAGTCATTTCATTGCAAGCGGGTTTTTACATACTTCTCAGACATTTCACTGGAAGCGGGTTTTTTAAGTGCTCTGGAGTCATTTCGTTGCAAGCGGGTTTTTAAGTACTCTGGAGTCATTTCGTTGCAAGCGGGTTTTTAAGTGCTCTGGAGTCATTTCGTTGCAAGCGGGTTTTTACGTGCTCTGAAGGGATTTCGTTGTAAGCGGGTTCTTAAGTGCTCTGGAGTCATTTCGTTGCAAGCGGGTTTTTAAGTGCTCTGGAGTCATTTCGTTGCAAGCGGGTTTTTACGTGCTCTGAAGGCATTTCGTTGTAAGCGGGTTCTTAAGTGCTCTGGAGTCACTTCGTTGCAAGCGGTTTTTTAGGTGCTCTGAAGGCATTTCGTTGGAAGCGGGTTTTTAAGTGTTCTGGAGTCATTTGGTTGCAAGCGGGTTTTTAAGGGCTCTGAAGGCATTTTGTTCTAAGCGGGTTTTTAAGTGCTCTGGAGTCATTTCATTGCAAGCGGGTTTTTAAGTGCTCTGGAGTCATATCGTTGCAAGCGGGTTTTTAAGTACTCTGGAGTAATTTTGTTGCAAGCGGGTTTTTAAGTGCTCTGGAGTCATTTCGTTGCAAGCGGGTTTTTAAGTGCTCTGAAGGCATTTCGTTGTAAGCGGGTTTTTAAGTGCTCTGGAGTCATTTCGTTGCAAGCGGGTTTTTAAGTGCTCTGAAGGCATTTCGTTGTAAGCGGGTTTTTAAGTGCTCTGGAGTCATTTCGTTGCAAGCGGGTTTTTAAGTACTCTGGAGTAATTTCGTTGCAAGCGGGTTTTTAAGTGCTCTGGAGTCATTTCGTTGCAAGCGGGTTTTTAAGTGCTCTGGAGTCATTTCATTGCAAGCGGGTTTTTACTTGCTCTGAAGGCATTTCGTTGTAAGCGGGTTTTTAAGTGCTCTAAAGTCTTTTCGTTGCAAGCGGGTTTTTACGTGTTCTGGAGTCATTTCGTTGCAAGCGGGTTTTTACATACTTCTCAGACATTTCACTGGAAGCGGGTTTTTTAAGTGCTCTGTAGGCATTTCGTTGCAAGCGGGTTTTTAAGTACTCTGGAGTCATTTCGTTGCAAGCGTTTTTTACATGCTCTTGGGTCATTTCGTTGCAAGCGGGTTTTTACATACTTCTCAGACATTTCACTGGAAGCGGGTTTTTTAAGTGCTCTGGAGTCATTTCGTTGCAAGCGGATTTTTAAGTACTCTGGAGTCATTTCGTTGCAAGCGGGTTTTTAAGTGCTCTGGATTCATTTCGTTGCAAGCGGGTGTTTAAGTGCTCTGGAGTCAATTCGTTGCAAGCGGGTTTTTAAGTGCTCTGGAGTCATTTCGTTGCAAGCGGGTTTTTAAGTGCTCTGAAGGCATTTCGTTGTAAGCGGGTTTTTAAGTGCTCTGGAGTCATATCATTGCAAGCAGGTTTTTACGTGTTCTGGAGTCATTTCGTTGCAAGCGGTTTTTTACATACTTCTCAGACATTTCACTGAGAGCGGGTTTTTTAAGTGCTCTGGAGTCATTTCGTTGTAAGCGGGTTTTTAAGTGCTCTGGAGACATTTCGTTGCAAGCGGGTTTTTAAGTGCTCTGGAGTCATTTCGTTGCAAGCGGGTTTTTACGTGCGCTGAAGGCATTTCGTTGTAAGCGGGTTTTTAAGTGCTCTGGAGTCATTTCGTTGCAAGCGGGTTTTTAAGTGCTCTGGAGTCATTTCGTTGCAAGCGGGTTTTTAAGTGCTCTGAAGGCATTTCGTTGTAAGCGGGTTTTTAAGTGCTCTGGAGTCATTTCGTTGCAAGCAGGTTTTTAAGTACTCTGGAGTAATTTCGTTGCAAGCGGGTTTTTAAGTGCTCTGGAGTCATTTCGTTGCAAGCGGGTTTAAAGTGCTCTGGAGTCATTTCGTTGCATGCGGGTTTTTATGTGTTCTGGAGTAATTTCGTTGCAAGCGGGTTTTTAAGTGCTCTGGAGTCATTTCGCTGCAAGCGTGTTTTTAAGTACTCTGGAGTCATTTCGTTGTAAGCGGGTTTTTAAGTACTCTGGAGTCATTTCGTTGCAAGCGTTTTTTACATGCTCTGGAGTCATTTCGTTGCAAGCGGGTTTTTACATACTTCTCTGACATTTAACTAGAAATTAGTTTTTTAAGTGCTCTGGAGTCATTTCCTTGCAAGCGGGTATTTACATACTTCTCAGACATTTCACTGGAAGCTGGTTTTTTAAGTGCTCTGGAGTCATTTCGTTGCAAGCGGGTTTTTAAGTGCTCTGGAGTCATTTCGTTGCAAGCGGGTTTTTAAGTGCTCTGGAGTCATTTCGTTGCAAGCGGGTTTTTAAGTGCTCTGGAGTCATTTCGTTGCAAGCGGGTTTTTAAGTGCTCTGGAGTCATTTCGTTGCAAGAGGGTTTTTAAGTGCTCTGGAGTCATTTCGTTGCAAGCGGGTTTTTAAGTGCTCTGGAGTCATTTCGTTGCAAGCGGGTTTTTAAGTGCTCTGGAGTCATTTCGTTACAAGCGGGTGTTTAAGTGCTCTGGAGTCATTTCGTTGCAAGCGGGTTTTTAAGTGCTCTGGAGTCATTTCGTTGCAAGCGGGTTTTTAAGTGCTCTGAAGGCATTTCGTTGTAAGCGCGTTTTTAAGTGCTCTGGAGTCATTTCGTTGCAAGCAGGATTTTACGTGTTCTGGAGTCATTTCGTTGCAAGCGGGTTTTTACATACTTCTCAGATATTTCACTGAGAGCGGGTTTTTTAAGTGCTCTGGAGTCATTTCATTGCAAGCGGGTTTTTATATGTTCTGGAGTCATTTCGTTGCAAGCGGGTTTTTAAATACTCTGGAGTCATTTCGTTGCAAGCGGGTTTTTAAGTGCTCTGAAGGCATTTCGTTGTAAGCGGGTTTTTAAGTGCTCTGGAGTCATTTCTTTGCAAGCGGGTTTTTACGTGTTCTGGAGTCATTTCGTTGCAAGCGGGTTTTTAAGTGCTCTGAAGGCATTTCGTTGTAAGAGGGTTTTTAAGTGCTCTGGAGTCATTTCGTTGCAAGCGGGTTTTTATATGTTCTGGAGTCATTTCGTTGCAAGCGGGTTTTTAAGTGCTCTGAAGGCATTTCGTTGTAAGCAGGTTTTTAAGTGCTCTGGAGTCATTTCGTTGCAAGCGGGTTTTTAAGTGTTCTGTAGGCATTTCGTTGCAAGCGGGTTTTTAAGTACTCTGGAGTCATTTCGTTGCAAGCGGGTTTTACATGCTCTGGAGTCATTTCGTTGTAAGCGGGTTTTTACATACTTCTCAGACATTTCACTGGAAGCGGGTTTTTTAAGTGCTCTGGAGTCAATTCGTTGCAAGCGGGTTCTTAAGTGCTCTGGAGTCATTTCGTTGCAAGCGGTTTTTTACGTGCTCTGAAGGCATTTCGTTGCAAGCGGGTTTTTAAGTGTTCTGGAGTCATTTGGTTGCAAGCGGGTTTTTAAGGGCTCTGAAGGCATTTTGTTCTATGCGGGTTTTTAAGTGCTCTGGAGTCATTTCATTGCAAGCGGGTTTTTAAGTGCTCTGGAGTCATTTCGTTGCAAGCGGGTTTTTAAGTACTCTGGAGTAATTTTGTTGCAAGCGGGTTTTTAAGTGCTCTGGAGTCATTTCGTTGCAAGCGGGTTTTTAAGTGCTCTGAAGGCATTTCGTTGTAAGCGGGTTTTTAAGTGCTCTGGAGTCATTTCGTTGCAAGCGGGTTTTTAAGTGCTCTGGAGTCATTTCGTTGCAAGCGGGTTTTAAGTGCTCTGAAGGCATTTCGTTGTAAGCGGGTTTTTAAGTGCTCTGGAGTCATTTCGTTGCAAGCGGGTTTTTAAGTGCTCTGGAGTCATTTCGTTGCAAGCGGGTTTTTAAGTGCTCTGGAGTCATTTCGTTGCAAGCGGGTTTTTAAGTACTCTGGAGTAATTTCGTTGCAAGCGGGTTTTTAAGTGCTCTGGAGTCATTTCGTTGCAAGCGGGTTTTTAAGTGCTCTGGAGCCATTTCATTGCAAGCGGGTTTTTACTTGCTCTGAAGGCATTTCGTTGTAAGCGGGTTTTTAAGTGCTCTGGAGTCATTTCGTTGCAAGCGGGTTTTTAAGTGCTCTGGAGTCATTTCGTTGCAAGCGGGTTTTTAAGTGCTCTGAAGGCATTTCGTTGTAAGCGGGTTTTTAAGTGCTCTGGAGTCATTTCGTTGCAAGCAGGTTTTTAAGTACTCTGGAGTAATTTCGTTGCAAGCGGGTTTTTAAGTGCTTTGGAGTCATTTCGTTGCAAGCGGGTTTAAAGTGCTCTGGAGTCATTTCGTTGCATGCGGGTTTTTATGTGTTCTGGAGTAATTTCGTTGCAAGCGGGTTTTTAAGTGCTCTGGAGTCATTTCGCTGCAAGCGCGTTTTTAAGTACTCTGGAGTCATTTCGTTGTAAGCGGGTTTTTAAGTACTCTGGAGTCATTTCGTTGCAAGCGTTTTTTACATGCTCTGGAGTCATTTCGTTGCAAGCGGGTTTTTACATACTTCTCTGACATTTAACTAGAAATGAGTTTTTTAAGTGCTCTGGAGTCATTTCGTTGCAAGCGGGTATTTACATACTTCTCAGACATTTCACTGGAAGCTGGTTTTTTAAGTGCTCTGGAGTCATTTCGTTGCAAGCGGGTTTTTAAGTGCTCTGGAGTCATTTCGTTGCAAGCGGGTTTTTAAGTGCTCTGGAGTCATTTCGTTGCAAGCGGGTTTTTAAGTGCTCTGGAGTCATTTCGTTGCAAGCGGGTTTTTAAGTGCTCTGGAGTCATTTCGTTGCAAGCGGGTTTTTAAGTGCTCTGGAGTCATTTCGTTGCAAGCGGGTTTTTAAGTGTTCTGGAGTCATTTCGTTGCAAGCGGGTTTTTAAGTGCTCTGGAGTCATTTCGTTGCAAGCGGGTGTTTAAGTGCTCTGGAGTCATTTCGTTGCAAGCGGGTTTTTAAGTGCTCTGGAGTCATTTCGTTGCAAGCGGGTTTTTAAGTGCTCTGAAGGCATTTCGTTGTAAGCGGGTTTTTAAGTGCTCTGGAGTCATTTCGTTGCAAGCAGGATTTTACGTGTTCTGGAGTCATTTCGTTGCAAGCGGGTTTTTACATACTTCTCAGATATTTCACTGAGAGCGGGTTTTTTAAGTCCTCTGGAGTCATTTCATTGCAAGCGGGTTTTTATATGTTCTGGAGTCATTTCGTTGCAAGCGGGTTTTTAAGTACTCTGGAGTCATTTCGTTGCAAGCGGGTTTTTAAGTGCTCTGAAGGCATTTCGTTGTAAGCGGGTTTTTAAGTGCTCTGGAGTCATTTCGTTGCAAGCGGGTTTTTAAGTGCTCTGGAGTCATTTCGTTGCAAGCGGGTTTTTAAGTGCTCTGGAGTCATTTCGTTGCAAGCGGGTTTTTAAGTGCTCTGGAGTCATTTCGTTGCAAGCGGGTTTTTAAGTGTTCTGGAGTCATTTCGTTGCAAGCGGGTTTTTAAGTGCTCTGGAGTCATTTCGTTGCAAGCGGGTGTTTAAGTGCTCTGGAGTCATTTCGTTGCAAGCGGGTTTTTAAGTGCTCTGGAGTCATTTCGTTGCAAGCGGGTTTTTAAGTGCTCTGAAGGCATTTCGTTGTAAGCGGGTTTTTAAGTGCTCTGGAGTCATTTCGTTGCAAGCAGGATTTTACGTGTTCTGGAGTCATTTCGTTGCAAGCGGGTTTTTACATACTTCTCAGATATTTCACTGAGAGCGGGTTTTTTAAGTGCTCTGGAGTCATTTCATTGCAAGCGGGTTTTTATATGTTCTGGAGTCATTTCGTTGCAAGCGGGTTTTTAAGTACTCTGGAGTCATTTCGTTGCAAGCGGGTTTTTAAGTGCTCTGAAGGCATTTCGTTGTAAGCGGGTTTTTAAGTGCTCTGGAGTCATTTCGTTGCAAGCGGGTTTTTACGTGTTCTGGAGTCATTTCGTTGCAAGCGGGTTTTTACATACTTCTCAGACATTTCACTGGAAGCGGGTTTTTTAAGTGTTCTGTAGGCATTTCGTTGCAAGCGGGTTTTTAAGTACTCTGGAGTCATTTCGTTGCAAGCGGGTTTTACATGCTCTGGAGTCATTTCGTTGTAAGCGGGTTTTTACATACTTCTCAGACATTTCACTGGAAGCGGGTTTTTTAAGTGCTCTGGAGTCAATTCGTTGCAAGCGGGTTCTTAAGTGCTCTGGAGTCATTTCGTTGCAAGCGGTTTTTTACGTGCTCTGAAGGCATTTCGTTGCAAGCGGGTTTTTAAGTGTTCTGGAGTCATTTGGTTGCAAGCGGGTTTTTAAGGGCTCTGAAGGCATTTTGTTCTATGCGGGTTTTTAAGTGCTCTGGAGTCATTTCATTGCAAGCGGGTTTTTAAGTGCTCTGGAGTCATTTCGTTGCAAGCGGGTTTTTAAGTACTCTGGAGTAATTTTGTTGCAAGCGGGTTTTTAAGTGCTCTGGAGTCATTTCGTTGCAAGCGGGTTTTTAAGTGCTCTGAAGGCATTTCGTTGTAAGCGGGTTTTTAAGTGCTCTGGAGTCATTTCGTTGCAAGCGGGTTTTTAAGTGCTCTGGAGTCATTTCGTTGCAAGCGGGTTTTTAAGTGCTCTGAAGGCATTTCGTTGAAGGCGGGTTTTTAAGTGCTCTGGAGTCATTTCGTTGCAAGCGGGTTTTTAAGTACTCTGGAGTAATTTCGTTGCAAGCGGGTTTTTAAGTGCTCTGGAGTCATTTCGTTGCAAGCGGTTTTTTACATACTTCTCAGACATTTCACTGAGAGCGGGTTTTTAAGTGCTCTGGAGTCATTTCGTTGCAAGCGGGTTTTTAAGTACTCTGGAGTCATATCATTGCAAGCAGGTTTTTACGTGTTCTGGAGTCATTTCGTTGCAAGCGGTTTTTTACATACTTCTCAGACATTTCACTGAGAGCGGGTTTTTTAAGTGCTCTGGAGTCATTTCGTTGTAAGCGGGTTTTTAAGTGCTCTGGAGACATTTCGTTGCAAGCGGGTTTTTAAGTGCTCTGGAGTCATTTCGTTGCAAGCGGGTTTTTAAGTGCTCTGGAGCCATTTCATTGCAAGCGGGTTTTTACTTGCTCTGAAGGCATTTCGTTGTAAGCGGGTTTTTAAGTGCTCTGGAGTCATTTCGTTGCAAGCGGGTTTTTAAGTGCTCTGGAGTCATTTCGTTGCAAGCGGGTTTTTAAGTGCTCTGAAGGCATTTCGTTGTAAGCGGGTTTTTAAGTGCTCTGGAGTCATTTCGTTGCAAGCAGGTTTTTAAGTACTCTGGAGTAATTTCGTTGCAAGCGGGTTTTTAAGTGCTCTGGAGTCATTTCGTTGCAAGCGGGTTTAAAGTGCTCTGGAGTCATTTCGTTGCATGCGGGTTTTTATGTGTTCTGGAGTAATTTCGTTGCAAGCGGGTTTTTAAGTGCTCTGGAGTCATTTCGCTGCAAGCGCGTTTTTAAGTACTCTGGAGTCATTTCGTTGTAAGCGGGTTTTTAAGTACTCTGGAGTCATTTCGTTGCAAGCGTTTTTTACATGCTCTGGAGTCATTTCGTTGCAAGCGGGTTTTTACATACTTCTCTGACATTTAACTAGAAATGAGTTTTTTAAGTGCTCTGGAGTCATTTCGTTGCAAGCGGGTATTTACATACTTCTCAGACATTTCACTGGAAGCTGGTTTTTTAAGTGCTCTGGAGTCATTTCGTTGCAAGCGGGTTTTTAAGTGCTCTGGAGTCATTTCGTTGCAAGCGGGTTTTTAAGTGCTCTGGAGTCATTTCGTTGCAAGCGGGTTTTTAAGTGCTCTGGAGTCATTTCGTTGCAAGCGGGTTTTTAAGTGCTCTGGAGTCATTTCGTTGCAAGCGGGTTTTTAAGTGCTCTGGAGTCATTTCGTTGCAAGCGGGTTTTTAAGTGTTCTGGAGTCATTTCGTTGCAAGCGGGTTTTTAAGTGCTCTGGAGTCATTTCGTTGCAAGCGGGTGTTTAAGTGCTCTGGAGTCATTTCGTTGCAAGCGGGTTTTTAAGTGCTCTGGAGTCATTTCGTTGCAAGCGGGTTTTTAAGTGCTCTGAAGGCATTTCGTTGTAAGCGGGTTTTTAAGTGCTCTGGAGTCATTTCGTTGCAAGCAGGATTTTACGTGTTCTGGAGTCATTTCGTTGCAAGCGGGTTTTTACATACTTCTCAGATATTTCACTGAGAGCGGGTTTTTTAAGTGCTCTGGAGTCATTTCATTGCAAGCGGGTTTTTATATGTTCTGGAGTCATTTCGTTGCAAGCGGGTTTTTAAGTACTCTGGAGTCATTTCGTTGCAAGCAGGTTTTTAAGTGCTCTGAAGGCATTTCGTTGTAAGCGGGTTTTTAAGTGCTCTGGAGTCATTTCGTTGCAAGCGGGTTTTTACGTGTTCTGGAGTCATTTCGTTGCAAGCGGGTTTTTACATACTTCTCAGACATTTCACTGGAAGCGGGTTTTTTAAGTGTTCTGTAGGCATTTCGTTGCAAGCGGGTTTTTAAGTACTCTGGAGTCATTTCGTTGCAAGCGGGTTTTACATGCTCTGGAGTCATTTCGTTGTAAGCGGGTTTTTACATACTTCTCAGACATTTCACTGGAAGCGGGTTTTTTAAGTGCTCTGGAGTCAATTCGTTGCAAGCGGGTTCTTAAGTGCTCTGGAGTCATTTCGTTGCAAGCGGTTTTTTACGTGCTCTGAAGGCATTTCGTTGCAAGCGGGTTTTTAAGTGTTCTGGAGTCATTTGGTTGCAAGCGGGTTTTTAAGGGCTCTGAAGGCATTTTGTTCTATGCGGGTTTTTAAGTGCTCTGGAGTCATTTCATTGCAAGCGGGTTTTTAAGTGCTCTGGAGTCATTTCGTTGCAAGCGGGTTTTTAAGTACTCTGGAGTAATTTTGTTGCAAGCGGGTTTTTAAGTGCTCTGGAGTCATTTCGTTGCAAGCGGGTTTTTAAGTGCTCTGAAGGCATTTCGTTGTAAGCGGGTTTTTAAGTGCTCTGGAGTCATTTCGTTGCAAGCGGGTTTTTAAGTGCTCTGGAGTCATTTCGTTGCAAGCGGGTTTTTAAGTGCTCTGAAGGCATTTCGTTGTAAGCGGGTTTTTAAGTGCTCTGGAGTCATTTCGTTGCAAGCGGGTTTTTAAGTACTCTGGAGTAATTTCGTTGCAAGCGGGTTTTTAAGTGCTCTGGAGTCATTTCGTTGCAAGCGGGTTTTTAAGTGCTCTGGAGCCATTTCATTGCAAGCGGGTTTTTACTTGCTCTGAAGGCATTTCGTTGTAAGCGGGTTTTTAAGTGCTCTAAAGTCTTTTCGTTGCAAGCGGGTTTTTACGTGTTCTGGAGTCATTTCGTTGCAAGCGGGTTTTTACATACTTCTCAGACATTTCACTGGAAGCGGGTTTTTTAAGTGCTCTGTAGGCATTTCGTTGCAAGCGGGTTTTTAAGTACTCTGGAGTCATTTCGTTGCAAGCGTTTTTTACATGCTCTTGGGTCATTTCGTTGCAAGCGGGTTTTTACATACTTCTCAGACATTTCACTGGAAGCGGGTTTTTTAAGTGCTCTGGAGTCATTTCGTTGCAAGCGGATTTTTAAGTACTCTGGAGTCATTTCGTTGCAAGCAGGTTTTTAAGTGCTCTGGAGTCATTTCGTTGCAAGCGGGTGTTTAAGTGCTCTGGAGTCAATTCGTTGCAAGCGGGTTTTTAAGTGCTCTGGAGTCATTTCGTTGCAAGCGGGTTTTTAAGTGCTCTGAAGGCATTTCGTTGTAAGCGGGTTTTTAAGTGCTCTGGAGTCATATCATTGCAAGCAGGTTTTTACGTGTTCTGGAGTCATTTCGTTGCAAGCGGTTTTTTACATACTTCTCAGACATTTCACTGAGAGCGGGTTTTTTAAGTGCTCTGGAGTCATTTCGTTGTAAGCGGGTTTTTAAGTGCTCTGGAGACATTTCGTTGCAAGCGGGTTTTTAAGTGCTCTGGAGTCATTTCGTTGCAAGCGGGTTTTTACGTGCTCTGAAGGCATTTCGTTGCAAGCGGGTTTTTAAGTGCTCTGGAGTCATTTCGTTGCAAGCGGGTTTTTAAGTGCTCTGGAGTCATTTCGTTGCAAGCGGGTTTTTAAGTGCTCTGAAGGCATTTCGTTGTAAGCGGGTTTTTAAGTGCTCTGGAGTCATTTCGTTGCAAGCAGGTTTTTAAGTACTCTGGAGTAATTTCGTTGCAAGCGGGTTTTTAAGTGCTCTGGAGTCATTTCGTTGCAAGCGGGTTTAAAGTGCTCTGGAGTCATTTCGTTGCATGCGGGTTTTTATGTGTTCTGGAGTAATTTCGTTGCAAGCGGGTTTTTAAGTGCTCTGGAGTCATTTCGCTGCAAGCGCGTTTTTAAGTACTCTGGAGTCATTTCGTTGTAAGCGGGTTTTTAAGTGCTCTGGAGTCATTTCGTTGCAAACGGGTTTTTAAGTGCTCTGGAGTCATTTCGTTGCAAGCGGGTTTTTAAGTGCTCTGGAGTCATTTCGTTGCAAGCGGGTTTTTAAATGCTCTGAAGGCATTTCGTTGTAAGCGGGTTTTTAAGTGCTCTGGAGTCATTTCGTTGCAAGCAGGATTTTACGTGTTCTGGAGTCATTTCGTTGCAAGCGGGTTTTTACATACTTTTCAGATATTTCACTGAGAGCGGGTTTTTTAAGTGCTCTGGAGTCATTTCATTGCAAGCGGGTTTTTATATGTTCTGGAGTCATTTCGTTGCAAGCGGGTTTTTAAGTACTCTGGAGTCATTTCGTTGCAAGCGGGTTTTTAAGTGCTCTGAAGGCATTTCGTTGTAAGCGGGTTTTTAAGTGCTCTGGAGTCATTTCGTTGCAAGCGGGTTTTTACGTGTTCTGGATTCATTTCGTTGCAAGCGGGTTTTTACATACTTCTCAGACATTTCACTGGAAGCGGGTTTTTTAAGTGTTCTGTAGGCATTTCGTTGCAAGCTGGTTTTTAAGTACTCTGGAGTCATTTCGTTGCAAGCGGGTTTTACATGCTCTGGAGTCATTTCGTTGTAAGCGGGTTTTTACATACGTCTCAGACATTTCACTGGAAGCGGGTTTTTTAAGTGCTCTGGAGTCATTTCGTTGCAAGCGGGTTTTTAAGTACTCTGGAGTCATTTCATTGCAAGCGGGTTTTTACATACTTCTCAGACATTTCACTGGAAGCGGGTTTTTTAAGTGCTCTGGAGTCATTTCGTTGCAAGCGGCTTTTTAAGTACTCTGGAGTCATTTCGTTGCAAGCGGGTTTTTAAGTGCTCTGGAGTCATTTCGTTGCAAGCGGGTTTTTACGTGCTCTGAAGGCATTTCGTTGTAAGCGGGTTCTTAAGTGCTCTGGAGTCATTTCGTTGCAAGCGGGTTTTTAAGTGCTCTGGAGTCATTTCGTTGCAAGCGGGTTTTTACGTGCTCTGAAGGCATTTCGTTGTAAGCGGGTTCTTAAGTGCTCTGGAGTCATTTCGTTGCAAGCGGTTTTTTACGTGCTCTGAAGGCATTTCGTTGCAAGCGGGTTTTTAAGTGTTCTGGAGTCATTTGGTTGCAAGCGGGTTTTTAAGGGCTCTGAAGGCATTTTGTTCTAAGCGGGTTTTTAAGTGCTCTGGAGTCATTTCATTGCAAGCGGGTTTTTAAGTGCTCTGGAGTCATTTCGTTGCAAGCGGGTTTTTAAGTACTCTGGAGTAATTTTGTTGCAAGCGGGTTTTTAAGTGCTCTGGAGTCAATTCGTTGCAAGCGGGTTTTTAAGTGCTCTGAAGGCATTTCGTTGTAAGCGGGTTTTTAAGTGCTCTGGAGTCATTTCGTTGCAAGCGGGTTTTTAAGTGCTCTGGAGTCATTTCGTTGCAAGCGGGTTTTTAAGTGCTCTGAAGGCATTTCGTTGTAAGCGGGTTTTTAAGTGCTCTGGAGTCATTTCGTTGCAAGCGGGTTTTTAAGTACTCTGGAGTAATTTCGTTGCAAGCGGGTTTTTAAGTGCTCTGGAGTCATTTCTTTGCAAGCGGGTTTTTAAGTGCTCTGGAGTCATTTCATTGCAAGCGGGTTTTTACTTGCTCTGAAGGCATTTCGTTGTAAGCGGGTTTTTAAGTGCTCTAAAGTCTTTTCGTTGCAAGCGGGTTTTTACGTGTTCTGGAGTCATTTCGTTGCAAGCGGGTTTTTACATACTTCTCAGACATTTCACTGGAAGCGGGTTTTTTAAGTGCTCTGTAGGCATTTCGTTGCAAGCGGGTTTTTAAGTACTCTGGAGTCATTTCGTTGCAAGCGTTTTTTACATGCTCTTGGGTCATTTCGTTGCAAGCGGGTTTTTACATACTTCTCAGACATTTCACTGGAAGCGGGTTTTTTAAGTGCTCTGGAGTCATTTCGTTGCAAGCGGATTTTTAAGTACTCTGGAGTCATTTCGTTGCAAGCGGGTTTTTAAGTGCTCTGGAGTCATTTCGTTGCAAGCGGGTGTTTAAGTGCTCTGGAGTCAATTCGTTGCAAGCGGGTTTTTAAGTGCTCTGGAGTCATTTCGTTGCAAGCGGGTTTTTAAGTGCTCTGGAGCCATTTCATTGCAAGCGGGTTTTTACTTGCTCTGAAGGCATTTCGTTGTAAGCGGGTTTTTAAGTGCTCTAAAGTCTTTTCGTTGCAAGCGGGTTTTTACGTGTTCTGGAGTCATTTCGTTGCAAGCGGGTTTTTACATACTTCTCAGACATTTCACTGGAAGCGGGTTTTTTAAGTGCTCTGTAGGCATTTCGTTGCAAGCGGGTTTTTAAGTACTCTGGAGTCATTTCGTTGCAAGCGTTTTTTACATGCTCTTGGGTCATTTCGTTGCAAGCGGGTTTTTACATACTTCTCAGACATTTCACTGGAAGCGGGTTTTTTAAGTGCTCTGGAGTCATTTCGTTGCAAGCGGATTTTTAAGTACTCTGGAGTCATTTCGTTGCAAGCAGGTTTTTAAGTGCTCTGGAGTCATTTCGTTGCAAGCGGGTGTTTAAGTGCTCTGGAGTCAATTCGTTGCAAGCGGGTTTTTAAGTGCTCTGGAGTCATTTCGTTGCAAGCGGGTTTTTAAGTGCTCTGAAGGCATTTCGTTGTAAGCGGGTTTTTAAGTGCTCTGGAGTCATATCATTGCAAGCAGGTTTTTACGTGTTCTGGAGTCATTTCGTTGCAAGCGGTTTTTTACATACTTCTCAGACATTTCACTGAGAGCGGGTTTTTTAAGTGCTCTGGAGTCATTTCGTTGTAAGCGGGTTTTTAAGTGCTCTGGAGACATTTCGTTGCAAGCGGGTTTTTAAGTGCTCTGGAGTCATTTCGTTGCAAGCGGGTTTTTACGTGCTCTGAAGGCATTTCGTTGCAAGCGGGTTTTTAAGTGCTCTGGAGTCATTTCGTTGCAAGCGGGTTTTTAAGTGCTCTGGAGTCATTTCGTTGCAAGCGGGTTTTTAAGTGCTCTGAAGGCATTTCGTTGTAAGCGGGTTTTTAAGTGCTCTGGAGTCATTTCGTTGCAAGCAGGTTTTTAAGTACTCTGGAGTAATTTCGTTGCAAGCGGGTTTTTAAGTGCTCTGGAGTCATTTCGTTGCAAGCGGGTTTAAAGTGCTCTGGAGTCATTTCGTTGCATGCGGGTTTTTATGTGTTCTGGAGTAATTTCGTTGCAAGCGGGTTTTTAAGTGCTCTGGAGTCATTTCGCTGCAAGCGCGTTTTTAAGTACTCTGGAGTCATTTCGTTGTAAGCGGGTTTTTAAGTGCTCTGGAGTCATTTCGTTGCAAACGGGTTTTTAAGTGCTCTGGAGTCATTTCGTTGCAAGCGGGTTTTTAAGTGCTCTGGAGTCATTTCGTTGCAAGCGGGTTTTTAAATGCTCTGAAGGCATTTCGTTGTAAGCGGGTTTTTAAGTGCTCTGGAGTCATTTCGTTGCAAGCAGGATTTTACGTGTTCTGGAGTCATTTCGTTGCAAGCGGGTTTTTACATACTTTTCAGATATTTCACTGAGAGCGGGTTTTTTAAGTGCTCTGGAGTCATTTCATTGCAAGCGGGTTTTTATATGTTCTGGAGTCATTTCGTTGCAAGCGGGTTTTTAAGTACTCTGGAGTCATTTCGTTGCAAGCGGGTTTTTAAGTGCTCTGAAGGCATTTCGTTGTAAGCGGGTTTTTAAGTGCTCTGGAGTCATTTCGTTGCAAGCGGGTTTTTACGGGTTCTGGATTCATTTCGTTGCAAGCGGGTTTTTACATACTTCTCAGACATTTCACTGGAAGCGGGTTTTTTAAGTGTTCTGTAGGCATTTCGTTGCAAGCTGGTTTTTAAGTACTCTGGAGTCATTTCGTTGCAAGCGGGTTTTACATGCTCTGGAGTCATTTCGTTGTAAGCGGGTTTTTACATACGTCTCAGACATTTCACTGGAAGCGGGTTTTTTAAGTGCTCTGGAGTCATTTCGTTGCAAGCGGGTTTTTAAGTACTCTGGAGTCATTTCATTGCAAGCGGGTTTTTACATACTTCTCAGACATTTCACTGGAAGCGGGTTTTTTAAGTGCTCTGGAGTCATTTCGTTGCAAGCGGGTTTTTAAGTACTCTGGAGTCATTTCGTTGCAAGCGGGTTTTTAAGTGCTCTGGAGTCATTTCGTTGCAAGCGGGTTTTTACGTGCTCTGAAGGCATTTCGTTGTAAGCGGGTTCTTAAGTGCTCTGGAGTCATTTCGTTGCAAGCGGGTTTTTAAGTGCTCTGGAGTCATTTCGTTGCAAGCGGGTTTTTACGTGCTCTGAAGGCATTTCGTTGTAAGCGGGTTCTTAAGTGCTCTGGAGTCATTTCGTTGCAAGCGGTTTTTTACGTGCTCTGAAGGCATTTCGTTGCAAGCGGGTTTTTAAGTGTTCTGGAGTCATTTGGTTGCAAGCGGGTTTTTAAGGGCTCTGAAGGCATTTTGTTCTAAGCGGGTTTTTAAGTGCTCTGGAGTCATTTCATTGCAAGCGGGTTTTTAAGTGCTCTGGAGTCATTTCGTTGCAAGCGGGTTTTTAAGTACTCTGGAGTAATTTTGTTGCAAGCGGGTTTTTAAGTGCTCTGGAGTCAATTCGTTGCAAGCGGGTTTTTAAGTGCTCTGAAGGCATTTCGTTGTAAGCGGGTTTTTAAGTGCTCTGGAGTCATTTCGTTGCAAGCGGGTTTTTAAGTGCTCTGGAGTCATTTCGTTGCAAGCGGGTTTTTAAGTGCTCTGAAGGCATTTCGTTGTAAGCAGGTTTTTAAGTGCTCTGGAGTCATTTCGTTGCAAGCGGGTTTTTAAGTACTCTGGAGTAATTTCGTTGCAAGCGGGTTTTTAAGTGCTCTGGAGTCATTTCTTTGCAAGCGGGTTTTTAAGTGCTCTGGAGTCATTTCATTGCAAGCGGGTTTTTACTTGCTCTGAAGGCATTTCGTTGTAAGCGGGTTTTTAAGTGCTCTAAAGTCTTTTCGTTGCAAGCGGGTTTTTACGTGTTCTGGAGTCATTTCGTTGCAAGCGGGTTTTTACATACTTCTCAGACATTTCACTGGAAGCGGGTTTTTTAAGTGCTCTGTAGGCATTTCGTTGCAAGCGGGTTTTTAAGTACTCTGGAGTCATTTCGTTGCAAGCGTTTTTTACATGCTCTTGGGTCATTTCGTTGCAAGCGGGTTTTTACATACTTCTCAGACATTTCACTGGAAGCGGGTTTTTTAAGTGCTCTGGAGTCATTTCGTTGCAAGCGGATTTTTAAGTACTCTGGAGTCATTTCGTTGCAAGCGGGTTTTTAAGTGCTCTGGAGTCATTTCGTTGCAAGCGGGTGTTTAAGTGCTCTGGAGTCAATTCGTTGCAAGCTGGTTTTTAAGTGCTCTGGAGTCATTTCGTTGCAAGCGGTTTTTTAAGTGCTCTGAAGGCATTTTGTTGTAAGCGGGTTTTTAAGTGCTCTGGAGTCATATCATTGCAAGCAGGTTTTTACGTGTTCTGGAGTCATTTCTTTGCAAGCGGTTTTTTACATACTTCTCAGACATTTCACTGGAAGCGGGTTTTTTAAGTGCTCTGTAGGCATTTCGTTGCAAGCGGGTTTTTAAGTACTCTGGAGTCATTTCGTTGCAAGCGTTTTTTACATGCTCTTGGGTCATTTCGTTGCAAGCGGGTTTTTACATACTTCTCAGACATTTCACTGGAAGCGGGTTTTTTAAGTGCTCTGGAGTCATTTCGTTGCAAGCGGATTTTTAAGTACTCTGGAGTCATTTCGTTGCAAGCAGGTTTTTAAGTGCTCTGGAGTCATTTCGTTGCAAGCGGGTGTTTAAGTGCTCTGGAGTCAATTCGTTGCAAGCGGGTTTTTAAGTGCTCTGGAGTCATTTCGTTGCAAGCGGGTTTTTAAGTGCTCTGAAGGCATTTCGTTGTAAGCGGGTTTTTAAGTGCTCTGGAGTCATATCATTGCAAGCAGGTTTTTACGTGTTCTGGAGTCATTTCGTTGCAAGCGGTTTTTTACATACTTCTCAGACATTTCACTGAGAGCGGGTTTTTTAAGTGCTCTGGAGTCATTTCGTTGTAAGCGGGTTTTTAAGTGCTCTGGAGACATTTCGTTGCAAGCGGGTTTTTAAGTGCTCTGGAGTCATTTCGTTGCAAGCGGGTTTTTACGTGCTCTGAAGGCATTTCGTTGCAAGCGGGTTTTTAAGTGCTCTGGAGTCATTTCGTTGCAAGCGGGTTTTTAAGTGCTCTGGAGTCATTTCGTTGCAAGCGGGTTTTTAAGTGCTCTGAAGGCATTTCGTTGTAAGCGGGTTTTTAAGTGCTCTGGAGTCATTTCGTTGCAAGCAGGTTTTTAAGTACTCTGGAGTAATTTCGTTGCAAGCGGGTTTTTAAGTGCTCTGGAGTCATTTCGTTGCAAGCGGGTTTAAAGTGCTCTGGAGTCATTTCGTTGCATGCGGGTTTTTATGTGTTCTGGAGTAATTTCGTTGCAAGCGGGTTTTTAAGTGCTCTGGAGTCATTTCGCTGCAAGCGCGTTTTTAAGTACTCTGGAGTCATTTCGTTGTAAGCGGGTTTTTAAGTGCTCTGGAGTCATTTCGTTGCAAACGGGTTTTTAAGTGCTCTGGAGTCATTTCGTTGCAAGCGGGTTTTTAAGTGCTCTGGAGTCATTTCGTTGCAAGCGGGTTTTTAAATGCTCTGAAGGCATTTCGTTGTAAGCGGGTTTTTAAGTGCTCTGGAGTCATTTCGTTGCAAGCAGGATTTTACGTGTTCTGGAGTCATTTCGTTGCAAGCGGGTTTTTACATACTTTTCAGATATTTCACTGAGAGCGGGTTTTTTAAGTGCTCTGGAGTCATTTCATTGCAAGCGGGTTTTTATATGTTCTGGAGTCATTTCGTTGCAAGCGGGTTTTTAAGTACTCTGGAGTCATTTCGTTGCAAGCGGGTTTTTAAGTGCTCTGAAGGCATTTCGTTGTAAGCGGGTTTTTAAGTGCTCTGGAGTCATTTCGTTGCAAGCGGGTTTTTACGGGTTCTGGATTCATTTCGTTGCAAGCGGGTTTTTACATACTTCTCAGACATTTCACTGGAAGCGGGTTTTTTAAGTGTTCTGTAGGCATTTCGTTGCAAGCTGGTTTTTAAGTACTCTGGAGTCATTTCGTTGCAAGCGGGTTTTACATGCTCTGGAGTCATTTCGTTGTAAGCGGGTTTTTACATACGTCTCAGACATTTCACTGGAAGCGGGTTTTTTAAGTGCTCTGGAGTCATTTCGTTGCAAGCGGGTTTTTAAGTACTCTGGAGTCATTTCATTGCAAGCGGGTTTTTACATACTTCTCAGACATTTCACTGGAAGCGGGTTTTTTAAGTGCTCTGGAGTCATTTCGTTGCAAGCGGGTTTTTAAGTACTCTGGAGTCATTTCGTTGCAAGCGGGTTTTTAAGTGCTCTGGAGTCATTTCGTTGCAAGCGGGTTTTTACGTGCTCTGAAGGCATTTCGTTGTAAGCGGGTTCTTAAGTGCTCTGGAGTCATTTCGTTGCAAGCGGGTTTTTAAGTGCTCTGGAGTCATTTCGTTGCAAGCGGGTTTTTACGTGCTCTGAAGGCATTTCGTTGTAAGCGGGTTCTTAAGTGCTCTGGAGTCATTTCGTTGCAAGCGGTTTTTTACGTGCTCTGAAGGCATTTCGTTGCAAGCGGGTTTTTAAGTGTTCTGGAGTCATTTGGTTGCAAGCGGGTTTTTAAGGGCTCTGAAGGCATTTTGTTCTAAGCGGGTTTTTAAGTGCTCTGGAGTCATTTCATTGCAAGCGGGTTTTTAAGTGCTCTGGAGTCATTTCGTTGCAAGCGGGTTTTTAAGTACTCTGGAGTAATTTTGTTGCAAGCGGGTTTTTAAGTGCTCTGGAGTCAATTCGTTGCAAGCGGGTTTTTAAGTGCTCTGAAGGCATTTCGTTGTAAGCGGGTTTTTAAGTGCTCTGGAGTCATTTCGTTGCAAGCGGGTTTTTAAGTGCTCTGGAGTCATTTCGTTGCAAGCGGGTTTTTAAGTGCTCTGAAGGCATTTCGTTGTAAGCAGGTTTTTAAGTGCTCTGGAGTCATTTCGTTGCAAGCGGGTTTTTAAGTACTCTGGAGTAATTTCGTTGCAAGCGGGTTTTTAAGTGCTCTGGAGTCATTTCTTTGCAAGCGGGTTTTTAAGTGCTCTGGAGTCATTTCATTGCAAGCGGGTTTTTACTTGCTCTGAAGGCATTTCGTTGTAAGCGGGTTTTTAAGTGCTCTAAAGTCTTTTCGTTGCAAGCGGGTTTTTACGTGTTCTGGAGTCATTTCGTTGCAAGCGGGTTTTTACATACTTCTCAGACATTTCACTGGAAGCGGGTTTTTTAAGTGCTCTGTAGGCATTTCGTTGCAAGCGGGTTTTTAAGTACTCTGGAGTCATTTCGTTGCAAGCGTTTTTTACATGCTCTTGGGTCATTTCGTTGCAAGCGGGTTTTTACATACTTCTCAGACATTTCACTGGAAGCGGGTTTTTTAAGTGCTCTGGAGTCATTTCGTTGCAAGCGGATTTTTAAGTACTCTGGAGTCATTTCGTTGCAAGCGGGTTTTTAAGTGCTCTGGAGTCATTTCGTTGCAAGCGGGTGTTTAAGTGCTCTGGAGTCAATTCGTTGCAAGCGGGTTTTTAAGTGCTCTGGAGTCATTTCGTTGCAAGCGGTTTTTTAAGTGCTCTGAAGGCATTTTGTTGTAAGCGGGTTTTTAAGTGCTCTGGAGTCATATCATTGCAAGCAGGTTTTTACGTGTTCTGGAGTCATTTCTTTGCAAGCGGTTTTTTACATACTTCTCAGACATTTCACTGAGAGCGGGTTTTTTAAGTGCTCTGGAGTCATTTCGTTGTAAGCGGGTTTTTAAGTGCTCTGGAGACATTTCGTTGCAAGCGGGTTTTTAAGTGCTCTGGAGTCATTTCGTTGCAAGCGGGTTTTTACGTGCTCTGAAGGAATTTCGTTGTAAGCGGGTTTTTAAGTGCTCTGGAGTCATTTCGTTGCAAGCGGGTTTTTAAGTGCTCTGGAGTCATTTCGTTGCAAGCGGGTTTTTAAGTGCTCTGGAGTCATTTCGTTGCAAGCAGGTTTTTAAGTACTCTGGAGTAATTTCGTTGCAAGCGGGTTTTTAAGTGCTCTGGAGTCATTTCGTTGCAAGCGGGTTTAAAGTGCTCTGGAGTCATTTCGTTGCATGCGGGTTTTTATGTGTTCTGGAGTAATTTCGTTGCAAGCGGGTTTTTAAGTGCTCTGGAGTCATTTCGCTGCAAGCGCGTTTTTAAGTACTCTGGAGTCATTTCGTTGTAAGCGGGTTTTTAAGTGCTCTGGAGTCATTTCGTTGCAAGCGGGTTTTTAAGTGCTCTGGAGTCATTTTGTTGCAAGCGGATTTTTACGTGTTCTGGAGTCATTTCGTTGCAAGCGGGTTTTTACATACTTCTCAGACATTTCACTGGAAGCGGGTTTTTTAAGTGCTCTGTAGGCATTTCGTTGCAAGCGGGTTTTTAAGTACTCTGGAGTCATTTCGTTCCAAGCGTTTTTTACATGCTCTGGAGTCATTTCGTTGCAAGCGGGTTTTTACATACTTCTCTGACATTTAACTAGAAATGAGTTTTTTAAGTGCTCTGGAGTCATTTCGTTGCAAGCGGGTATTTACATACTTCTCAGACATTTCACTGGAAGCTGGTTTTTTAAGTGCTCTGGAGTCATTTCGTTGCAAGCGGGTTTTTAAGTGCTCTGGAGTCATTTCGTTGCAAGCGGGTTTTTAAGTGCTCTGGAGTCATTTCGTTGCAAGCGGGTTTTTAAGTGCTCTGGAGTCATTTCGTTGCAAGCGGGTTTTTAAGTGCTCTGGAGTCATTTCGTTGCAAGCGGGTTTTTAAGTGCTCTGGAGTCATTTCGTTGCAAGCGGGTTTTTAAGTGCTCTGGAGTCATTTCGTTGCAAGCGGGTGTTTAAGTGCTCTGGAGTCATTTCGTTGCAAGCGGGTTTTTAAGTGCTCTGGAGTCATTTCGTTGCAAGCGGGTTTTTAAGTGCTCTGAAGGCATTTCGTTGTAAGCGGGTTTTTAAGTGCTCTGGAGTCATTTCGTTGCAAGCAGTATTTTACTTGTTCTGGAGTCATTTCGTTGCAAGCGGGTTTTTACATACTTCTCAGATATTTCACTGAGAGCGGGTTTTTTAAGTGCTCTGGAGTCATTTCATTGCAAGCGGGTTTTTAAGTACTCTGGAGTCATTTCGTTGCAAGCGGGTTTTTAAGTGCTCTGAAGGCATTTCGTTGTAAGCGGGTTTTTAAGTGCTCCGGAGTCATTTCGTTGCAAGCGGGTTTTTACGTGTTCTGGAGTCATTTCGTTGCAAGCGGGTTTTTACATACTTCTCAGACATTTCACTGGAAGCGGGTTTTTTAAGTGTTCTGTAGGCATTTCGTTGCAAGCGGGTTTTTAAGTACTCTGGAGTCATTTCGTTGCAAGCGGGTTTTACATGCTCTGGAGTCATTTCGTTGTAAGCGGGTTTTTACATACTTCTCAGACATTTCACTGGAAGCGGGTTTTTTAAGTGCTCTGGAGTCAATTCGTTGCAAGCGGGTTTTTAAGTACTCTGGAGTCATTTCGTTGCAAGCGGGTTTTTACATACTTCTCAGACATTTCACTGGAAGCGGGTTTTTTAAGTGCTCTGGAGTCATTTCGTTGCAAGCGGGTTTTTAAGTACTCTGGAGTCATATCGTTGCAAGCGGGTTTTTAAGTGCTCTGGAGTCATTTAGTTGCAAGCGGGTTTTTACGTGCTCTGAAGGCATTTCGTTGTAAGCGGGTTCTTAAGTGCTCTGGAGTCATTTCGTTGCAAGCGGGTTTTTAAGTGCTCTGGAGTCATTTCGTTGCAAGCGGGTTTTTACGTGCTCTGAAGGCATTTCGTTGTAAGCGGGTTCTTAAGTGCTCTGGAGTCATTTCGTTGCAAGCGGGTTCTTAAGTGCTCTGGAGTCATTTCGTTGCAAGCGGGTTTTTAAGTGCTCTGGAGTCATTTCGTTGCAAGCGGGTTTTTACGTGCTCTGAAGGCATTTCGTTGTAAGCGGGTTCTTAAGTGCTCTGGAGTCATTTCGTTGCAAGCGGTTTTTTACGTGCTCTGAAGGCATTTCGTTGCAAGCGGGTTTTTAAGTGTTCTGGAGTCATTTGGTTGCAAGCGGGTTTTTAAGGGCTCTGAAGGCATTTTGTTCTAAGCGGGTTTTTTAAGTGCTCTGGAGTCATTTCATTGCAAGCGGGTTTTTAAGTGCTCTGGAGACATTTCGTTGCAATCGGGTTTTTAAGTACTCTGGAGTAATTTTGTTGCAAGCGGGTTTTTAAGTGCTCTGGAGTCATTTCGTTGCAAGCGGGTTTTTAAGTGCTCTGAAGGCATTTCGTTGTAAGCGGGTTTTTAAGTGCTCTGGAGTCATTTCGTTGCAAGCGGGTTTTTAAGTGCTCTGGAGTCATTTCGTTGCAAGCGGGTTTTTAAGTGCTCTGAAGGCATTTCGTTGTAAGCGGGTTTTTAAGTGCTCTGGAGTCATTTCGTTGCAAGCGGGTTTTTAAGTACTCTGGAGTAATTTCGTTGCAAGCGGGTTTTTAAGTGCTCTGGAGTCGTTTCGTTGCAAGCGGGTTTTTAAGTTCTCTGGAGTCATTTCATTGCAAGCGGGTTTTTACGTGCTCTGAAGGCATTTCGTTGTAAGCGGGTTTTTAAGTGCTCTAAAGTCTTTTCGTTGCAAGCGGGTTTTTACGTGTTCTGGAGTCATTTCGTTGCAAGCGGGTTTTTACATACTTCTCAGACATTTCACTGGAAGCGGGTTTTTTAAGTGCTCTGTAGGCATTTCGTTGCAAGCGGGTTTTTAAGTACTCTGGAGTCATTTCGTTGCAAGCGTTTTTTACATGCTTTTGGGTCATTTCGTTGCATGCGGGTTTTTACATACTTCTCAGACATTTCACTGGAAGCGGGTTTTTTAAGTGCTCTGGAGTCATTTCGTTGCAAGCGGGTTTTTAAGTACTCTGGAGTCATTTCGTTGCAAGCGGGTTTTTAAGTGCTCTGGAGTCATTTCGTTGCAAGCGGGTGTTTAAGTGCTCTGGAGTCAATTCGTTGCAAGCGGGTTTTTAAGTGCTCTGGAGTCATTTCGTTGCAAGCAGGTTTTTAAGTGCTCTGAAGGCATTTCGTTGTAAGCGGGTTTTTAAGTGCTCTGGGGTCATATCGTTGCAAGCAGGTTTTTACGTGTTCTGGAGTCATTTCGTTGCAAGCGGTTTTTTACATACTTCTCAGACATTTCACTGAGAGCGGGTTTTTTAAGTGCTCTGGAGTCATTTCGTTGTAAGCGGGTTTTTAAGTGCTCTGGAGACATTTCGTTGCAAGCGGGTTTTTAAGTGCTCTGGACTCATTTCGTTGCAAGCGGGTTTTTAAGTGCTCTGGAGTCATTTCGTTGCAAGCGGGTTTTTAAGTGCTCTGAAGGCATTTCGTTGTAAGCGGGTTTTTAAGTGCTCTGGAGTCATTTCGTTGCAAGCGGGTTTAAAGTGCTCTGGAGTCATTTCGTTGCATGCGGGTTTTTATGTGTTCTGGAGTAATTTCGTTGCAAGCGGGTTTTTAAGTGCTCTGGAGTCATTTCGCTGCAAGCTCGTTTTTAAGTACTCTGGAGTCATTTCGTTGTAAGCCGGTTTTTAAGTGCTCTGGAGTCATTTCGTTGCAAGCGGGTTTTTAAGTGCTCTGGAGTCATTTTGTTGCAAGCGGATTTTTACGTGTTCTGGAGTCATTTCGTTGCAAGCGGGTTTTTACATACTTCTCAGACATTTCACTGGAAGCGGGTTTTTTAAGTGCTCTGTAGGCATTTCGTTGCAAGCGGGTTTTTAAGTACTCTGGAGTCATTTCGTTGCAAGCGTTTTTTACATGCTCTGGAGTCATTTCTTTGCATCGGGTTTTTACATACTTCTCTGACATTTAACTAGAAATGAGTTTTTTAAGTGCTCTGGAGTCATTTCGTTGCAAGCGGGTATTTACATACTTCTCAGACATTTCACTGGAAGCTGGTTTTTTAAGTGCTCTGGAGTCATTTCGTTGCAAGCGGGTTTTTAAGTACTCTGGAGTCATTTCGTTGCAAGCGGGTTTTTACATACTTCTCAGACATTTCACTGGAAGCGGGTTTTTTAAGTGCTCTGTAGGCATTTCGTTGCAAGCGGGTTTTTAAGTACTCTGGAGTCATTTCGTTGCAAGCGTTTTTTACATGCTTTTGGGTCATTTCGTTGCAAGCGGGTTTTTACATACTTCTCAGACATTTCACTGGAAGCGGGTTTTTTAAGTGCTCTGGAGTCATTTCGTTGCAAGCGGGTTTTTAAGTACTCTGGAGTCATTTCGTTGCAAGCGGGTTTTTAAGTGCTCTGGAGTCATTTCGTTGCAAGCGGGTGTTTAAGTGCTCTGGAGTCAATTCGTTGCAAGCGGGTTTTTAAGTGCTCTGGAGTCATTTCGTTGCAAGCGGGTTTTTAAGTGCTCTGAAGGCATTTCGTTGTAAGCGGGTTTTTAAGTGCTCTGGGGTCATATCGTTGCAAGCAGGTTTTTACGTGTTCTGGAGTCATTTCGTTGCAAGCGGTTTTTTACATACTTCTCAGACATTTCACTGAGAGCGGGTTTTTTAAGTGCTCTGGAGTCATTTCGTTGTAAGCGGGTTTTTAAGTGCTCTGGAGACATTTCGTTGCAAGCGGGTTTTTAAGTGCTCTGGACTCATTTCGTTGCAAGCGGGTTTTTAAGTGCTCTGGAGTCATTTCGTTGCAAGCGGGTTTTTAAGTGCTCTGAAGGCATTTCGTTGTAAGCGGGTTTTTAAGTGCTCTGGAGTCATTTCGTTGCAAGCAGGTTTTTAAGTACTCTGGAGTAATTTCGTTGCAAGCGGGTTTTTAAGTGCTCTGGAGTCATTTCGTTGCAAGCGGGTTTAAAGTGCTCTGGAGTCATTTCGTTGCATGCGGGTTTTTATGTGTTCTGGAGTAATTTCGTTGCAAGCGGGTTTTTAAGTGCTCTGGAGTCATTTCGCTGCAAGCTCGTTTTTAAGTACTCTGGAGTCATTTCGTTGTAAGCGGGTTTTTAAGTGTTCTGGAGTCATTTCGTTGCAAGCGGGTTTTTAAGTGCTCTGGAGTCATTTTGTTGCAAGCGGATTTTTACGTGTTCTGGAGTCATTTCGTTGCAAGCGGGTTTTTACATACTTCTCAGACATTTCACTGGAAGCGGGTTTTTTAAGTGCTCTGTAGGCATTTCGTTGCAAGCGGGTTTTTAAGTACTCTGGAGTCATTTCGTTGCAAGCGTTTTTTACATGCTCTGGAGTCATTTCGTTGCAAGCGGGTTTTTACATACTTCTCTGACATTTAACTAGAAATGAGTTTTTTAAGTGCTCTGGAGTCATTTCGTTGCAAGCGGGTTTTACATGCTCTGGAGTCATTTCGTTGTAAGCGGGTTTTTACATACTTCTCAGACATTTCACTGGAAGCGGGTTTTTTAAGTGCTCTGGAGTCAATTCGTTGCAAGCGGGTTTTTAAGTACTCTGGAGTCATTTCGTTGCAAGCGGGTTTTTACATACTTCTCAGACATTTCACTGGAAGCGGGTTTTTTAAGTGCTCTGGAGTCATTTCGTTGCAAGCGGGTTTTTAAGTACTCTGGAGTCATTTCGTTGCAAGCGGGTTTTTAAGTGCTCTGGAGTCATTTAGTTGCAAGCGGGTTTTTACGTGCTCTGAAGGCATTTCGTTGTAAGCGGTTTCTTAAGTGCTCTGGAGTCATTTCGTTGCAAGCGGGTTTTTAAGTGCTCTGGAGTCATTTCGTTGCAAGCGGGTTTTTACGTGCTCTGAAGGCATTTCGTTGTAAGCGGGTTCTTAAGTGCTCTGGAGTCATTTCGTTGCAAGCGGGTTTTTAAGTGCTCTGGAGTCATTTCGTTGCAAGCGGGTTTTTAAGTGCTCTGGAGTCATTTCGTTGCAAGCGGGTTTAAAGTGCTCTGGAGTCATTTCGTTGCATGCGGGTTTTTACATACTTCTCAGACATTTCACTGGAAGCGGGTTTTTTAAGTGCATTGGAGGCATTTCGTTGCGATCGGGTTTTTAAGTACTCTGGAGTCATTTCGTTGCAAGCGGGTTTTTACATATTTCTGTGACATTTAACTGGAAGCGAGTATTTTAAGTGCTCTGGAGTCATTTCGTTGCAAGCGGGTTTTTACGTGTTCTGGAGTCATTTCGTTGCAAGCAGGTTTTTACATGCTTCTCAGACATTTCACTGGAAGCGGGTTTTTTAAGTGCTCTGGAGTCATTTCGTTGCAAGCGGGATTTTAAGTACTCTGGAGTCATTTCGTTGCAAGCGGGCTTTTAAGTGTTCTGGAGTCATTTCGTTGCAAGCGGGTTTTTAAGTGCTCTGGAGTCATTTCGTTGCAAGCGGGTTTTTAAGTTCTCTGGAGTCATTTCGTTGGAAGCGGGTTTTTAAGTGCTCTGGAGTCATTTCGGTGCAAGCGGGTTTTTAAGTGCTCTGGAGTCATTTCGTTGCAAGCGGGTTTTTAAGTGCTCTGGAGTCATTTCGTTGCTAGCGGGTTTTTAAGTGCTCTGGAGTCATTTCGTTGCAAGCGGGTTTTTAAGTGCTCTGGAGTCATTTCGTTGCAAGCGGGTTTTTAAGTGCTCTGGAGTCATTTCGTTGCAAGCGGGTTTTTAAGTGCTCTGGAGTCATTTCGTTGCAAGCGGGTTTTTAAGTGCTCTGGAGTCATTTCGTTGCAAGCGGGTTTTTAAGTGCTCTGGAGTCATTTCGTTGCAAGCGGGTTTTTACGTGTTCTGGAGTCATTTCGTTGCAAGCGGGTTTTTACATACTTCTCAGACATTTCACTGGAAGCAGGTTTTTTAAGTGCTCTGGAGTCATTTCGTTGCAAGCAGGTTTTTAAGTGCTCTGGAGTCATTTCGTTGCAAGCGGGTTTTTAAGTGCTCTGGAGTCATTTCGTTGCAAGCGGGTTTTTAAGTGCTCTGGAGTCATTTCGTTGCAAGCGGGTTTTTAAGTGCTCTGAAGGCATTTCGTTGCAAGCGGGTTTTTAAGTGCTCTGGAGTCATTTTGTTGCAAGCGGGTTTTTACGTGTTCTGGAGTCATTTCGTTGCAAGCGGGTTTTTAAGTGCTCTGGAGTAATTTCGTTGCAAGCGGGTGTTTAAGTGCTCAGGAGTCATTTCGTTGCAAGCGGGTTTTTAAGTGCTCTGGAGTCATTTCGTTGCATGCGGGTTTTTATGTGTTCTGGATTCATTTCTTTGCAAGCGGGTTTTTAAGTGCTCTGGAGTCATTTCGTTGCAAGCGGGTTTTTAAGTACTCTGGAGTCATTTCGTTGCAAGCGGGTTTTTAAGTGCTCTGAAGGCATTTCGTTGTAAGCGGGTTTTTAAGTGCTCTGGAGTCATTTTGTTGCAAGCAGGTTTTTACGTGTTCTGGAGTCATTTCGTTGCAAGCGGGTTTTTACATACTTCTCAGACATTTCACTGGAAGCGGGTTTTTTAAGTGCTCTGTAGGCATTTCGTTGCAAGCGGGTTTTTAAGTCCTGTGGAGTCATTTCGTTGCAAGCGTTTTTTACATGCTCTGGAGTCATTTCGTTGCAAGCGGGTTTTTACATACTTCTCAGACATTTCACTGGAAGCTTGTTTTTTAAGTGCTCTGGAGTCATTTCGTTGCAAGCGGGTTTTTAAGTGCTCTGGAGTCATTTCGTTGCAAGCCGGTGTTTAAGTGCTCTGGAGTCATTTCGTTTCAAGCGGGTTTTTAAGTGATCTGGAGTAATTTCGTTGCAAGCGGGTGTTTAAGTGCTCAGGAGTCATTTCGTTGCAAGCGGGTTTTTAAGTGCTCTGGAGTCATTTCGTTGCATGCGGGTTTTTATGTGTTCTGGATTCATTTCGTTGCAAGCGGTTTTTAAGTGCTCTGGAGTCATTTCGTTGCAAGCGGGTTTTTAAGTACTCTGGAGTCATTTCGTTGCAAGCGGGTTTTTAAGTGCTCTGAAGGCATTTCATTGTAAGCGGGTTTTTAAGTGCTCTGGAGTCTTTTCGTTGCAAGCGGGTTTTTACGTATTCTGGAGTCATTTCGTTGCAAGCGGGTTTTTACATACTTCTCAGACATTTCACTGGAAGCGGGTTTTTTAAGTGCTCTGTAGGCATTTCGTTGCAAGCGGGTTTTTAAGTACTCTGGAGTCATTTCGTTGCATCGTTTTTTACATGCTCTCGAGTCATTTCGTTGCAAGCAGGTTTTTACATACTTCTCTGACATTTAACTGGAAACGAGTTTTTTAAGTGCTCTGGAGTCATTTCGTTGCAAGAGGGTTTTTACATACTTCTCAGACATTTCACTGGAAGCGGGTTTTTTAAGTGCTCTGGAGTCATTTCGTTGCAAGCGGGTTTTTAAGTACTCTGGAGTCATTTCGTTGCAAGCTGGTTTTTAAGTGCTCTGGAGTCATTTCGTTCCAAGCGGGTGTTTAAGTGCTCTGGAGTCATTTCGTTGCAAGCGGGTTTTTAAGTGCTCTGGAGTCATTTCGTTGCAAGGGGGTTTTTAAGTGCTCTGAAGGCATTTCGTTGTAAGCGGGTTTTTAAGTGCTCTGGAGTCATTTCGTTGCAAGTGGGTTTTTACGTGCTCTGGAGTCATTTCGTTGCAAGCGGGTTTTTAAGTGCTCTGGAGTCATTTCGTTGCAAGCGTTTTTTACATGCTCTCGAGTCATTTCGTTGCAAGCGGGTTTTTACATACTTCTCAGACATTTCACTGGAAGCGGGTTTTTTAAGTGCTCTGTAGGCATTTCGTTGCAAGCGGGTTTTTAAGTACTCTGGAGTCATTTCGTTGCATCGTTTTTTACATGCTCTCGAGTCATTTCGTTGCAAGCGTGTTTTTACATACTTCTCAGACATTTCACTGGAAGCGGGTTTTTTAAGTGCTCTGGAGTCATTTCGTTGCAAGCGGGTTTTTAAGTACTCTGGAGTCATTTCGTTGCAAGCGGGTATTTAAGTGCTCTGGAGTCATTTCGTTGCAAGCGGGTTTTTAAGTGCTCTGGAGTCATTTCGTTGCAAGCGGGTTTTTACATACTTCTCAGACATTTCACTGGAAGCGGGTTTTTTAAGTGCTCTGGAGTCATTTCGTTGCAAGCAGGTTTTTAAGTGCTCTGGAGTCATTTTGTTGCAAGCGGGTTTTTAAGTACTCTGGAGTCATTTCGTTGCAAGCGGGTATTTAAGTGCTCTGGAGTCATTTCGTTGCAAGCGGGTTTTTAAGTGCTCTGGAGTCATTTCGTTGCAAGCGGGTTTTTACATACTTCTCAGACATTTCAATGAGAGCAGGTTTTTTAAGTGCTCTGGAGTCATTTCGTTGCAAGCGGGTTTTTAAGTGCTCTGGAGTCATTTCGTTGCAAGCGGGTTTTTAAGTGCTCTGGAGTCATTTCGGTGCCAGCGGGTTTTTAAGTGCTCTGGAGTCATTTCGTTGCAAGCGGGTTTTTTAGTGCTCTGGAGTCATTTCGTTGCAAGCGGGTTTTTAAGTGTTCTGGAGTCATTTCGTTGCAAGCGGGTTTTTAAGTGCTCTGGAGTCATTTCGTTGCAAGCGGGTTTTTAAGTACTCTGGAGTCATTTCGTTGCAAGCGGGTTTTTAAGTGCTCTGGAGTCATTTCGTTGCAAGCGGGTTTTTAAGTGCTCTGGAGTCATTTCGTTGCAAGCGGGTTTTTAAGTGCTCTGGAGTCATTTCGTTGCAAGCGAGTTTTTAAGTGCTCTGGAGTCATTTCGTTGCAAGCGGGTTTTTAAGTGCTCTGGAGTCATTTCGTTGCAAGCGGGTGTTTAAGTGCTCTGGAGTCATTTCGTTGCAAGCGGGTTTTTACGTGTTCTGGAGTCATTTCGTTGCAAGCGGGTTTTTACATACTTCTCAGACATTTCACTGGAAGCGGGTTTTTTAAGTGCTCTGTAGGCATTTTGTTGCAAGCGGGTTTTTTAGTACTCTGGAGTCATTTCGGTGCAAGCGGGTTTTTAAGTGCTCTGTAGGCATTTCGTTGCAAGCGGGTTTTTAAGTGCTCTGGAGTCATTTCGTTGCAAGCGGGTTTTTAAGTGCTCTGGAGTCATTTCGTTGCAAGCGGGTTTTTAAGTTCTCTGGAGTCATTTCGTTGCAAGCGGGTTTTTAAGTGCTCTGGAGTCATTTCGTTGCAAGCGCGTTTTTAAGTGCTCTGGAGTCATTTCGTTGCAAGCGGGTTTTTAAGTGCTCTGAAGGCATTTCGTTGTAAGCGGGTTTTTAAGTGCTCTGGAGTCATTTCGTTGCAAGCGGGTTTTTACGTGTTCTGGGGTCATTTCGTTGCAAGCGGGTTTTTACATACTTCTCAGACATTTCACTGGAAGCGGGTTTTTTAAGTGCACTGGAGGCATTTCGTTGCGATCGGGTTTTTAAGTACTCTGGAGTCATTTCGTTGCAAGTGGGTTTTTACATATTTCTGTGACATTTAACTGGAAGCGAGTATTTTAAGTGCTCTGGAGTCATTTCGTTGCAAGCGGGTTTTTACGTGTTCTGGAGTCATTTGGTTGCAAGCAGGTTTTTACATGCTTCTCAGACATTTCACTGGAAGCGGGTTTTTTAAGTGCTCTGGAGTCATTTCGTTGCAAGCGGGATTTTAAGTACTATGGAGTCATTTCGTTGCAAGCGGGTTTTTAAGTGTTCTGGAGTCATTTCGTTGCAAGCGGGTTTTTAAGTGCTCTGGAGTCATTTCGTTGCAAGCGGGATTTTAAGTACTATGGAGTCATTTCGTTGCAAGCGGGTTTTTAAGTGCTCTGGAGTCATTTCGTTGCAAGCGGGTTTTTAAGTGCTCTGAAGGCATTTCGTTGTAAGCGGGTTTTTAAGTGCTCTGGAGTCATTTCGTTGCAAGCAGTATTTTACTTGTTCTGGAGTCATTTCGTTGCAAGCGGGTTTTTACATACTTCTCAGACATTTCACTGGAAGCGGGTTTTTTAAGTGCTCTGGAGTCATTTCGTTGCAAGCGGGTTTTTAAGTACTCTGGAGTCATATCGTTGCAAGCGGGTTTTTAAGTGCTCTGGAGTCATTTAGTTGCAAGCGGGTTTTTACGTGCTCTGAAGGCATTTCGTTGTAAGCGGGTTCTTAAGTGCTCTGGAGTCATTTCGTTGCAAGCGGGTTTTTAAGTGCTCTGGAGTCATTTCGTTGCAAGCGGGTTTTTACGTGCTCTGAAGGCATTTCGTTGTAAGCGGGTTCTTAAGTGCTCTGGAGTCATTTCGTTGCAAGCGGGTTCTTAAGTGCTCTGGAGTCATTTCGTTGCAAGCGGGTTTTTAAGTGCTCTGGAGTCATTTCGTTGCAAGCGGGTTTTTACGTGCTCTGAAGGCATTTCGTTGTAAGCGGGTTCTTAAGTGCTCTGGAGTCATTTCGTTGCAAGCGGTTTTTTACGTGCTCTGAAGGCATTTCGTTGCAAGCGGGTTTTTAAGTGTTCTGGAGTCATTTGGTTGCAAGCGGGTTTTTAAGGGCTCTGAAGGCATTTTGTTCTAAGCGGGTTTTTTAAGTGCTCTGGAGTCATTTCATTGCAAGCGGGTTTTTAAGTGCTCTGGAGTCATTTCGTTGCAATCGGGTTTTTAAGTACTCTGGAGTAATTTTGTTGCAAGCGGGTTTTTAAGTGCTCTGGAGTCATTTCGTTGCAAGCGGGTTTTTAAGTGCTCTGAAGGCATTTCGTTGTAAGCGGGTTTTTAAGTGCTCTGGAGTCATTTCGTTGCAAGCGGGTTTTTAAGTGCTCTGGAGTCATTTCGTTGCAAGCGGGTTTTTAAGTGCTCTGAAGGCATTTCGTTGTAAGCGGGTTTTTAAGTGCTCTGGAGTCATTTCGTTGCAAGCGGGTTTTTAAGTACTCTGGAGTAATTTCGTTGCAAGCGGGTTTTTAAGTGCTCTGGAGTCGTTTCGTTGCAAGCGGGTTTTTAAGTTCTCTGGAGTCATTTCATTGCAAGCGGGTTTTTACGTGCTCTGAAGGCATTTCGTTGTAAGCGGGTTTTTAAGTGCTCTAAAGTCTTTTCGTTGCAAGCGGGTTTTTACGTGTTCTGGAGTCATTTCGTTGCAAGCGGGTTTTTACATACTTCTCAGACATTTCACTGGAAGCGGGTTTTTTAAGTGCTCTGTAGGCATTTCGTTGCAAGCGGGTTTTTAAGTACTCTGGAGTCATTTCGTTGCAAGCGTTTTTTACATGCTTTTGGGTCATTTCGTTGCATGCGGGTTTTTACATACTTCTCAGACATTTCACTGGAAGCGGGTTTTTTAAGTGCTCTGGAGTCATTTCGTTGCAAGCGGGTTTTTAAGTACTCTGGAGTCATTTCGTTGCAAGCGGGTTTTTAAGTGCTCTGGAGTCATTTCGTTGCAAGCGGGTGTTTAAGTGCTCTGGAGTCAATTCGTTGCAAGCGGGTTTTTAAGTGCTCTGGAGTCATTTCGTTGCAAGCAGGTTTTTAAGTGCTCTGAAGGCATTTCGTTGTAAGCGGGTTTTTAAGTGCTCTGGGGTCATATCGTTGCAAGCAGGTTTTTACGTGTTCTGGAGTCATTTCGTTGCAAGCGGTTTTTTACATACTTCTCAGACATTTCACTGAGAGCGGGTTTTTTAAGTGCTCTGGAGTCATTTCGTTGTAAGCGGGTTTTTAAGTGCTCTGGAGACATTTCGTTGCAAGCGGGTTTTTAAGTGCTCTGGACTCATTTCGTTGCAAGCGGGTTTTTAAGTGCTCTGGAGTCATTTCGTTGCAAGCGGGTTTTTAAGTGCTCTGAAGGCATTTCGTTGTAAGCGGGTTTTTAAGTGCTCTGGAGTCATTTCGTTGCAAGCGGGTTTAAAGTGCTCTGGAGTCATTTCGTTGCATGCGGGTTTTTATGTGTTCTGGAGTAATTTCGTTGCAAGCGGGTTTTTAAGTGCTCTGGAGTCATTTCGCTGCAAGCTCGTTTTTAAGTACTCTGGAGTCATTTCGTTGTAAGCCGGTTTTTAAGTGCTCTGGAGTCATTTCGTTGCAAGCGGGTTTTTAAGTGCTCTGGAGTCATTTTGTTGCAAGCGGATTTTTACGTGTTCTGGAGTCATTTCGTTGCAAGCGGGTTTTTACATACTTCTCAGACATTTCACTGGAAGCGGGTTTTTTAAGTGCTCTGTAGGCATTTCGTTGCAAGCGGGTTTTTAAGTACTCTGGAGTCATTTCGTTGCAAGCGTTTTTTACATGCTCTGGAGTCATTTCTTTGCATCGGGTTTTTACATACTTCTCTGACATTTAACTAGAAATGAGTTTTTTAAGTGCTCTGGAGTCATTTCGTTGCAAGCGGGTATTTACATACTTCTCAGACATTTCACTGGAAGCTGGTTTTTTAAGTGCTCTGGAGTCATTTCGTTGCAAGCGGGTTTTTAAGTACTCTGGAGTCATTTCGTTGCAAGCGGGTTTTTACATACTTCTCAGACATTTCACTGGAAGCGGGTTTTTTAAGTGCTCTGTAGGCATTTCGTTGCAAGCGGGTTTTTAAGTACTCTGGAGTCATTTCGTTGCAAGCGTTTTTTACATGCTTTTGGGTCATTTCGTTGCAAGCGGGTTTTTACATACTTCTCAGACATTTCACTGGAAGCGGGTTTTTTAAGTGCTCTGGAGTCATTTCGTTGCAAGCGGGTTTTTAAGTACTCTGGAGTCATTTCGTTGCAAGCGGGTTTTTAAGTGCTCTGGAGTCATTTCGTTGCAAGCGGGTGTTTAAGTGCTCTGGAGTCAATTCGTTGCAAGCGGGTTTTTAAGTGCTCTGGAGTCATTTCGTTGCAAGCGGGTTTTTAAGTGCTCTGAAGGCATTTCGTTGTAAGCGGGTTTTTAAGTGCTCTGGGGTCATATCGTTGCAAGCAGGTTTTTACGTGTTCTGGAGTCATTTCGTTGCAAGCGGTTTTTTACATACTTCTCAGACATTTCACTGAGAGCGGGTTTTTTAAGTGCTCTGGAGTCATTTCGTTGTAAGCGGGTTTTTAAGTGCTCTGGAGACATTTCGTTGCAAGCGGGTTTTTAAGTGCTCTGGACTCATTTCGTTGCAAGCGGGTTTTTAAGTGCTCTGGAGTCATTTCGTTGCAAGCGGGTTTTTAAGTGCTCTGAAGGCATTTCGTTGTAAGCGGGTTTTTAAGTGCTCTGGAGTCATTTCGTTGCAAGCAGGTTTTTAAGTACTCTGGAGTAATTTCGTTGCAAGCGGGTTTTTAAGTGCTCTGGAGTCATTTCGTTGCAAGCGGGTTTAAAGTGCTCTGGAGTCATTTCGTTGCATGCGGGTTTTTATGTGTTCTGGAGTAATTTCGTTGCAAGCGGGTTTTTAAGTGCTCTGGAGTCATTTCGCTGCAAGCTCGTTTTTAAGTACTCTGGAGTCATTTCGTTGTAAGCGGGTTTTTAAGTGCTCTGGAGTCATTTCGTTGCAAGCGGGTTTTTAAGTGCTCTGGAGTCATTTTGTTGCAAGCGGATTTTTACGTGTTCTGGAGTCATTTCGTTGCAAGCGGGTTTTTACATACTTCTCAGACATTTCACTGGAAGCGGGTTTTTTAAGTGCTCTGTAGGCATTTCGTTGCAAGCGGGTTTTTAAGTACTCTGGAGTCATTTCGTTGCAAGCGTTTTTTACATGCTCTGGAGTCATTTCGTTGCAAGCGGGTTTTTACATACTTCTCTGACATTTAACTAGAAATGAGTTTTTTAAGTGCTCTGGAGTCATTTCGTTGCAAGCGGGTTTTACATGCTCTGGAGTCATTTCGTTGTAAGCGGGTTTTTACATACTTCTCAGACATTTCACTGGAAGCGGGTTTTTTAAGTGCTCTGGAGTCAATTCGTTGCAAGCGGGTTTTTAAGTACTCTGGAGTCATTTCGTTGCAAGCGGGTTTTTACATACTTCTCAGACATTTCACTGGAAGCGGGTTTTTTAAGTGCTCTGGAGTCATTTCGTTGCAAGCGGGTTTTTAAGTACTCTGGAGTCATTTCGTTGCAAGCGGGTTTTTAAGTGCTCTGGAGTCATTTAGTTGCAAGCGGGTTTTTACGTGCTCTGAAGGCATTTCGTTGTAAGCGGGTTCTTAAGTGCTCTGGAGTCATTTCGTTGCAAGCGGGTTTTTAAGTGCTCTGGAGTCATTTCGTTGCAAGCGGGTTTTTACGTGCTCTGAAGGCATTTCGTTGTAAGCGGGTTCTTAAGTGCTCTGGAGTCATTTCGTTGCAAGCGGGTTTTTAAGTGCTCTGGAGTCATTTCGTTGCAAGCGGGTTTTTAAGTGCTCTGGAGTCATTTCGTTGCAAGCGGGTTTAAAGTGCTCTGGAGTCATTTCGTTGCATGCGGGTTTTTACATACTTCTCAGACATTTCACTGGAAGCGGGTTTTTTAAGTGCATTGGAGGCATTTCGTTGCGATCGGGTTTTTAAGTACTCTGGAGTCATTTCGTTGCAAGCGGGTTTTTACATATTTCTGTGACATTTAACTGGAAGCGAGTATTTTAAGTGCTCTGGAGTCATTTCGTTGCAAGCGGGTTTTTACGTGTTCTGGAGTCATTTCGTTGCAAGCAGGTTTTTACATGCTTCTCAGACATTTCACTGGAAGCGGGTTTTTTAAGTGCTCTGGAGTCATTTCGTTGCAAGCGGGATTTTAAGTACTCTGGAGTCATTTCGTTGCAAGCGGGCTTTTAAGTGTTCTGGAGTCATTTCGTTGCAAGCGGGTTTTTAAGTGCTCTGGAGTCATTTCGTTGCAAGCGGGTTTTTAAGTTCTCTGGAGTCATTTCGTTGGAAGCGGGTTTTTAAGTGCTCTGGAGTCATTTCGGTGCAAGCGGGTTTTTAAGTGCTCTGGAGTCATTTCGTTGCAAGCGGGTTTTTAAGTGCTCTGGAGTCATTTCGTTGCTAGCGGGTTTTTAAGTGCTCTGGAGTCATTTCGTTGCAAGCGGGTTTTTAAGTGCTCTGGGGTCATTTCGTTGCAAGCGGGTTTTTAAGTGCTCTGGAGTCATTTCGTTGCAAGCGGGTTTTTAAGTGCTCTGGAGTCATTTCGTTGCAAGCGGGTTTTTAAGTGCTCTGGAGTCATTTCGTTGCAAGCGGGTTTTTAAGTGCTCTGGAGTCATTTCGTTGCAAGCGGGTTTTTACGTGTTCTGGAGTCATTTCGTTGCAAGCGGGTTTTTACATACTTCTCAGACATTTCACTGGAAGCAGGTTTTTTAAGTGCTCTGGAGTCATTTCGTTGCAAGCAGGTTTTTAAGTGCTCTGGAGTCATTTCGTTGCAAGCGGGTTTTTAAGTGCTCTGGAGTCATTTCGTTGCAAGCGGGTTTTTAAGTGCTCTGGAGTCATTTCGTTGCAAGCGGGTTTTTAAGTGCTCTGAAGGCATTTCGTTGCAAGCGGGTTTTTAAGTGCTCTGGAGTCATTTTGTTGCAAGCGGGTTTTTACGTGTTCTGGAGTCATTTCGTTGCAAGCGGGTTTTTAAGTGCTCTGGAGTAATTTTGTTGCAAGCGGGTGTTTAAGTGCTCAGGAGTCATTTCGTTGCAAGCGGGTTTTTAAGTGCTCTGGAGTCATTTCGTTGCATGCGGGTTTTTATGTGTTCTGGATTCATTTCTTTGCAAGCGGGTTTTTAAGTGCTCTGGAGTCATTTCGTTGCAAGCGGGTTTTTAAGTACTCTGGAGTCATTTCGTTGCAAGCGGGTTTTTAAGTGCTCTGAAGGCATTTCGTTGTAAGCGGGTTTTTAAGTGCTCTGGAGTCATTTTGTTGCAAGCAGGTTTTTACGTGTTCTGGAGTCATTTCGTTGCAAGCGGGTTTTTACATACTTCTCAGACATTTCACTGGAAGCGGGTTTTTTAAGTGCTCTGTAGGCATTTCGTTGCAAGCGGGTTTTTAAGTCCTGTGGAGTCATTTCGTTGCAAGCGTTTTTTACATGCTCTGGAGTCATTTCGTTGCAAGCGGGTTTTTACATACTTCTCAGACATTTCACTGGAAGCTTGTTTTTTAAGTGCTCTGGAGTCATTTCGTTGCAAGCGGGTTTTTAAGTGCTCTGGAGTCATTTCGTTGCAAGCCGGTGTTTAAGTGCTCTGGAGTCATTTCGTTTCAAGCGGGTTTTTAAGTGATCTGGAGTAATTTCGTTGCAAGCGGGTGTTTAAGTGCTCAGGAGTCATTTCGTTGCAAGCGGGTTTTTAAGTGCTCTGGAGTCATTTCGTTGCATGCGGGTTTTTATGTGTTCTGGATTCATTTCGTTGCAAGCGGTTTTTAAGTGCTCTGGAGTCATTTCGTTGCAAGCGGGTTTTTAAGTACTCTGGAGTCATTTCGTTGCAAGCGGGTTTTTAAGTGCTCTGAAGGCATTTCATTGTAAGCGGGTTTTTAAGTGCTCTGGAGTCTTTTCGTTGCAAGCGGGTTTTTACGTATTCTGGAGTCATTTCGTTGCAAGCGGGTTTTTACATACTTCTCAGACATTTCACTGGAAGCGGGTTTTTTAAGTGCTCTGTAGGCATTTCGTTGCAAGCGGGTTTTTAAGTACTCTGGAGTCATTTCGTTGCATCGTTTTTTACATGCTCTCGAGTCATTTCGTTGCAAGCAGGTTTTTACATACTTCTCTGACATTTAACTGGAAACGAGTTTTTTAAGTGCTCTGGAGTCATTTCGTTGCAAGAGGGTTTTTACATACTTCTCAGACATTTCACTGGAAGCGGGTTTTTTAAGTGCTCTGGAGTCATTTCGTTGCAAGCGGGTTTTTAAGTACTCTGGAGTCATTTCGTTGCAAGCTGGTTTTTAAGTGCTCTGGAGTCATTTCGTTCCAAGCGGGTGTTTAAGTGCTCTGGAGTCATTTCGTTGCAAGCGGGTTTTTAAGTGCTCTGGAGTCATTTCGTTGCAAGGGGGTTTTTAAGTGCTCTGAAGGCATTTCGTTGTAAGCGGGTTTTTAAGTGCTCTGGAGTCATTTCGTTGCAAGTGGGTTTTTACGTGCTCTGGAGTCATTTCGTTGCAAGCGGGTTTTTAAGTGCTCTGGAGTCATTTCGTTGCAAGCGTTTTTTACATGCTCTCGAGTCATTTCGTTGCAAGCGGGTTTTTACATACTTCTCAGACATTTCACTGGAAGCGGGTTTTTTAAGTGCTCTGTAGGCATTTCGTTGCAAGCGGGTTTTTAAGTACTCTGGAGTCATTTCGTTGCATCGTTTTTTACATGCTCTCGAGTCATTTCGTTGCAAGCGGGTTTTTACATACTTCTCAGACATTTCACTGGAAGCGGGTTTTTTAAGTGCTCTGGAGTCATTTCGTTGCAAGCGGGTTTTTAAGTACTCTGGAGTCATTTCGTTGCAAGCGGGTATTTAAGTGCTCTGGAGTCATTTCGTTGCAAGCGGGTTTTTAAGTGCTCTGGAGTCATTTCGTTGCAAGCGGGTTTTTACATACTTCTCAGACATTTCACTGGAAGCGGGTTTTTTAAGTGCTCTGGAGTCATTTCGTTGCAAGCAGGTTTTTAAGTGCTCTGGAGTCATTTTGTTGCAAGCGGGTTTTTAAGTACTCTGGAGTCATTTCGTTGCAAGCGGGTATTTAAGTGCTCTGGAGTCATTTCGTTGCAAGCGGGTTTTTAAGTGCTCTGGAGTCATTTCGTTGCAAGCGGGTTTTTACATACTTCTCAGACATTTCAATGAGAGCAGGTTTTTTAAGTGCTCTGGAGTCATTTCGTTGCAAGCGGGTTTTTAAGTGCTCTGGAGTCATTTCGTTGCAAGCGGGTTTTTAAGTGCTCTGGAGTCATTTCGGTGCCAGCGGGTTTTTAAGTGCTCTGGAGTCATTTCGTTGCAAGCGGGTTTTTTAGTGCTCTGGAGTCATTTCGTTGCAAGCGGGTTTTTAAGTGTTCTGGAGTCATTTCGTTGCAAGCGGGTTTTTAAGTGCTCTGGAGTCATTTCGTTGCAAGCGGGTTTTTAAGTACTCTGGAGTCATTTCGTTGCAAGCGGGTTTTTAAGTGCTCTGGAGTCATTTCGTTGCAAGCGGGTTTTTAAGTGCTCTGGAGTCATTTCGTTGCAAGCGGGTTTTTAAGTGCTCTGGAGTCATTTCGTTGCAAGCGAGTTTTTAAGTGCTCTGGAGTCATTTCGTTGCAAGCGGGTTTTTAAGTGCTCTGGAGTCATTTCGTTGCAAGCGGGTGTTTAAGTGCTCTGGAGTCATTTCGTTGCAAGCGGGTTTTTACGTGTTCTGGAGTCATTTCGTTGCAAGCGGGTTTTTACATACTTCTCAGACATTTCACTGGAAGCGGGTTTTTTAAGTGCTCTGTAGGCATTTTGTTGCAAGCGGGTTTTTTAGTACTCTGGAGTCATTTCGGTGCAAGCGGGTTTTTAAGTGCTCTGTAGGCATTTCGTTGCAAGCGGGTTTTTAAGTGCTCTGGAGTCATTTCGTTGCAAGCGGGTTTTTAAGTGCTCTGGAGTCATTTCGTTGCAAGCGGGTTTTTAAGTTCTCTGGAGTCATTTCGTTGCAAGCGGGTTTTTAAGTGCTCTGGAGTCATTTCGTTGCAAGCGCGTTTTTAAGTGCTCTGGAGTCATTTCGTTGCAAGCGGGTTTTTAAGTGCTCTGAAGGCATTTCGTTGTAAGCGGGTTTTTAAGTGCTCTGGAGTCATTTCGTTGCAAGCGGGTTTTTACGTGTTCTGGGGTCATTTCGTTGCAAGCGGGTTTTTACATACTTCTCAGACATTTCACTGGAAGCGGGTTTTTTAAGTGCACTGGAGGCATTTCGTTGCGATCGGGTTTTTAAGTACTCTGGAGTCATTTCGTTGCAAGTGGGTTTTTACATATTTCTGTGACATTTAACTGGAAGCGAGTATTTTAAGTGCTCTGGAGTCATTTCGTTGCAAGCGGGTTTTTACGTGTTCTGGAGTCATTTGGTTGCAAGCAGGTTTTTACATGCTTCTCAGACATTTCACTGGAAGCGGGTTTTTTAAGTGCTCTGGAGTCATTTCGTTGCAAGCGGGATTTTAAGTACTATGGAGTCATTTCGTTGCAAGCGGGTTTTTAAGTGTTCTGGAGTCATTTCGTTGCAAGCGGGTTTTTAAGTGCTCTGGAGTCATTTCGTTGCAAGCGGGTTTTTAAGTTCTCTGGAGTCATTTCGTTGGAAGCGGGTTTTTAAGTGCTCTGGAGTCATTTCGGTGCAAGCGGGTTTTTAAGTGCTCTGGAGTCATTTCGTTGCAAGCGGGTTTTTAAGTGCTCTGGAGTCATTTCGTTGCTAGCGGGTTTTTAAGTGCTCTGGAGTCATTTCGTTGCAAGCGGGTTTTTAAGTGCTCTGGAGTCATTTCGTTGCAAGCGGGTTTTAAAGTGCTCTGGAGTCATTTCGTTGCAAGCGGGTTTTTAAGTGCTCTGGAGTCATTTCGTTGCAAGCGGGTTTTAAAGTGCTCTGGAGTCATTTCGTTGCAAGCGGGTTTTTAAGTGCTCTGGAGTCATTTCGTTGCAAGCGGGTTTTTAAGTGTTCTGGAGTCATTTCGTTGCAAGCGGGTTTTTAAGTGCTCTGGAGTCATTTCGTTGCAAGCGGGTTTTTAAGTGCTCTGGAGTCATTTCGTTGCAAGCGGGTTTTTAAGTGCTCTGGAGTCATTTCGTTGCAAGCGGGTTTTTAAGTGCTCTGGAGTCATTTCGTTGCAAGCGGATTTTTAAGTGCTCTGGAGTCATTTCGTTGCAAGCGGGTTTTTAAGTGCTCTGGAGTCATTTCGTTGCAAGCGGGTTTTTACGTGTTCTGGAGTCATTTCGTTGCAAGCGGGTTTTTACATACTTCTCAGACATTTCACTGGAAGCAGGTTTTTTAAGTGCTCTGGAGTCATTTCGTTGCAAGCAGGTTTTTAAGTGCTCTGGAGTCATTTCGTTGCAAGCGGGTTTTTAAGTGCTCTGGAGTCATTTCGTTGCAAGCGTGTTTTTATGTGTTCTGGAGTCATTTCGTTGCAAGCGCGTTTTTACATACTTCTCAGACATTTCACTGGAAGCAGGTTTTTTAAGTGCTCTGGAGTCATTTCGTTGCAAGCAGGTTTTTAAGTGCTCTGGAGTCATTTCGTTGCAAGCGGGTTTTTAAGTGCTCTGGAGTCATTTCGTTGCAAGCGTGTTTTTATGTGTTCTGGAGTCATTTCGTTGCAAGCGCGTTTTTACATACTTCTCAGACATTTCACTGAAAGCAGTTTTTTTAAGTGCTCTGGAGTCATTTCGTTGCAAGCGGGTTTTTAAGTGCTCTGAAGGCATTTCGTTGTAAGCGGGTTTTTAAGTGCTCTGGAGTCATTTCGTTGCAAGCGGGTTTTTAAGTGCTCTGGAGTCATTTCGGTGCAAGCGGGTTTTTAAGTGCTCTGGAGTCATTTCGTTGCAAGCGGGTTTTTAAGTGCTCTGGAGTCATTTCCTTGCAAGCGGGTTTTTAAGTGCTCTGGAGTCATTTCGTTGCAAGCGGGTTTTTAAGTGCTCTGGAGTCATTTCGTTGCAAGCGGGTTTTTAAGTGCTCTGGAGTCATTTTGTTGCAAGCGGGTGTTTAAGTGCTCTGGAGTCATTTCGTTGCAAGCGGGTTTTTAAGTGCTCTGGAGTCATTTCGTTGCATGCGGGTTTTTAAGTGCTCTGAAGGCATTTCGTTGTAAGCGGGTTTTGAAGTTCTCTGGAGTCATTTCGTTGCAAGCGGGTTTTTACGTGTTCTGGAGTCATTTCGTTGCAAGCGGGTTTTTACATACTTCTCAGACATTTCACTGGAAGCGGGTTTTTTAAGTGCTCTGTAGGCATTTTGTTGCAAGCGGGTTTTTTAGTACTCTGGAGTCATTTCGGTGCAAGCGGGTTTTTAAGTGCTCTGTAGGCATTTCGTTGCAAGCGGGTTTTTAAGTGCTCTGGAGTCATTTCGTTGCAAGCGGGTTTTTAAGTGCTCTGGAGTCATTTCGTTGCAAGCGGGTTTTTAAGTTCTCTGGAGTCATTTCGTTGCAAGCGGGTTTTTAAGTGCTCTGGAGTCATTTCGTTGCAAGCGCGTTTTTAAGTGCTCTGGAGTCATTTCGTTGCAAGCGGGTTTTTAAGTGCTCTGAAGGCATTTCGTTGTAAGCGGGTTTTTAAGTGCTCTGGAGTCATTTCGTTGCAAGCGGGTTTTTACGTATTCTGGGGTCATTTCGTTGCAAGCGGGTTTTTACATACTTCTCAGACATTTCACTGGAAGCGGGTTTTTTAAGTGCACTGGAGGCATTTCGTTGCGATCGGGTTTTTAAGTACTCTGGAGTCATTTCGTTGCAAGTGGGTTTTTACATATTTCTGTGACATTTAACTGGAAGCGAGTATTTTAAGTGCTCTGGAGTCATTTCGTTGCAAGCGGGTTTTTACGTGTTCTGGAGTCATTTGGTTGCAAGCAGGTTTTTACATGCTTCTCAGACATTTCACTGGAAGCGGGTTTTTTAAGTGCTCTGGAGTCATTTCGTTGCAAGCGGGATTTTAAGTACTCTGGAGTCATTTCGTTGCAAGCGGGTTTTTAAGTGTTCTGGAGTCATTTCGTTGCAAGCGGGTTTTTAAGTGCTCTGGAGTCATTTCGTTGCAAGCGGGTTTTTAAGTTCTCTGGAGTCATTTCGTTGGAAGCGGGTTTTTAAGTGCTCTGGAGTCATTTCGGTGCAAGCGGGTTTTTAAGTGCTCTGGAGTCATTTCGTTGCAAGCGGGTTTTTAAGTGCTCTGGAGTCATTTCGTTGCTAGCGGGTTTTTAAGTGCTCTGGAGTCATTTCGTTGCAAGCGGGTTTTTAAGTGCTCTGGAGTCATTTCGTTGCAAGCGGGTTTTAAAGTGCTCTGGAGTCATTTCGTTGCAAGCGGGTTTTTAAGTGCTCTGGAGTCATTTCGTTGCAAGCGGGTTTTAAAGTGCTCTGGAGTCATTTCGTTGCAAGCGGGTTTTTAAGTGATCTGGAGTCATTTCGTTGCAAGCGGGTTTTTAAGTGTTCTGGAGTCATTTCGTTGCAAGCGGGTTTTTAAGTGCTCTGGAGTCATTTCGTTGCAATCGGGTTTTTAAGTGCTCTGGAGTCATTTCGTTGCAAGCGGGTTTTTAAGTGCTCTGGAGTCATTTCGTTGCAAGCGGGTTTTTAAGTGCTCTGGAGTCATTTCGTTGCAAGCGGATTTTTAAGTGCTCTGGAGTCATTTCGTTGCAAGCGGGTTTTTAAGTGCTCTGGAGTCATTTCGTTGCAAGCGGGTTTTTACGTGTTCTGGAGTCATTTCGTTGCAAGCGGGTTTTTACATACTTCTCAGACATTTCACTGGAAGCAGGTTTTTTAAGTGCTCTGGAGTCATTTCGTTGCAAGCAGGTTTTTAAGTGCTCTGGAGTCATTTCGTTGCAAGCGGGTTTTTAAGTGCTCTGGAGTCATTTCGTTGCAAGCGGGTGTTTAAGTGCTCTGGAGTCATTTTGTTGCAAGCGGGTTTTTACGTGTTCTGGAGTCATTTCGTTGCAAGCGGGTTTTTACATACTTCTAAGACATTTCACTGGAAGCGGGTTTTTTAAGTGCTCTGTAGGCATTTTGTTGCAAGCGGGTTTTTTAGTACTCTGGAGTCATTTCGGTGCAAGCGGGTTTTTAAGTGCTCTGTAGGCATTTCGTTGCAAGCGGGTTTTTAAGTGCTCTGGAGTCATTTCGTTGCAAGCGGGTTTTTAAGTGCTCTGGAGTCATTTCGTTGCAAGCGGGTTTTTAAGTTCTCTGGAGTCATTTCGTTGCAAGCGGGTTTTTAAGTGCTCTGGAGTCATTTCGTTGCAAGCGCGTTTTTAAGTGCTCTGGAGTCATTTCGTTGCAAGCGGGTTTTTAAGTGCTCTGAAGGCATTTCGTTGTAAGCGGGTTTTTAAGTGCTCTGGAGTCATTTCGTTGCAAGCGGGTTTTTACGTGTTCTGGGGTCATTTCGTTGCAAGCGGGTTTTTACATACTTCTCAGACATTTCACTGGAAGCGGGTTTTTTAAGTGCACTGGAGGCATTTCGTTGCGATCGGGTTTTTAAGTACTCTGGAGTCATTTCGTTGCAAGTGGGTTTTTACATATTTCTGTGACATTTAACTGGAAGCGAGTATTTTAAGTGCTCTGGAGTCATTTCGTTGCAAGCGGGTTTTTACGTGTTCTGGAGTCATTTGGTTGCAAGCAGGTTTTTACATGCTTCTCAGACATTTCACTGGAAGCGGGTTTTTTAAGTGCTCTGGAGTCATTTCGTTGCAAGCGGGATTTTAAGTACTCTGGAGTCATTTCGTTGCAAGCGGGTTTTTAAGTGTTCTGGAGTCATTTCGTTGCAAGCGGTTTTTTAAGTGCTCTGGAGTCATTTCGTTGCAAGCGGGTTTTTAAGTTCTCTGGAGTCATTTCGTTGGAAGCGGGTTTTTAAGTGCTCTGGAGTCATTTCGGTGCAAGCGGGTTTTTAAGTGCTCTGGAGTCATTTCGTTGCAAGCGGGTTTTTAAGTGCTCTGGAGTCATTTCGTTGCTAGCGGGTTTTTAAGTGCTCTGGAGTCATTTCGTTGCAAGCGGGTTTTTAAGTGCTCTGGAGTCATTTCGTTGCAAGCGGGTTTTAAAGTGCTCTGGAGTCATTTCGTTGCAAGCGGGTTTTTAAGTGCTCTGGAGTCATTTCGTTGCAAGCGGGTTTTAAAGTGCTCTGGAGTCATTTCGTTGCAAGCGGGTTTTTAAGTGCTCTGGAGTCATTTCGTTGCAAGCGGGTTTTTAAGTGTTCTGGAGTCATTTCGTTGCAAGCGGGTTTTTAAGTGCTCTGGAGTCATTTCGTTGCAATCGGGTTTTTAAGTGCTCTGGAGTCATTTCGTTGCAAGCGGGTTTTTAAGTGCTCTGGAGTCATTTCGTTGCAAGCGGGTTTTTAAGTGCTCTGGAGTCATTTCGTTGCAAGCGGATTTTTAAGTGCTCTGGAGTCATTTCGTTGCAAGCGGGTTTTTAAGTGCTCTGGAGTCATTTCGTTGCAAGCGGGTTTTTACGTGTTCTGGAGTCATTTCGTTGCAAGCGGGTTTTTACATACTTCTCAGACATTTCACTGGAAGCAGGTTTTTTAAGTGCTCTGGAGTCATTTCGTTGCAAGCAGGTTTTTAAGTGCTCTGGAGTCATTTCGTTGCAAGCGGGTTTTTAAGTGCTCTGGAGTCATTTCGTTGCAAGCGTGTTTTTATGTGTTCTGGAGTCATTTCGTTGCAAGCGCGTTTTTACATACTTCTCAGACATTTCACTGGAAGCAGGTTTTTTAAGTGCTCTGGAGTCATTTCGTTGCAAGCAGGTTTTTAAGTGCTCTGGAGTCATTTCGTTGCAAGCGGGTTTTTAAGTGCTCTGGAGTCATTTCGTTGCAAGCGTGTTTTTATGTGTTCTGGAGTCATTTCGTTGCAAGCGCGTTTTTACATACTTCTCAGACATTTCACTGAAAGCAGTTTTTTTAAGTGCTCTGGAGTCATTTCGTTGCAAGCGGGTTTTTAAGTGCTCTGAAGGCATTTCGTTGTAAGCGGGTTTTTAAGTGCTCTGGAGTCATTTCGTTGCAAGCGGGTTTTTAAGTGCTCTGGAGTCATTTCGGTGCAAGCGGGTTTTTAAGTGCTCTGGAGTCATTTCGTTGCAAGCGGGTTTTTAAGTGCTCTGGAGTCATTTCCTTGCAAGCGGGTTTTTAAGTGCTCTGGAGTCATTTCGTTGCAAGCGGGTTTTTAAGTGCTCTGGAGTCATTTCGTTGCAAGCGGGCTTTTAAGTGCTCTGGAGTCATTTTGTTGCAAGCGGGTGTTTAAGTGCTCTGGAGTCATTTCGTTGCAAGCGGGTTTTTAAGTGCTCTGGAGTCATTTCGTTGCAAGCGGGTTTTTAAGTGTTCTGGAGTCATTTCGTTGCAAGCGGGTTTTTAAGTGCTCTGGAGTCATTTCGTTGCAAGCGGGTTTTTAAGTTCTCTGGAGTCATTTCGTTGGAAGCGGGTTTTTAAGTGCTCTGGAGTCATTTCGGTGCAAGCGGGTTTTTAAGTGCTCTGGAGTCATTTCGTTGCAAGCGGGTTTTTAAGTGCTCTGGAGTCATTTCGTTGCTAGCGGGTTTTTAAGTGCTCTGGAGTCATTTCGTTGCAAGCGGGTTTTTAAGTGCTCTGGAGTCATTTCGTTGCAAGCGGGTTTTAAAGTGCTCTGGAGTCATTTCGTTGCAAGCGGGTTTTTAAGTGCTCTGGAGTCATTTCGTTGCAAGCGGGTTTTAAAGTGCTCTGGAGTCATTTCGTTGCAAGCGGGTTTTTAAGTGCTCTGGAGTCATTTCGTTGCAAGCGGGTTTTTAAGTGTTCTGGAGTCATTTCGTTGCAAGCGGGTTTTTAAGTGCTCTGGAGTCATTTCGTTGCAATCGGGTTTTTAAGTGCTCTGGAGTCATTTCGTTGCAAGCGGGTTTTTAAGTGCTCTGGAGTCATTTCGTTGCAAGCGGGTTTTTAAGTGCTCTGGAGTCATTTCGTTGCAAGCGGATTTTTAAGTGCTCTGGAGTCATTTCGTTGCAAGCGGGTTTTTAAGTGCTCTGGAGTCATTTCGTTGCAAGCGGGTTTTTACGTGTTCTGGAGTCATTTCGTTGCAAGCGGGTTTTTACATACTTCTCAGACATTTCACTGGAAGCAGGTTTTTTAAGTGCTCTGGAGTCATTTCGTTGCAAGCAGGTTTTTAAGTGCTCTGGAGTCATTTCGTTGCAAGCGGGTTTTTAAGTGCTCTGGAGTCATTTCGTTGCAAGCGTGTTTTTATGTGTTCTGGAGTCATTTCGTTGCAAGCGCGTTTTTACATACTTCTCAGACATTTCACTGGAAGCAGGTTTTTTAAGTGCTCTGGAGTCATTTCGTTGCAAGCAGGTTTTTAAGTGCTCTGGAGTCATTTCGTTGCAAGCGGGTTTTTAAGTGCTCTGGAGTCATTTCGTTGCAAGCGTGTTTTTATGTGTTCTGGAGTCATTTCGTTGCAAGCGCGTTTTTACATACTTCTCAGACATTTCACTGAAAGCAGTTTTTTTAAGTGCTCTGGAGTCATTTCGTTGCAAGCGGGTTTTTAAGTGCTCTGAAGGCATTTCGTTGTAAGCGGGTTTTTAAGTGCTCTGGAGTCATTTCGTTGCAAGCGGGTTTTTAAGTGCTCTGGAGTCATTTCGGTGCAAGCGGGTTTTTAAGTGCTCTGGAGTCATTTCGTTGCAAGCGGGTTTTTAAGTGCTCTGGAGTCATTTCCTTGCAAGCGGGTTTTTAAGTGCTCTGGAGTCATTTCGTTGCAAGCGGGTTTTTAAGTGCTCTGGAGTCATTTCGTTGCAAGCGGGTTTTTAAGTGCTCTGGAGTCATTTTGTTGCAAGCGGGTGTTTAAGTGCTCTGGAGTCATTTCGTTGCAAGCGGGTTTTTAAGTGCTCTGGAGTCATTTCGTTGCATGCGGGTTTTTAAGTGCTCTGAAGGCATTTCGTTGTAAGCGGGTTTTGAAGTTCTCTGGAGTCATTTCGTTGCAAGCGGGTTTTTACGTGTTCTGGAGTCATTTCGTTGCAAGCGGGTTTTTACATACTTCTCAGACATTTCACTGGAAGCGGGTTTTTTAAGTGCTCTGTAGGCATTTTGTTGCAAGCGGGTTTTTTAGTACTCTGGAGTCATTTCGGTGCAAGCGGGTTTTTAAGTGCTCTGTAGGCATTTCGTTGCAAGCGGGTTTTTAAGTGCTCTGGAGTCATTTCGTTGCAAGCGGGTTTTTAAGTGCTCTGGAGTCATTTCGTTGCAAGCGGGTTTTTAAGTTCTCTGGAGTCATTTCGTTGCAAGCGGGTTTTTAAGTGCTCTGGAGTCATTTCGTTGCAAGCGCGTTTTTAAGTGCTCTGGAGTCATTTCGTTGCAAGCGGGTTTTTAAGTGCTCTGAAGGCATTTCGTTGTAAGCGGGTTTTTAAGTGCTCTGGAGTCATTTCGTTGCAAGCGGGTTTTTACGTGTTCTGGGGTCATTTCGTTGCAAGCGGGTTTTTACATACTTCTCAGACATTTCACTGGAAGCGGGTTTTTTAAGTGCACTGGAGGCATTTCGTTGCGATCGGGTTTTTAAGTACTCTGGAGTCATTTCGTTGCAAGTGGGTTTTTACATATTTCTGTGACATTTAACTGGAAGCGAGTATTTTAAGTGCTCTGGAGTCATTTCGTTGCAAGCGGGTTTTTACGTGTTCTGGAGTCATTTGGTTGCAAGCAGGTTTTTACATGCTTCTCAGACATTTCACTGGAAGCGGGTTTTTTAAGTGCTCTGGAGTCATTTCGTTGCAAGCGGGATTTTAAGTACTCTGGAGTCATTTCGTTGCAAGCGGGTTTTTAAGTGTTCTGGAGTCATTTCGTTGCAAGCGGGTTTTTAAGTGCTCTGGAGTCATTTCGTTGCAAGCGGGTTTTTAAGTTCTCTGGAGTCATTTCGTTGGAAGCGGGTTTTTAAGTGCTCTGGAGTCATTTCGGTGCAAGCGGGTTTTTAAGTGCTCTGGAGTCATTTCGTTGCAAGCGGGTTTTTAAGTGCTCTGGAGTCATTTCGTTGCTAGCGGGTTTTTAAGTGCTCTGGAGTCATTTCGTTGCAAGCGGGTTTTTAAGTGCTCTGGAGTCATTTCGTTGCAAGCGGGTTTTAAAGTGCTCTGGAGTCATTTCGTTGCAAGCGGGTTTTTAAGTGCTCTGGAGTCATTTCGTTGCAAGCGGGTTTTAAAGTGCTCTGGAGTCATTTCGTTGCAAGCGGGTTTTTAAGTGCTCTGGAGTCATTTCGTTGCAAGCGGGTTTTTAAGTGTTCTGGAGTCATTTCGTTGCAAGCGGGTTTTTAAGTGCTCTGGAGTCATTTCGTTGCAATCGGGTTTTTAAGTGCTCTGGAGTCATTTCGTTGCAAGCGGGTTTTTAAGTGCTCTGGAGTCATTTCGTTGCAAGCGGGTTTTTAAGTGCTCTGGAGTCATTTCGTTGCAAGCGGATTTTTAAGTGCTCTGGAGTCATTTCGTTGCAAGCGGGTTTTTAAGTGCTCTGGAGTCATTTCGTTGCAAGCGGGTTTTTACGTGTTCTGGAGTCATTTCGTTGCAAGCGGGTTTTTACATACTTCTCAGACATTTCACTGGAAGCAGGTTTTTTAAGTGCTCTGGAGTCATTTCGTTGCAAGCAGGTTTTTAAGTGCTCTGGAGTCATTTCGTTGCAAGCGGGTTTTTAAGTGGTCTGGAGTCATTTCGTTGCAAGCGTGTTTTTATGTGTTCTGGAGTCATTTCGTTGCAAGCGCGTTTTTACATACTTCTCAGACATTTCACTGGAAGCAGGTTTTTTAAGTGCTCTGGAGTCATTTCGTTGCAAGCAGGTTTTTAAGTGCTCTGGAGTCATTTCGTTGCAAGCGGGTTTTTAAGTGCTCTGGAGTCATTTCGTTGCAAGCGTGTTTTTATGTGTTCTGGAGTCATTTCGTTGCAAGCGCGTTTTTACATACTTCTCAGACATTTCACTGAAAGCAGTTTTTTTAAGTGCTCTGGAGTCATTTCGTTGCAAGCGGGTTTTTAAGTGCTCTGAAGGCATTTCGTTGTAAGCGGGTTTTTAAGTGCTCTGGAGTCATTTCGTTGCAAGCGGGTTTTTAAGTGCTCTGGAGTCATTTCGGTGCAAGCGGGTTTTTAAGTGCTCTGGAGTCATTTCGTTGCAAGCGGGTTTTTAAGTGCTCTGGAGTCATTTCCTTGCAAGCGGGTTTTTAAGTGCTCTGGAGTCATTTCGTTGCAAGCGGGTTTTTAAGTGCTCTGAAGGCATTTCGTTGCAAGCGGGTTTTTAAGTGCTCTCGAGTCATTTCGTTGGAAGCGGGATTTTACATACTTCTCTGACATTTAACTGGAAGCGAGTTTTTTAAGTTCTCTGGAGTCATTTCGTTGCAAGCGGGTTTTTAAGTGCTCTGGAGTCATTTCGTTGCAAGCGGGTTTTTAAGTGCTCTGGAGTCATTTCGTTGCAAGCGGATTTTTAAGTGCTCTGAAGGCATTTCGTTGTAAGCGGGTTTTTAAGTGCTCTGGAGTCATTTCGTTGCAAGCGGGTTTTTAAGTGTTCTGGGGTCATTTCGTTGCAAGCGGGTTTTTACATATTTCTGTGACATTTAACTGGAAGCGAGTATTTTAAGTGCTCTGGAGTCATTTCGTTGCAAGCGGGTTTTTATGTGCTCTGGAGTCATTTCATTGCAAGCGGGTTTTTACATGCTTCTCAGACATTTCAATGGAAGCGGGTTTTTTAAGTGCTCTGGAGTCATTTCGTTCCAAGCGGGTTTTTAAGTGCTCTGGAGTCATTTCGTTGCAAGCGGGTGTTTAAGTGCTCTGGAGTCATTTCGTTGCAAGCGGGTTTTTAAGTGCTCTGGAGTCATTTCGTTGCAAGCGGGTTTTTTAGTGTTCTGGAGTCATTTCGATGCAAGCGGGTTTTTAAGTGCTCTGGAGTCATTTCGTTGCAAGCGGGTGTTTAAGTGCTCTGGAGTCATTTCGTTGCAAGCGGGTTTTTAAGTGCTCTGGAGTCATTTCGTTGCAAGCGGGTTTTTAAGTGCTCTGAAGGCATTTCGTTGTAAGCGGGTTTTGAAGTTCTCTGGAGTCATTTCGTTGCAAGCGGGTTTTTACGTGTTCTGGAGTCATTTCGTTGCAAGCGGGTTTTTACATACTTCTCAGACATTTCACTGGAAGCAGGTTTTTTAAGTGCTCTGGAGTCATTTCGTTGCAAGCGGGTTTTTAAGTGATCTGAACGCATTTCGTTGTAAGCGGGTTTTTAAGTGCTCTGGAGTCATTTCGTTGCAAGCGGGTATTTACGTGTTCTGGAGTCATTTCGTTGCAAGAGGGTTTTTACATACTTCTCAGACATTTCACTGGAAGCGGGTTTTTTAAGTGCTCTGTAGGCATTTTGTTGCAAGCGGGTTTTTTAGTACTCTGGAGTCATTTCGTTGCAAGCGGGTTTTTAAGTGCTCTGTAGGCATTTCGTTTCAAGCGGGTTTTTAAGTGCTCTGGAGTCATTTCGTTGCAAGCGGGTTTTTAAGTGCTCTGGAGTCATTTCGTTGCAAGCGGGTTTTTAAGTGCTATGGAGTCATTTCGGTGCAAGCGGGTTTTTAAGTGCTCTGGAGTCATTTCGTTGCAAGCGTGTTTTTAAGTGCTCTGGAGTCATTTCGTTACAAGCGGGTTTTTACATACTTCTCAGACATTTCACTGGAAGAAGGTTTTTTAAGTGCTCTGGAGTCATTTCGTTGCAAGCAGGTTTTTAAGTGCTCTGGAGTCATTTCGTTGCAAGCGGGTTTTTAAGTGCTCTGGAGTCATTTCGTTGCAAGCGGGTTTTTATGTGTTCTGGAGTCATTTCGTTGCAAGCGGGTTTTTAAGTGCTCTGTAGGCATTTCGTTTCAAGCGGGTTTTTAAGTGCTCTGGAGTCATTTCGTTGCAAGCGGGTTTTTAAGTGCTCTGGAGTCATTTCGTTGCAAGCGGGTTTTTAAGTGCTATGGAGTCATTTCGGTGCAAGCGGGTTTTTAAGTGCTCTGGAGTCATTTCGTTGCAAGCGTGTTTTTAAGTGCTCTGGAGTCATTTCGTTACAAGCGGGTTTTTACATACTTCTCAGACATTTCACTGGAAGAAGGTTTTTTAAGTGCTCTGGAGTCATTTCGTTGCAAGCAGGTTTTTAAGTGCTCTGGAGTCATTTCGTTGCAAGCGGGTTTTTAAGTGCTCTGGAGTCATTTTGTTGCAAGCGGGTTTTTACATACTTCTCTGACATTTAACTGGAAGCGGGTTTTTTAAGTGCTCTGGAGTCATTTCGTTGCAAGCGGGTTTTTAAGTGCTCTGGAGTCATTTCGTTGCAAGCGGGTTTTTAAGTGCTCTGGAGTCATTTCGTTGCAAGCGAGTTTTTAAGTGCTCTGGAGTCATTTCGTTGCAAGCGGGTTTTTAAGTGCTCTGGAGTCATTTCGTTGCAAGCGGGTTTTTAAGTGCTCTGGAGTCATTTCGTTGCAAGCGAGTTTTTAAGTGCTCTGGAGTCATTTCGTTGCAAGCGGGTTTTTAAGTGCTCTGGAGTCATTTCGTTGCAAGCGGGTTTTTAAGTGCTCTGGAGTCATTTCGTTGCAAGCGGGTTTTTAAGTGCTCTGGAGTCATTTCGTTGCAAGCGGGTTTTTAAGTGCTCTGGAGTCATTTCGTTGCAAGCACGTTTTTAAGTGCTCTGGAGTCATTTCTTTGCAAGCGGGTTTTTAAGTGCTCTGAAGGCATTTCGTTGTAAGCGGGTTTTTAAGTGCTCTGGAGTCATTTCGTTGCAAGCGGGTTTTTAAGTGCTCTGGAGTCATTTCGTTGCAAGCGGGTTTTTAAGTGCTCTGGAGTCATTTCGTTGCAAGCGGATTTTTAAGTGCTCTGGAGTCATTTCGTTGCAAGCGGGTTTTTACGTGTTCTGGAGTCATTTCGTTGCAAGCGGGTTTTTACATACTTCTCAGACATTTCACTGGAAGAAGGTTTTTTAAGTGCTCTGGAGTCATTTCGTTGCAAGCAGGTTTTTAAGTGCTCTGGAGTCATTTCGTTGCAAGCGGGTTTTTAAGTGCTCTGGAGTCATTTCGTTGCAAGCGGGTTTTTATGTGTTCTGGAGTCATTTCGTTGCAAGCGCGTTTTTACATACTTCTCAGACATTTCACTGAAAGCAGGTTTTTTAAGTGCTCTGGAGTCATTTCGTTGCAAGCGGGTTTTTAAGTGCTCTGAAGGCATTTCGTTGTAAGCGGGTTTTTAAGTGCTCTGGAGTCATTTCGTTGCAAGCGGGTTTTTACGTGTTCTGGAGTCATTTCGTTGCAAGCGGGTTTTTACATACTTCTCACACATTTCACTGGAAGCGGGTTTTTTAAGTGCTCTGTAGGCATTTTGTTGCAAGCGGGTTTTTAAGTACTCTGGAGTCATTTCGTTGCATGCGGGTTTTTAAGTGCTCTGGAGTCATTTCGGTGCAAGCGGGTTTTTAAGTGCTCTGGAGTCATTTCGTTGCAAGCGGGTTTTTAAGTGCTCTGGAGTCATTTCGTTGCAAGCGGGTTTTTAAGTGCTCTGGAGTCATTTCGTTGCAAGCGGGTTTATAAGTGCTCTGAAGGCATTTCTTTGCAAGCGGGTTTTTAAGTGCTCTCGAGTCATTTCGTTGCAAGCGGGATTTTACATACTTCTCTGACATTTAACTGGAAGCGAGTTTTTTAAGTTCTCTGGAGTCATTTCGTTGCAAGCGGGTTTTTAAGTGCTCTGGAGTCATTTCGTTGCAAGCGGGTTTTTAAGTGCTCTGGAGTCATTTCGTTGCAAGCGGATTTTTAAGTGCTCTGAAGGCATTTCGTTGTAAGCGGGTTTTTAAGTGCTCTGGAGTCATTTCGTTGCAAGCGGATTTTTAAGTGTTCTGGGGTCATTTCGTTGCAAGCGGGTTTTTACATATTTCTGTGACATTTAACTGGAAGCGAGTATTTTAAGTGCTCTGGAGTCATTTCGTTGCAAGCGGGTTTTTATGTGCTCTGGAGTCATTTCATTGCAAGAGGGTTTTTACATGCTTCTCAGACATTTCAATGGAAGCGGGTTTTTTAAGTGCTCTGGAGTCATTTCGTTCCAAGCGGGTTTTTAAGTGCTCTGGAGTCATTTCGTTGCAAGCGGGTTTTTAAGTGCTCTGGAGTCATTTCGTTGCAAGCAGGTTTTTAAGTGCTCTGGAGTCATTTCGTTGCAAGCGGGTTTTTAAATGCTCTGGAGTCATTTCGTTGCAAGCGGGTTTTTAAGTGCTCTGGAGTCATTTCGTTGCAAGCGGGTTTTTAAGTGCTCTGAAGGCATTTCGTTGCAAGCGGGTTTTTAAGTGCTCTCGAGTCATTTCGTTGCAAGCGGGATTTTACATACTTCTCTGACATTTAACTGGAAGCGAGTTTTTTAAGTTTTCTGGAGTCATTTCGTTGCAAGCGGGTTTTTAAGTGCTATGGAGTCATTTCGTTGCAAGCGGGTTTTTAAGTGCTCTGGAGTCATTTCGTTGCAAGCGGATTTTTAAGTGCTCTGAAGGCATTTCGTTGTAAGCGGGTTTTTAAGTGCTCTGGAGTCATTTCGTTGCAAGCGGGTTTTTAAGTGTTCTGGGGTCATTTCGTTGCAAGCGGGTTTTTACATATTTCTGTGACATTTAACTGGAAGCGAGTATTTTAAGTGCTCTGGAGTCATTTCGTTGCAAGCGGGTTTTTATGTGCTCTGGAGTCATTTCATTGCAAGCGGGTTTTTACATGCTTCTCAGACATTTCAATGGAAGCGGGTTTTTTAAGTACTCTGGAGTCATTTCGTTCCAAGCGGGTTTTTAAGTGCTCTGGAGTCATTTCGTTGCAAGCGGGTGTTTAAGTTCTCTGGAGTCATTTCGTTGCAAGCGGGTTTTTAAGTGCTCTGGAGTCATTTCGTTGCAAGCGGGTTTTTAAGTGTTCTGGAGTCATTTCGATGCAAATGGGTTTTTAAGTACTCTGGAGTCATTTCGTTGCAAGCGGGTTTTTAAGTACTTTGGAGTCATTTCGTTGCAAGCGGTTTTTTAAGTGCTCTGGAGTCATTTCGTTGCAAGCGGGTTTTTAAGTGCTCTGGAGTCATTTCGTTGCAGGCGGGTTTTTAAGTGCTCTGGAGTCTTTTCGTTGCAATCGGGTTTTTACATACTTCTCAGACATTTCACTGGAAGCGGGTTTTTTAAGTGCTCTGGAGGCATTTCGTATCAAGCGGGTTTTTAAGTGCTCTGGAGTCATTTCGTTGCAAGCGGGTTTTGAAGTCCTCTGGAGTCATTTCGTTGCAAGCGGTTTTTTACGTGTTCTGGAGTCATTTCATTGCAAGCGGGTTTTTACATACTTCTCAGACATTTCACTGGAAGCGGGTTTTTTAAGTGCTCTGGAGGCATTTCGTATCAAGCGGGTTTTTAAGTACTCTGGATTCATTTCGTTGCAAGCGGGGTTTTACGTGCTCTGGAGACATTTCGTTGCAAGCTGGTTTTTACATACTTCTCTGACATTTAACTGGAAGCGGGTTTTTTAAGTGCTCTGGAGTCATTTCGTTGCAAGCGGGTTTTTACGTGCTCTGGAGTCATTTCGTTGCAAGTGGGTTTTTACATACTTCTCTGACCTTTAACTGGAAGCGGGTTTTTTAAGTGCTCTGGAGTCATTTCGTTGCAAGCGGGTTTTTAAGTGCTCTGGAGTCATTTCGTTGCAAGCGGGTTTTTAAGTGCTCTGGAGTCATTTCGTTGCAAGCGGGTTTTTAAGTGCTCTGGAGTCATTTCGTTGCAAGCGGGTTTTTAAGTGCTCTGGAGTCATTTCGTTGCAAGCGGGTTTTTAAGTGCTCTGAAGGCATTTCGTTGCAAGCGGGTTTTTAAGTACTCTCGAGTCATTTCTTTGCAAGCGGGATTTTACATACTTCTCTGACATTTAACTGGAAGCGAGTTTTTTAAGTTCTCTGGAGTCATTTCGTTGCAAGCGGGTTTTTAAGTGCTCTGGAGTCATTTCGTTGCAAGCGGGTTTTTAAGTGCTCTGGAGTAATTTCGTTGCAAGCGGATTTTTAAGTGCTCTGAAGGCATTTCGTTGTAAGCGGGTTTTTAAGTGCTCTGGAGTCATTTCGTTGCAAGCGGGTTTTTAAGTGCTCTAGAGTCATTTCGTTGCAATCGGGTTTTTAAGTGCTCTGGAGTCATTTCGTTGCAAGCGGGTTTTTAAGTACTCTGGAGTCATTTCGTTGCAAGCGGGTTTTTAAGTGCTCTGGAGTCATTTCGTTGCAAGCGGATTTTTAAGTGCTCTGGAGTCATTTCGTTGCAAGCGGGTTTTTAAGTGCTCTGGAGTCATTTCGTTGCAAGCGGGTTTTTACGTGTTCTGGAGACATTTCGTTGCAAGCGGGTTTTTACATACTTCTCAGACATTTCACTGGAAGCAGGTTTTTTAAGTGCTCTGGAGTCATTTCGTTGCAAGCAGGTTTTTAAGTGCTCTGGAGTCATTTCGTTGCAAGCGGGTTTTTAAGTGCTCTGGAGTCATTTCGTTGCAAGCGGGTTTTTATGTGTTCTGGAGTCATTTCGTTGCAAGCGCGTTTTTACATACTTCTCAGACTTTTCACTGGAAGCAGGTTTTTTAAGTGCTCTGGAGTCATTTCGTTGCAAGCGGGTTTTTAAGTGCTCTGAAGGCATTTCGTTGTAAGCGGGTTTTTAAGTGCTCTGGAGTCATTTCGTTGCAAGCGGGTTTTTACGTGTTCTGGAGTCATTTCGTTGCAAGCGGGTTTTTACATACTTCTCAGACATTTCACTGGAAGCAGGTTTTTTAAGTGCTCTGGAGTCATTTCGTTGCAAGCAGGTTTTTAAGTGCTCTGGAGTCATTTCGTTGCATGTGGGTTTTTAAGTGCTCTGGAGTCATTTCGTTGCAAGCGGGTTTTTAAGTGCTCTGGAGTCATTTCGGTGCAAGCGGGTTTTTAAGTGCTCTGGAGTCATTTCGTTGCAAGCGGGTTTTTAAGTGCTCTGGAGTCATTTCGTTGCAAGCGGGTTTTTAAGTGCTCTGGAGTCATTTCGTTGCAAGCGGGTTTTTAAGTGCTCTGAAGGCATTTCGTTGCAAGCGGGTTTTTAAGTGCTCTCGAGTCATTTCGTTGCAAGCGAGTATTTTAAGTGCTCTGGAGTCATTTCGTTGCAAGCGGGTTTTTAAGTGTTCTGGGGTCATTTCGTTGCAAGCGGGTTTTTACATATTTCTGTGACATTTAACTGGAAGCGAGTATTTTAAGTGCTCTGGAGTCATTTCGTTGCAAGCGGGTTTTTATGTGCTCTGGAGTCATTTCATTGCAAGCGGGTTTTTACATGCTTCTCAGACATTTCAATGGAAGCGGGTTTTTTAAGTGCTCTGGAGTCATTTCGTTCCAAGCGGGTTTTTAAGTGCTCTGGAGTCATTTCGTTGCAAGCGGGTGTTTAAGTGCTCTGGAGTCATTTCGTTGCAAACGGGTTTTTAAGTGCTCTGGAGTCATTTCGTTGCAAGCGGGTTTTTAAGTGTTCTGGAGTCATTTCGATGCAAACGGGTTTTTAAGTACTCTGGAGTCATTTCGTTGCAAGCGGGTTTTTAAGTACTTTGGAGTCATTTCGTTGCAAGCGGTTTTTTAAGTGCTCTGGAGTCATTTCATTGCAAGCGGGTTTTTAAGTGCTCTGGAGTCATTTCGTTGCAAGCGGGTTTTTAAGTGCTCTGGAGTCTTTTCGTTGCAAGCGGGTTTTTACATACTTCTCAGACATTTCACTGGAAGCGGGTTTTTTAAGTGCTCTGGAGGCATTTCGTATCAAGCGGGTTTTTAAGTGCTCTGGAGTCATTTCGTTGCAAGCGGGTTTTGAAGTTCTCTGGAGTCATTTCGTTGCTAGCGGGTTTTTACGTGTTCTGGAGTCATTTCATTGCAAGCGGGTTTTTAAGTGCTCTGGAGGCATTTCGTATCAAGCGGGTTTTTAAGTGCTCTGGAGTCATTTCGTTGCAAGCGGGTTTTGAAGTCCTCTGGAGTCATTTCGTTGCAAGCGGTTTTTTACGTGTTCTGGAGTCATTTCATTGCAAGCGGGTTTTTACATACTTCTCAGACATTTCACTGGAAGCGGGTTTTTTAAGTGCTCTGGAGGCATTTCGTATCAAGCGGGTTTTTAAGTGCTCTGGAGTCATTTCGTTGCAAGCGGGTTTTGAAGTCCTCTGGAGTCATTTCGTTGCAAGCGGTTTTTTACGTGTTCTGGAGTCATTTCATTGCAAGCGGGTTTTTACATACTTCTCAGACATTTCACTGGAAGCGGGTTTTTTAAGTGCTCTGGAGGCATTTCGTATCAAGCGGGTTTTTAAGTACTCTGGATTCATTTCGTTGCAAGCGGGGTTTTACGTGCTCTGGAGACATTTCGTTGCAAGCTGGTTTTTACATACTTCTCTGACATTTAACTGGAAGCGGGTTTTTTAAGTGCTCTGGAGTCATTTCGTTGCAAGCGGGTTTTTACGTGCTCTGGAGTCATTTCGTTGCAAGTGGGTTTTTACATACTTCTCTGACCTTTAACTGGAAGCGGGTTTTTTAAGTGCTCTGGAGTCATTTCGTTGCAAGCGGGTTTTTAAGTGCTCTGGAGTCATTTCGTTGCAAGCGGGTTTTTAAGTGCTCTGGAGTCATTTCGTTGCAAGCGGGTTTTTAAGTGCTCTGGAGTCATTTCGTTGCAAGCGGGTTTTTAAGTGCTCTGGAGTCATTTCGTTGCAAGCGGGTTTTTAAGTGCTCTGAAGGCATTTCGTTGCAAGCGGGTTTTTAAGTACTCTCGAGTCATTTCTTTGCAAGCGGGATTTTACATACTTCTCTGACATTTAACTGGAAGCGAGTTTTTTAAGTTCTCTGGAGTCATTTCGTTGCAAGCGGGTTTTTAAGTGCTCTGGAGTCATTTCGTTGCAAGCGGGTTTTTAAGTGCTCTGGAGTAATTTCGTTGCAAGCGGATTTTTAAGTGCTCTGAAGGCATTTCGTTGTAAGCGGGTTTTTAAGTGCTCTGGAGTCATTTCGTTGCAAGCGGGTTTTTAAGTGCTCTAGAGTCATTTCGTTGCAATCGGGTTTTTAAGTGCTCTGGAGTCATTTCGTTGCAAGCGGGTTTTTAAGTGCTCTGGAGTCATTTCGTTGCAAGCGGGTTTTTAAGTGCTCTGGAGTCATTTCGTTGCAAGCGGATTTTTAAGTGCTCTGGAGTCATTTCGTTGCAAGCGGGTTTTTAAGTGCTCTGGAGTCATTTCGTTGCAAGCGGGTTTTTACGTGTTCTGGAGTCATTTCGTTGCAAGCGGGTTTTTACATACTTCTCAGACATTTCACTGGAAGCAGGTTTTTTAAGTGCTCTGGAGTCATTTCGTTGCAAGCAGGTTTTTAAGTGCTCTGGAGTCATTTCGTTGCAAGCGGGTTTTTAAGTGCTCTGGAGTCATTTCGTTGCAAGCGGGTTTTTATGTGTTCTGGAGTCATTTCGTTGCAAGCGCGTTTTTACATACTTCTCAGACTTTTCACTGGAAGCAGGTTTTTTAAGTGCTCTGGAGTCATTTCGTTGCAAGCGGGTTTTTAAGTGCTCTGAAGGCATTTCGTTGTAAGCGGGTTTTTAAGTGCTCTGGAGTCATTTCGTTGCAAGCGGGTTTTTACGTGTTCTGGAGTCATTTCGTTGCAAGCGGGTTTTTACATACTTCTCAGACATTTCACTGGAAGCAGGTTTTTTAAGTGCTCTGGAGTCATTTCGTTGCAAGCAGGTTTTTAAGTGCTCTGGAGTCATTTCGTTGCATGTGGGTTTTTAAGTGCTCTGGAGTCATTTCGTTGCAAGCGGGTTTTTAAGTGCTCTGGAGTCATTTCGGTGCAAGCGGGTTTTTAAGTGCTCTGGAGTCATTTCGTTGCAAGCGGGTTTTTAAGTGCTCTGGAGTCATTTCGTTGCAAGCAGGTTTTTAAGTGCTCTGGAGTCATTTCGTTGCAAGCGGGTTTTTAAGTGCTCTGAAGGCATTTCGTTGCAAGCGGGTTTTTAAGTGCTCTCGAGTCATTTCGTTGCAAGCGAGTATTTTAAGTGCTCTGGAGTCATTTCGTTGCAAGCGGGTTTTTAAGTGTTCTGGGGTCATTTCGTTGCAAGCGGGTTTTTACATATTTCTGTGACATTTAACTGGAAGCGAGTATTTTAAGTGCTCTGGAGTCATTTCGTTGCAAGCGGGTTTTTATGTGCTCTGGAGTCATTTCATTGCAAGCGGGTTTTTACATGCTTCTCAGACATTTCAATGGAAGCGGGTTTTTTAAGTGCTCTGGAGTCATTTCGTTCCAAGCGGGTTTTTAAGTGCTCTGGAGTCATTTCGTTGCAAGCGGGTGTTTAAGTGCTCTGGAGTCATTTCGTTGCAAACGGGTTTTTAAGTGCTCTGGAGTCATTTCGTTGCAAGCGGGTTTTTAAGTGTTCTGGAGTCATTTCGATGCAAACGGGTTTTTAAGTACTCTGGAGTCATTTCGTTGCAAGCGGGTTTTTAAGTACTTTGGAGTCATTTCGTTGCAAGCGGTTTTTTAAGTGCTCTGGAGTCATTTCATTGCAAGCGGGTTTTTAAGTGCTCTGGAGTCATTTCGTTGCAAGCGGGTTTTTAAGTGCTCTGGAGTCTTTTCGTTGCAAGCGGGTTTTTACATACTTCTCAGACATTTCACTGGAAGCGGGTTTTTTAAGTGCTCTGGAGGCATTTCGTATCAAGCGGGTTTTTAAGTGCTCTGGAGTCATTTCGTTGCAAGCGGGTTTTGAAGTTCTCTGGAGTCATTTCGTTGCAAGCGGGTTTTTACGTGTTCTGGAGTCATTTCATTGCAAGCGGGTTTTTAAGTGCTCTGGAGTCATTTAGTTGCAAGCGGGTTTTTAAGTGCTGTGGAGTCATTTCGTTGCAAGCGGGTTTTTAAGTGCTCTGGAGTCATTTCGTTGCAAGCGGGTTTTTAAGTACTCTCGAGTCATTTCGTTGCAAGCGGGATTTTACATACTTCTCTGACATTTAACTGGAAGCGAGTTTTTTAAGTTCTCTGGAGTCATTTCGTTGCAAGCGGGTTTTTAAGTGCTCTGGAGTCATTTCGTTGGAAGCCGGTTTTTAAGTGCTCTGGAGTAATTTCGTTGCAAGCGGATTTTTAAGTGCTCTGAAGGCATTTGGTTGTAAGCGGGTTTTTAAGTGCTCTGGAGTCATTTTGTTGCAAGCGGGTTTTTAAGTGCTCTGGAGTCATTTCGTTGCAATCGGGTTTTTAAGTGCTCTGGAGTCATTTCGTTGCAAGCGGGTTTTTAAGTGCTCTGGAGTCATTTCGTTGCAAGCGGGTTTTTAAGTGCTCTGGAGTCATTTCGTTGCAAGCGGATTTTTAAGTGCTCTGGAGTCATTTCGTTGCAAGCGGGTTTTTAAGTGCTCTGGAGTCATTTCGTTGCAAGCGGGTTTTTACGTGTTCTGGAGTCATTTCGTTGCAAGCGGGTTTTTACATACTTCTCAGACATTTCACTGGAAGCAGGTTTTTTAAGTGCTCTGGAGTCATTTCGTTGCAAGCAGGTTTTTAAGTGCTCTGGAGTCATTTCGTTGCAAGCGGGTTTTTAAGTGCTCTGGAGTCATTTCGTTGCAAGCGGGTTTTTATGTGTTCTGGAGTCATTTCGTTGCAAGCGCGTTTTTACATAATTCTCAGACATTTCACTGGAAGCAGGTTTTTTAAGTGCTCTGGAGTCATTTCGTTGCAAGCGGGTTTTTAAGTGCTCTGAAGGCATTTCGTTGTAAGCGGGTTTTTAAGTGCTCTGGAGTCATTTCGTTGCAAGCGGGTTTTTACGTGTTCTGGAGTCATTTCGTTGCAAGCGGGTTTTTACATACTTCTCAGACATTTCACTGGAAGCGGGTTTTTTAAGTGCTCTGTAGGCATTTTGTTGCAAGCGGGTTTTTAAGTACTCTGGAGTCATTTCGTTGCATGTGGGTTTTTAAGTGCTCTGGAGTCATTTCGTTGCAAGGGGGTTTTTAAGTGCTCTGGAGTCATTTCGGTGCAAGCAGGTTTTTAAGTGCTCTGGAGTCATTTTGTTGCAAGCGGGTTTTTAAGTGCTCTGGAGTCATTTCGTTGCAAGCGGGTTTTTAAGTGCTCTGAAGGCATTTCGTTGCAAGCGGGTTTTTAAGTGCTCTCGAGTCATTTCGTTGCAAGCGGGATTTTACATACTTCTCTGACATTTAACTGGAAGCGAGTATTTTAAGTGCTCTGGAGTCATTTCGTTACAAGCGGGTTTTTAAGTGTTCTGGGGTCATTTCGTTGCAAGCGGGTTTTTACATATTTCTGTGACATTTAACTGGAAGCGAGTATTTTAAGTGCTCTGGAGTCATTTCGTTGCAAGCGGGTTTTTATGTGCTCTGGAGTCATTTCATTGCAAGCGGGTTTTTACATGCTTCTCAGACATTTCAATGGAAGCGGGTTTTTTAAGTGCTCTGGAGTCATTTCGTTCCAAGCGGGTTTTTAAGTGCTCCAGAGTCATTTCGTTGCAAGCGGGTTTTTAAGTGTTCTGGAGTCATTTCGATGCAAACGGGTTTTTAAGTACTCTGGAGTCATTTCGTTGCAAGCGGGTTTTTAAGTACTTTGGAGTCATTTCGTTGCAAGCGGTTTTTTAAGTGCTCTGGAGTCATTTCGTTGCAAGCGGGTTTTTAAGTGCTCTGGAGTCATTTCGTTGCAAGCGGGTTTTTAAGTGCTCTGGAGTCTTTTCGTTGCAAGCGGGTTTTTACATACTTCTCAGACATTTCACTGGAAGCGGGTTTTTTAAGTGCTCTGGAGGCATTTCGTATCAAGCGGGTTTTTAAGTGCTCTGGAGTCATTTCGTTGCAAGCGGGTTTTGAAGTTCTCTGGAGTCATTTCATTGCAAGCGGGTTTTTACGTGTTCTGGAGTCATTTCATTGCAAGCGGGTTTTTAAGTGCTCTGGAGTCATTTCGTTGCAATCGGGTTTTTAAGTGCTCTGGAGTCATTTCGTTGCAAGCGGGTTTTTAAGTGCTCTGGAGTCATTTCGTTGCAAGCGGGTTTTTAAGTGCTCTGGAGTCATTTCGTTGCAAGCGGATTTTTAAGTGCTCTGGAGTCATTTCGTTGCAAGCGGGTTTTTAAGTGCTCTGGAGTCATTTCGTTGCAAGCGGGTTTTTACGTGTTCTGGAGTCATTTCGTTGCAAGCGGGTTTTTACATACTTCTCAGACATTTCACTGGAAGCAGGTTTTTTAAGTGCTCTGGAGTCATTTCGTTGCAAGCAGGTTTTTAAGTGCTCTGGAGTCATTTCGTTGCAAGCGGGTTTTTAAGTGCTCTGGAGTCATTTCGTTGCAAGCGGGTTTTTATGTGTTCTGGAGTCATTTCGTTGCAAGCGCGTTTTTACATACTTCTCAGACATTTCACTGGAAGCAGGTTTTTTAAGTGCTCTGGAGTCATTTCGTTGCAAGCGGGTTTTTAAGTGCTCTGAAGGCATTTCGTTGTAAGCGGGTTTTTAAGTGCTCTGGAGTCATTTCGTTGCAAGCGGGTTTTTACGTGTTCTGGAGTCATTTCGTTGCAAGCGGGTTTTTACATACTTCTCAGACATTTCACTGGAAGCGGGTTTTTTAAGTGTTCTGTAGGCATTTTGTTGCAAGCGGGTTTTTAAGTACTCTGGAGTCATTTCGTTGCATGTGGGTTTTTAAGTGCTCTGGAGTCATTTCGTTGCAAGCGGGTTTTTAAGTGCTCTGGAGTCATTTCGGTGCAAGCGGGTTTTTAAGTGCTCTGGAGTCATTTCGTTGCAAGCGGGTTTTTAAGTGCTCTGGAGTCATTTCGTTGCAAGCGGGTTTTTAAGTGCTCTGGAGTCATTTCGTTGCAAGCGGGTTTTTAAGTGCTCTGAAGGCATTTCGTTGCAAGCGGGTTTTTAAGTGCTCTCGAGTCATTTCGTTGCAAGCGGGATTTTACATACTTCTCTGACATTTAACTGGAAGCGAGTATTTTAAGTGCTCTGGAGTCATTTCGTTGCAAGCGGGTTTTTAAGTGTTCTGGGGTCATTTCGTTGCAAGCGGGTTTTTACATATTTCTGTGACATTTAACTGGAAGCGAGTATTTTAAGTGCTCTGGAGTCATTTCGTTGCAAGCGGGTTTTTATGTGCTCTGGAGTCATTTCATTGCAAGCGGGTTTTTACATGCTTCTCAGACATTTCAATGGAAGCGGGTTTTTTAAGTGCTCTGGAGTCATTTCGTTCCAAGCGGGTTTTTAAGTGCTCTGGAGTCATTTCGTTGCAAGCAGGTGTTTAAGTGCTCTGGAGTCATTTCGTTGCAAGCGGGTTTTTAAGTGCTCTGGAGTCATTTCGTTGCAAGCGGGTTTTTAAGTGTTCTGGAGTCATTTCGATGCAAACGGGTTTTTAAGTACTCTGGAGTCATTTCGTTGCAAGCGGGTTTTTAAGTACTTTGGAGTCATTTCGTTGCAAGCGGTTTTTTAAGTGCTCTGGAGTCATTTCGTTGCAAGCGGGTTTTTAAGTGCTCTGGAGTCATTTCGTTGCAAGCGGGTTTTTAAGTGCTCTGGAGTCTTTTCGTTGCAAGCGGGTTTTTACATACTTCTCAGACATTTCACTGGAAGCGGGTTTTTTAAGTGCTCTGGAGTCATTTCGTTGCAAGCGGGTTTTTACGTGCTCTGGAGTCATTTCGTTGCAAGTGGGTTTTTACATACTTCTCTGACCTTTAACTGGAAGCGGGTTTTTTAAGTGCTCTGGAGTCATTTCGTTGCAAGCAGGTTTTTAAGTGCTCTGGAGTCATTTCGTTGCAAGCGGGTTTTTAAGTGCTCTGGAGTCATTTCTTTGCAAGCGGGTTTTTAAGTGCTCTGGAGTCATTTCGTTGCAAGCGGGTTTTTAATTGCTCTGGAGTCATTTCGTTGCAAGCGGGTTTTTAAGTGCTCTGAAGGCATTTCGTTGTAAGCGGGTTTTTAAGTGCTCTGGAGTCATTTCGTTGCAAGCGGGTTTTTACGTGTTCTGGAGTCATTTCGTTGCAAGCGGGTTTTTACATACTTCTCAGACATTTCACTGGAAGCGGGTTTTTTAAGTGTTCTGTAGGCATTTTGTTGCAAGCGGGTTTTTAAGTACTCTGGAGTCATTTCGTTGCATGTGGGTTTTTAAGTGCTCTGGAGTCATTTCGGTGCAAGCGGGTTTTTAAGTGCTCTGGAGTCATTTCGTTGCAAGCGGGTTTTTAAGTGCTCTGGAGTCATTTCGTTGCAAGCGGGTTTTTAAGTGCTCTGGAGTCATTTCGTTGCAAGCGGGTTTTTAAGTGCTCTGAAGGCATTTCGTTGCAAGCGGGTTTTTAAGTGCTCTCGAGTCATTTCGTTGCAAGCGGGATTTTACATACTTCTCTGACATTTAACTGGAAGCGAGTATTTTAAGTGCTCTGGAGTCATTTCGTTGCAAGCGGGTTTTTAAGTGTTCTGGGGTCATTTCGTTGCAAGCGGGTTTTTACATATTTCTGTGACATTTAACTGGAAGCGAGTATTTTAAGTGCTCTGGAGTCATTTCGTTGCAAGCGGGTTTTTATGTGCTCTGGAGTCATTTCATTGCAAGCGGGTTTTTACATGCTTCTCAGACATTTCAATGGAAGCGGGTTTTTTAAGTGCTCTGGAGTCATTTCGTTCCAAGCGGGTTTTTAAGTGCTCTGGAGTCATTTCGTTGCAAGCGGGTTTTTATGTGCTCTGGAGTCATTTCGTTGCAAGTGGGTTTTTACATACTTCTCTGACCTTTAACTGGAAGCGGGTTTTTTAAGTGCTCTGGAGTCATTTCGTTGCAAGCAGGTTTTTAAGTGCTCTGGAGTCATTTCGTTGCAAGCGGGTTTTTAAGTGCTCTGGAGTCATTTCTTTGCAAGCGGGTTTTTAAGTGCTCTGGAGTCATTTCGTTGCAAGCGGGTTTTTAATTGCTCTGGAGTCATTTCGTTGCAAGCGGGTTTTTAAGTGCTCTGAAGGCATTTCGTTGTAAGCGGGTTTTTAAGTGCTCTGGAGTCATTTCGTTGCAAGCGGGTTTTTACGTGTTCTGGAGTCATTTCGTTGCAAGCGGGTTTTTACATACTTCTCAGACATTTCACTGGAAGCGGGTTTTTTAAGTGTTCTGTAGGCATTTTGTTGCAAGCGGGTTTTTAAGTACTCTGGAGTCATTTCGTTGCATGTGGGTTTTTAAGTGCTCTGGAGTCATTTCGGTGCAAGCGGGTTTTTAAGTGCTCTGGAGTCATTTCGTTGCAAGCGGGTTTTTAAGTGCTCTGGAGTCATTTCGTTGCAAGCGGGTTTTTAAGTGCTCTGGAGTCATTTCGTTGCAAGCGGGTTTTTAAGTGCTCTGAAGGCATTTCGTTGCAAGCGGGTTTTTAAGTGCTCTCGAGTCATTTCGTTGCAAGCGGGATTTTACATACTTCTCTGACATTTAACTGGAAGCGAGTATTTTAAGTGCTCTGGAGTCATTTCGTTGCAAGCGGGTTTTTAAGTGTTCTGGGGTCATTTCGTTGCAAGCGGGTTTTTACATATTTCTGTGACATTTAACTGGAAGCGAGTATTTTAAGTGCTCTGGAGTCATTTCGTTGCAAGCGGGTTTTTATGTGCTCTGGAGTCATTTCATTGCAAGCGGGTTTTTACATGCTTCTCAGACATTTCAATGGAAGCGGGTTTTTTAAGTGCTCTGGAGTCATTTCGTTCCAAGCGGGTTTTTAAGTGCTCTGGAGTCATTTCGTTGCAAGCGGGTGTTTAAGTGCTCTGGAGTCATTTCGTTGCAAGCGGGTTTTTAAGTGCTCTGGAGTCATTTCGTTGCAAGCGGGTTTTTAAGTGTTCTGGAGTCATTTCGATGCAAACGGGTTTTTAAGTACTCTGGAGTCATTTCGTTGCAAGCGGGTTTTAAAGTACTTTGGAGTCATTTCGTTGCAAGCGGTTTTTTAAGTGCTCTGGAGTCATTTCGTTGCAAGCGGGTTTTTAAGTGCTCTGGAGTCATTTCGTTGCAAGCGGGTTTTTAAGTGCTCTGGAGTCTTTTCGTTGCAAGCGGGTTTTTACATACTTCTCAGACATTTCACTGGAAGCGGGTTTTTTAAGTGCTCTGGAGGCATTTCGTATCAAGCGGGTTTTTAAGTGCTCTGGAGTCATTTCGTTGCAAGCGGGTTTTGAAGTTCTCTGGAGTCATTTCGTTGCAAGCGGGTTTTTACGTGTTCTGGAGTCATTTCATTGCAAGCGGGTTTTTAAATACTTCTCAGACATTTCACTGGAAGCGGGTTTTTTAAGTGCTCTGGAGGCATTTCGTATCAAGCGGGTTTTTAAGTACTCTGGATTCATTTCGTTGCAAGCGGGGTTTTACGTGCTCTGGAGACATTTCGTTGCAAGCTGGTTTTTACATACTTCTCTGACATTTAACTGGAAGCGGGTTTTTTAAGTGCTCTGTAGTCATTTCGTTGCAAGCGGGTTTTTACGTGCTCTGGAGTCATTTCGTTGCAAGTGGGTTTTTACATACTTCTCTGACCTTTAACTGGAAGCGGGTTTTTTAAGTGCTCTGGAGTCATTTCGTTGCAAGCGGGTTTTTAAGTGCTCTGGAGTCATTTCGTTGCAAGCGGGTTTTTAAGTGCTCTGGAGTCATTTCTTTGCAAGCGGGTTTTTAAGTGCTCTGGAGTCATTTCGTTGCAAGCGGGTTTTTAATTGCTCTGGAGTCATTTCGTTACAAGCGGGTTTTTAAGTGCTCTGAAGGCATTTCGTTGCAAGCGGGTTTTTAAGTGCTCTCGAGTCATTTCGTTGCAAGCGGGATTTTACATACTTCTCTGACATTTAACTGGAAGCGAGTTTTTTAAGTTCTCTGGAGTCATTTCGTTGGAAGCGGGTTTTTAAGTGCTCTGGAGTCATTTCGTTGCAAGCGGGTTTTTAAGTGCTCTGGAGTCATTTCGTTGCAAGCGGATTTTTAAGTGCTCTGAAGGCATTTCGTTGTAAGCGGGTTTTTAAGTGCTCTGGAGTCATTTCGTTGCATGCGGGTTTTTAAGTGTTCTGGGGTCATTTCGTTGCAAGCGGGTTTTTACATATTTCTGTGACATTTAACTGGAACGAATATTTTAAGTGCTCTGGAGTCATTTCGTTGCAAGCGGGTTTTTATGTGCTCTGGAGACATTTCATTGCAAGCGGGTTTTTACATGCTTCTCAGACATTTCAATGGAAGCGGGTTATTTAAGTACTCTGGAGTCATTTCGTTCCAAGCGGGTTTTTAAGTGCTCTGGAGTCATTTCGTTGCAAGCGGGTGTTTAAGTGCTCTGGAGTCATTTCGTTGCAAGCGGGTTTTTAAGTGCTCTGGAGTCATTTCGTTGCAAGCGGGTTTTTAAGTGTTCTGGAGTCATTTCGATGCAAGCGGGTTTTTAAGTACTCTGGAGTCATTTCGTTGCAAGCGGGTTTTTAAGTACTTTGGAGTCATTTCGTTGCAAGCGGGTTTTTAAGTGCTCTGGAGTCATTTCGTTGCAAGCGGGTTTTTAAGTGCTCTGGAGTCATTTCGTTGCAAGCGGGTTTTTAAGTGCTCTGGAGTCTTTTCGTTGCAAGCGGGTTTTTACATACTTCTCAGACATTTCACTGGAAGCGGGTTTTTTAAGTGCTCTGGAGGCATTTCGTATCAAGCGGGTTTTTAAGTGCTCTGGAGTCATTTCGTTGCAAGCGGGTTTTGAAGTTCTCTGGAGTCATTTCGTTGCAAGCGGGTTTTTACGTGTTCTGGAGTCATTTCATTGCAAGCGGGTTTTTACATACTTCTCAGACATTTCACTGGAAGCGGGTTTTTTAAGTGCTCTGGAGGCATTTCGTATCAAGCGGGTTTTTAAGTACTCTGGATTCATTTCGTTGCAAGCGGGGTTTTACGTGCTCTGGAGACATTTCGTTGCAAGCTGGTTTTTACATACTTCTCTGACATTTAACTGGAAGCAGGTTTTTTAAGTGCTCTGGAGTCATTTCGTTGCAAGCGGGTTTTTACGTGCTCTGGAGTCATTTCGTTGCAAGTGGGTTTTTACATACTTCTCTGACCTTTAACTGGAAGCGGGTTTTTTAAGTGCTCTGGAGTCATTTCGTTGCAAGCAGGTTTTTAAGTGCTCTGGAGTCATTTCGTTGCAAGCGGGTTTTTAAGTGCTCTGGAGTCATTTCATTGCAAGCGGGTTTTTAAGTGCTCTGGAGTCATTTCGTTGCAAGCAGGTTTTTAAGTGTTCTGGAGTCATTTCGTTGCAAGCGGGTTTTTAAGTGCTCTGGAGTCATTTCGTTGCAAGCGGGTTTTTAAGTGCTCTGGGGTCATTTCGTTGCAAGCGGGTTTTTAAGTACTCTGGGGTCATTTCCTTGCAAGCGGGTTTTTAGTGCTCTGGAGTCATTTCGTTGCAAGCGGGTTTTTAAGTGCTCTGGAGTCATTTCGTTGCAAGCGGGTTTTTAAGTGCTCTGGAGTCATTTCGTTGCAAGCGGGTTTTTAAGTGTTCTGGAGTCATTTCGTTGCAAGCGGGTTTTTAAGTGCTCTGGAGTCATTTCGTTGCAAGCGGGTTTTTAAGTGCTCTGGAGTCATTTCGTTGCAAGCAGGTGTTTAAGTGCTCTGGAGTCATTTCGTTGCAAGCGGGTTTTTAAGTGCTCTGGAGTCATTTCGTTGCAAGCGGGTTTTTAAGTGTTCTGGAGTCATTTCGATGCAAACGGGTTTTTAAGTACTCTGGAGTCATTTCGTTGCAAGCGGGTTTTTAAGTACTTTGGAGTCATTTCGTTGCAAGCGGTTTTTTAAGTGCTCTGGAGTCATTTCGTTGCAAGCGGGTTTTTAAGTGCTCTGGAGTCATTTCGTTGCAAGCGGGTTTTTAAGTGCTCTGGAGTCTTTTCGTTGCAAGCGGGTTTTTACATACTTCTCAGACATTTCACTGGAAGCGGGTTTTTTAAGTGCTCTGGAGTCATTTCGTTGCAAGCGGGTTTTTACGTGCTCTGGAGTCATTTCGTTGCAAGTGGGTTTTTACATACTTCTCTGACCTTTAACTGGAAGCTGGTTTTTTAAGTGCTCTGGAGTCATTTCGTTGCAAGCAGGTTTTTAAGTGCTCTGGAGTCATTTCGTTGCAAGCGGGTTTTTAAGTGCTCTGGAGTCATTTCTTTGCAAGCGGGTTTTTAAGTGCTCTGGAGTCATTTCGTTGCAAGCGGGTTTTTAATTGCTCTGGAGTCATTTCGTTGCAAGCGGGTTTTTAAGTGCTCTGAAGGCATTTCGTTGTAAGCGGGTTTTTAAGTGCTCTGGAGTCATTTCGTTGCAAGCGGGTTTTTACGTGTTCTGGAGTCATTTCGTTGCAAGCGGGTTTTTACATACTTCTCAGACATTTCACTGGAAGCGGGTTTTTTAAGTGTTCTGTAGGCATTTTGTTGCAAGCGGGTTTTTAAGTACTCTGGAGTCATTACGTTGCATGTGGGTTTTTAAGTGCTCTGGAGTCATTTCGGTGCAAGCGGGTTTTTAAGTGCTCTGGAGTCATTTCGTTGCAAGCGGGTTTTTAAGTGCTCTGGAGTCATTTCGTTGCAAGCGGGTTTTTAAGTGCTCTGGAGTCATTTCGTTGCAAGCGGGTTTTTAAGTGCTCTGAAGGCATTTCGTTGCAAGCGGGTTTTTAAGTGCTCTCGAGTCATTTCGTTGCAAGCGGGATTTTACATACTTCTCTGACATTTAACTGGAAGCGAGTATTTTAAGTGCTCTGGAGTCATTTCGTTGCAAGCGGGTTTTTAAGTGTTCTGGGGTCATTTCGTTGCAAGCGGGTTTTTACATATTTCTGTGACATTTAACTGGAAGCGAGTATTTTAAGTGCTCTGGAGTCATTTCGTTGCAAGCGGGTTTTTATGTGCTCTGGAGTCATTTCATTGCAAGCGGGTTTTTACATGCTTCTCAGACATTTCAATGGAAGCGGGTTTTTTAAGTGCTCTGGAGTCATTTCGTTCCAAGCGGGTTTTTAAGTGCTCTGGAGTCATTTCGTTGCAAGCGGGTTTTTAAGTGTTCTGGAGTCATTTCGATGCAAGCGGGTTTTTAAGTACTCTGGAGTCATTTCGTTGCAAGCGGGTTTTTAAGTACTTTGGAGTCATTTCGTTGCAAGCGGGTTTTTAAGTGCTCTGGAGTCATTTCGTTGCAAGCGGGTTTTTAAGTGCTCTGGAGTCATTTCGTTGCAAGCGGGTTTTTAAGTGCTCTGGAGTCTTTTCGTTGCAAGCGGGTTTTTACATACTTCTCAGACATTTCACTGGAAGCGGGTTTTTTAAGTGCTCTGGAGGCATTTCGTATCAAGCGGGTTTTTAAGTGCTCTGGAGTCATTTCGTTGCAAGCGGGTTTTGAAGTTCTCTGGAGTCATTTCGTTGCAAGCGGGTTTTTACGTGTTCTGGAGTCATTTCATTGCAAGCGGGTTTTTACATACTTCTCAGACATTTCACTGGAAGCGGGTTTTTTAAGTGCTCTGGAGGCATTTCGTATCAAGCGGGTTTTTAAGTACTCTGGATTCATTTCGTTGCAAGCGGGGTTTTACGTGCTCTGGAGACATTTCGTTGCAAGCTGGTTTTTACATACTTCTCTGACATTTAACTGGAAGCAGGTTTTTTAAGTGCTCTGGAGTCATTTCGTTGCAAGCGGGTTTTTACGTGCTCTGGAGTCATTTCGTTGCAAGTGGGTTTTTACATACTTCTCTGACCTTTAACTGGAAGCGGGTTTTTTAAGTGCTCTGGAGTCATTTCGTTGCAAGCAGGTTTTTAAGTGCTCTGGAGTCATTTCGTTGCAAGCGGGTTTTTAAGTGCTCTGGAGTCATTTCATTGCAAGCGGGTTTTTAAGTGCTCTGGAGTCATTTCGTTGCAAGCAGGTTTTTAAGTGTTCTGGAGTCATTTCGTTGCAAGCGGGTTTTTAAGTGCTCTGGAGTCATTTCGTTGCAAGCGGGTTTTTAAGTGCTCTGGGGTCATTTCGTTGCAAGCGGGTTTTTAAGTACTCTGGGGTCATTTCCTTGCAAGCGGGTTTTTAGTGCTCTGGAGTCATTTCGTTGCAAGCGGGTTTTTAAGTGCTCTGGAGTCATTTCGTTGCAAGCGGGTTTTTAAGTGCTCTGGAGTCATTTCGTTGCAAGCGGGTTTTTAAGTGTTCTGGAGTCATTTCGTTGCAAGCGGGTTTTTAAGTGCTCTGGAGTCATTTCGTTGCAAGCGGGTTTTTAAGTGCTCTGGAGTCATTTCGTTGCAAGCAGGTGTTTAAGTGCTCTGGAGTCATTTCGTTGCAAGCGGGTTTTTAAGTGCTCTGGAGTCATTTCGTTGCAAGCGGGTTTTTAAGTGTTCTGGAGTCATTTCGATGCAAACGGGTTTTTAAGTACTCTGGAGTCATTTCGTTGCAAGCGGGTTTTTAAGTACTTTGGAGTCATTTCGTTGCAAGCGGTTTTTTAAGTGCTCTGGAGTCATTTCGTTGCAAGCGGGTTTTTAAGTGCTCTGGAGTCATTTCGTTGCAAGCGGGTTTTTAAGTGCTCTGGAGTCTTTTCGTTGCAAGCGGGTTTTTACATACTTCTCAGACATTTCACTGGAAGCGGGTTTTTTAAGTGCTCTGGAGTCATTTCGTTGCAAGCGGGTTTTTACGTGCTCTGGAGTCATTTCGTTGCAAGTGGGTTTTTACATACTTCTCTGACCTTTAACTGGAAGCTGGTTTTTTAAGTGCTCTGGAGTCATTTCGTTGCAAGCAGGTTTTTAAGTGCTCTGGAGTCATTTCGTTGCAAGCGGGTTTTTAAGTGCTCTGGAGTCATTTCTTTGCAAGCGGGTTTTTAAGTGCTCTGGAGTCATTTCGTTGCAAGCGGGTTTTTAATTGCTCTGGAGTCATTTCGTTGCAAGCGGGTTTTTAAGTGCTCTGAAGGCATTTCGTTGTAAGCGGGTTTTTAAGTGCTCTGGAGTCATTTCGTTGCAAGCGGGTTTTTACGTGTTCTGGAGTCATTTCGTTGCAAGCGGGTTTTTACATACTTCTCAGACATTTCACTGGAAGCGGGTTTTTTAAGTGTTCTGTAGGCATTTTGTTGCAAGCGGGTTTTTAAGTACTCTGGAGTCATTTCGTTGCATGTGGGTTTTTAAGTGCTCTGGAGTCATTTCGGTGCAAGCGGGTTTTTAAGTGCTCTGGAGTCATTTCGTTGCAAGCGGGTTTTTAAGTGCTCTGGAGTCATTTCGTTGCAAGCGGGTTTTTAAGTGCTCTGGAGTCATTTCGTTGCAAGCGGGTTTTTAAGTGCTCTGAAGGCATTTCGTTGCAAGCGGGTTTTTAAGTGCTCTCGAGTCATTTCGTTGCAAGCGGGATTTTACATACTTCTCTGACATTTAACTGGAAGCGAGTATTTTAAGTGCTCTGGAGTCATTTCGTTGCAAGCGGGTTTTTAAGTGTTCTGGGGTCATTTCGTTGCAAGCGGGTTTTTACATATTTCTGTGACATTTAACTGGAAGCGAGTATTTTAAGTGCTCTGGAGTCATTTCGTTGCAAGCGGGTTTTTATGTGCTCTGGAGTCATTTCATTGCAAGCGGGTTTTTACATGCTTCTCAGACATTTCAATGGAAGCGGGTTTTTTAAGTGCTCTGGAGTCATTTCGTTCCAAGCGGGTTTTTAAGTGCTCTGGAGTCATTTCGTTGCAAGCGGGTTTTTATGTGCTCTGGAGTCATTTCGTTGCAAGTGGGTTTTTACATACTTCTCTGACCTTTAACTGGAAGCGGGTTTTTTAAGTGCTCTGGAGTCATTTCGTTGCAAGCAGGTTTTTAAGTGCTCTGGAGTCATTTCGTTGCAAGCGGGTTTTTAAGTGCTCTGGAGTCATTTCTTTGCAAGCGGGTTTTTAAGTGCTCTGGAGTCATTTCGTTGCAAGCGGGTTTTTAATTGCTCTGGAGTCATTTCGTTGCAAGCGGGTTTTTAAGTGCTCTGAAGGCATTTCGTTGTAAGCGGGTTTTTAAGTGCTCTGGAGTCATTTCGTTGCAAGCGGGTTTTTACGTGTTCTGGAGTCATTTCGTTGCAAGCGGGTTTTTACATACTTCTCAGACATTTCACTGGAAGCGGGTTTTTTAAGTGTTCTGTAGGCATTTTGTTGCAAGCGGGTTTTTAAGTACTCTGGAGTCATTTCGTTGCATGTGGGTTTTTAAGTGCTCTGGAGTCATTTCGGTGCAAGCGGGTTTTTAAGTGCTCTGGAGTCATTTCGTTGCAAGCGGGTTTTTAAGTGCTCTGGAGTCATTTCGTTGCAAGCGGGTTTTTAAGTGCTCTGGAGTCATTTCGTTGCAAGCGGGTTTTTAAGTGCTCTGAAGGCATTTCGTTGCAAGCGGGTTTTTAAGTGCTCTCGAGTCATTTCGTTGCAAGCGGGATTTTACATACTTCTCTGACATTTAACTGGAAGCGAGTATTTTAAGTGCTCTGGAGTCATTTCGTTGCAAGCGGGTTTTTAAGTGTTCTGGGGTCATTTCGTTGCAAGCGGGTTTTTACATATTTCTGTGACATTTAACTGGAAGCGAGTATTTTAAGTGCTCTGGAGTCATTTCGTTGCAAGCGGGTTTTTATGTGCTCTGGAGTCATTTCATTGCAAGCGGGTTTTTACATGCTTCTCAGACATTTCAATGGAAGCGGGTTTTTTAAGTGCTCTGGAGTCATTTCGTTCCAAGCGGGTTTTTAAGTGCTCTGGAGTCATTTCGTTGCAAGCGGGTGTTTAAGTGCTCTGGAGTCATTTCGTTGCAAGCGGGTTTTTAAGTGCTCTGGAGTCATTTCGTTGCAAGCGGGTTTTTAAGTGTTCTGGAGTCATTTCGATGCAAACGGGTTTTTAAGTACTCTGGAGTCATTTCGTTGCAAGCGGGTTTTAAAGTACTTTGGAGTCATTTCGTTGCAAGCGGTTTTTTAAGTGCTCTGGAGTCATTTCGTTGCAAGCGGGTTTTTAAGTGCTCTGGAGTCATTTCGTTGCAAGCGGGTTTTTAAGTGCTCTGGAGTCTTTTCGTTGCAAGCGGGTTTTTACATACTTCTCAGACATTTCACTGGAAGCGGGTTTTTTAAGTGCTCTGGAGGCATTTCGTATCAAGCGGGTTTTTAAGTGCTCTGGAGGCATTTCGTATCAAGCGGGTTTTTAAGTGCTCTGGAGTCATTTCGTTGCAAGCGGGTTTTGAAGTTCTCTGGAGTCATTTCGTTGCAAGCGGGTTTTTACGTGTTCTGGAGTCATTTCATTGCAAGCGGGTTTTTAAATACTTCTCAGACATTTCACTGGAAGCGGGTTTTTTAAGTGCTCTGGAGGCATTTCGTATCAAGCGGGTTTTTAAGTACTCTGGATTCATTTCGTTGCAAGCGGGGTTTTACGTGCTCTGGAGACATTTCGTTGCAAGCTGGTTTTTACATACTTCTCTGACATTTAACTGGAAGCGGGTTTTTTAAGTGCTCTGTAGTCATTTCGTTGCAAGCGGGTTTTTACGTGCTCTGGAGTCATTTCGTTGCAAGTGGGTTTTTACATACTTCTCTGACCTTTAACTGGAAGCGGGTTTTTTAAGTGCTCTGGAGTCATTTCGTTGCAAGCGGGTTTTTAAGTGCTCTGGAGTCATTTCGTTGCAAGCGGGTTTTTAAGTGCTCTGGAGTCATTTCTTTGCAAGCGGGTTTTTAAGTGCTCTGGAGTCATTTCGTTGCAAGCGGGTTTTTAATTGCTCTGGAGTCATTTCGTTACAAGCGGGTTTTTAAGTGCTCTGAAGGCATTTCGTTGCAAGCGGGTTTTTAAGTGCTCTCGAGTCATTTCGTTGCAAGCGGGATTTTACATACTTCTCTGACATTTAACTGGAAGCGAGTTTTTTAAGTTCTCTGGAGTCATTTCGTTGGAAGCGGGTTTTTAAGTGCTCTGGAGTCATTTCGTTGCAAGCGGGTTTTTAAGTGCTCTGGAGTCATTTCGTTGCAAGCGGATTTTTAAGTGCTCTGAAGGCATTTCGTTGTAAGCGGGTTTTTAAGTGCTCTGGAGTCATTTCGTTGCATGCGGGTTTTTAAGTGTTCTGGGGTCATTTCGTTGCAAGCGGGTTTTTACATATTTCTGTGACATTTAACTGGAACGAATATTTTAAGTGCTCTGGAGTCATTTCGTTGCAAGCGGGTTTTTATGTGCTCTGGAGACATTTCATTGCAAGCGGGTTTTTACATGCTTCTCAGACATTTCAATGGAAGCGGGTTATTTAAGTACTCTGGAGTCATTTCGTTCCAAGCGGGTTTTTAAGTGCTCTGGAGTCATTTCGTTGCAAGCGGGTGTTTAAGTGCTCTGGAGTCATTTCGTTGCAAGCGGGTTTTTAAGTGCTCTGGAGTCATTTCGTTGCAAGCGGGTTTTTAAGTGTTCTGGAGTCATTTCGATGCAAGCGGGTTTTTAAGTACTCTGGAGTCATTTCGTTGCAAGCGGGTTTTTAAGTACTTTGGAGTCATTTCGTTGCAAGCGGGTTTTTAAGTGCTCTGGAGTCATTTCGTTGCAAGCGGGTTTTTAAGTGCTCTGGAGTCATTTCGTTGCAAGCGGGTTTTTAAGTGCTCTGGAGTCTTTTCGTTGCAAGCGGGTTTTTACATACTTCTCAGACATTTCACTGGAAGCGGGTTTTTTAAGTGCTCTGGAGGCATTTCGTATCAAGCGGGTTTTTAAGTGCTCTGGAGTCATTTCGTTGCAAGCGGGTTTTGAAGTTCTCTGGAGTCATTTCGTTGCAAGCGGGTTTTTACGTGTTCTGGAGTCATTTCATTGCAAGCGGGTTTTTACATACTTCTCAGACATTTCACTGGAAGCGGGTTTTTTAAGTGCTCTGGAGGCATTTCGTATCAAGCGGGTTTTTAAGTACTCTGGATTCATTTCGTTGCAAGCGGGGTTTTACGTGCTCTGGAGACATTTCGTTGCAAGCTGGTTTTTACATACTTCTCTGACATTTAACTGGAAGCAGGTTTTTTAAGTGCTCTGGAGTCATTTCGTTGCAAGCGGGTTTTTACGTGCTCTGGAGTCATTTCGTTGCAAGTGGGTTTTTACATACTTCTCTGACCTTTAACTGGAAGCGGGTTTTTTAAGTGCTCTGGAGTCATTTCGTTGCAAGCAGGTTTTTAAGTGCTCTGGAGTCATTTCGTTGCAAGCGGGTTTTTAAGTGCTCTGGAGTCATTTCATTGCAAGCGGGTTTTTAAGTGCTCTGGAGTCATTTCGTTGCAAGCAGGTTTTTAAGTGTTCTGGAGTCATTTCGTTGCAAGCGGGTTTTTAAGTGCTCTGGAGTCATTTCGTTGCAAGCGGGTTTTTAAGTGCTCTGGGGTCATTTCGTTGCAAGCGGGTTTTTAAGTACTCTGGGGTCATTTCCTTGCAAGCGGGTTTTTAGTGCTCTGGAGTCATTTCGTTGCAAGCGGGTTTTTAAGTGCTCTGGAGTCATTTCGTTGCAAGCGGGTTTTTAAGTGCTCTGGAGTCATTTCGTTGCAAGCGGGTTTTTAAGTGTTCTGGAGTCATTTCGTTGCAAGCGGGTTTTTAAGTGCTCTGGAGTCATTTCGTTGCAAGCGGGTTTTTAAGTGTTCTGGAGTCATTTCGTTGCAAGCTGGTTTTTAAGTGCTCTGGAGTCATTTCGTTGCAAGCGGGTTTTTAAGTGCTCTGGAATCATTTCATTGCAAGTGGGTTTTTAAGTGCTCTGGAGTCATTTCGTTGCAAGCGGGTTTTTAAGTGCTCTGGAGTCATTTCGTTACAAGCGGGTTTTTAAGTGCTCTGAAGGCATTTCGTTGCAAGCGGGTTTTTAAGTGCTTTGGAGTCATTTCGTTGCAAGCGGGTTTTTACATACTTCTCAGACATTTCACTGGAAGCGGGTTTTTTAAGTGCTCTGTAGGCATTTCGTTGCAAGCGGGTTTGTAAGTACTCTGGAGTCATTTCGTTGCAAGTGGGTTTTTACGTGCTCTGGTGTCATTTCGTTGCAAGCGGGTTTTTACATATTTCTCTGACATTTAACTGGAAGCGAGTATTTTAAGTGCTCTGGATTCATTTCGTTGCAAGCGGGTTTTTATGTGCTCTGGAGTCATTTCATTGCAAGCGGGTTTTTACATGCTTCTCAGACATTTCACTGGAAGCGGGTTTTTTAAGTGCTCTGGAGTCATTTCGTTGCAAGCGGGTTTTTAAGTACTCTGGAGTCATTTCGTTCCAAGTGGGTTTTTAAGTGCTCTGGAGTCATTTCGTTGCAAGCGGGTGTTTAAGTGCTCTGGAGTCTTTTCGTTGCAAGCGGGTTTTTAAGTGCTCTGGAGTCATTTCGTTGCAAGCGGGTTTTTAAGTGCTCTGGTGTCATTTCGTTGCAAGCGGGTGTTTAAGTGCTCTGGAGTCATTTCGTTGCAAGCGGGTTTTTAAGTGCTCTGGAGTCATTTCATTGCAAGCGGGTTTTTAAGTGCTCTGAAGGCATTTCGTTGTAAGCGGGTTTTGAAGTTCTCTGGAGTCATTTCGTTGCAAGCGGGTTTTTACGTGTTCTGGAGTCATTTCGTTGCAAGCGGGTTTTTACATACTTCTCAGACATTTCACTGGAAGCAGGTTTTTTAAGTGCTCTGGAGTCATTTCGTTGCAAGCGGGTTTTTAAGTGATCTGACGGCATTTCGTTGTAAGCGAGTTTTTAAGTGCTCTGGAGTCATTTCGTTGCAAGCGGGTATTTACGTGTTCTGGAGTCATTTCGGTGCAAGCGGGTTTTTACATACTTCTCAGACATTTCACTGGAAGCGGGTTTTTTAAGTGCTCTGTAGGCATTTCGTTGCTAGCGGGTTTTTTAGTACTCTGGAGTCATTTCGTTGCAAGCGGGTTTTTAAGTGCTCTGTAGGCATTTCGTTGCAAGCGGATTTTTAAGTACTCTGGAGTCATTTCGTTGCAAGCGGGTTTTTAAGTGCTCTGGAGTCATTTTGTTGCAAGCGGGTTTTTAAGTGCTCTGGAGTCATTTCGTTGCAAGCGGGTTTTTAAGTGCTCTGGAGTCATTTCGTTGCAAGCCGGTTTTTAAGTGCTCTGGAGTCATTTCGGTGCAAGCGGGTTTTTAAGTGCTCTGGAGTCATTTCGTTGCAAGCGGGTTTTTAAGTGCTCTGGAGTCATTTCGTTGCAAGCGGGTTTTTAAGTGCTCTGGAGTCATTTCGTTGCAAGCGGGTTTTTAAGTGCTCTGAAGGCATTTCGTTGCAAGCGGGTTTTTAAATGCTCTGGAGTCATTTTGTTGCAAGCGGGTTTTTACATACTTCTCTGACATTTAACTGGAAGCGGGTTTTTTAAGTGCTCTGGAGTCATTTCTTTGCAAGCGGGTTTTTAAGTGCTCTGGAGTCATTTCGTTGCAAGCGGGTTTTTAAGTGCTCTGGAGTCATTTCGTTGCAAGCGGGTTTTTAAGTGCTCTGGAGTCATTTCGTTGCAAGCGGGTTTTTAAGTGCTCTGGAGTCATTTCGTTGCAAGCGGGTTTTTAAGTCCTCTGGAGTCATTTTGTTGCAAGCGGGTTTTTAAGTTCTCTGGAGTCATTTCGTTGCAAGCGGGTTTTTAAGTGCTCTGGAGTCATTTCGTTGCAAGCAGGTTTTTAAGTGCTCTGGAGTCATTTCGTTGCAAGCGGGTTTTTAAGTTCTCTGGAGTCATTTCGTTGCAAGCGGGTTTTTAAGTGCTCTGGAGTCATTTCGTTGCAAGCGGGTTTTTAAGTGCTCTGGAGTCATTTCGTTGCAAGCGGGTTTTTAAGTGCTCTGAAGGCATTTCGTTGTAAGCGGGTTTTTACGTGCTCTGGAGTCATTTCGTTGCAAGCGGGTTTTTACGTGTTCTGGGATCATTTCGTTGCAAGCGGGTTTTTACATACTTCTCAGACATTTCACTGGAAGCGGGTTTTTTAAGTGCTCTGTAGGCATTTCGTTGCAAGCGGGTTTTTAAGTGCTCTGGAGTCATTTCGTTGCAAGCGGGTTTTTACATACTTCTCAGACATTTCACTGGAAGCGGGTTTTTTAAGTGCTCTGTAGGCATTTCGTTGCAAGCGGGTTTGTAAGTACTCTGGAGTCATTTCGTTGCAAGTGGGTTTTTACGTGCTCTGGAGTCATTTCGTTGCAAGCGGGTTTTTACATATTTCTCTGACATTTAACTGGAAGCGAGTATTTTAAGTGCTCTGGATTCATTTCGTTGCAAGCGGGTTTTTATGTGCTCTGGAGTCATTTCATTGCAAGCGGGTTTTTACATGCTTCTCAGACATTTCACTGGAAGCGGGTTTTTTAAGTGCTCTGGAGTCATTTCGTTGCAAGCGGGTTTTTAAGTACTCTGGAGTCATTTCGTTCCAAGCGGGTTTTTAAGTGCTCTGGAGTCATTTCGTTGCAAGCGGGTGTTTAAGTGCTCTGGAGTCATTTTGTTGCAAGCGGGTTTTTAAGTGCTCTGGAGTCATTTCGTTGCAAGCGGGTTTTTAAGTGCTCGGGAGTCATTTCGTTGCAAGCAGGTTTTTACGTGTTCTGGAGTCATTTCGTTACAAGCGGGTTTTTACATACCTCTCAGACATTTCACTGAGAGCGGGTTTTTTAAGTGCTCTGGAGACATTTCGTTGCAAGCGGGTTTTTAAGCGCTCTGGAGTCATTTCGTTGCAAGCGGGTTTTTAAGTGCTCTGAAGGCATTTCGTTGTAAGCGGGTTTTTAAGTGTTCTGGAGTCATTTCGTTGCAAGCGGGTTTTTACTTGCTCTGGAGTCATTTCGTTGCAAGCTGGTTTTTAAGTGCTCTGGAGTCATTTCTTTGCAAGCGGGTTTTTACGTGTTCTGGAGTCATTTCGTTGCAAGCGGGTTTTTACATACTTCTCAGACATTTCACTGGAAGCGGGTTTTTTAAGTGTTCTGTAGGCATTTCGTTGCAAGCGGGTTTTTAAGTACTCTGGAGTCATTTCGTTGCAAGCGGGTTTTTAAGTGCTCTGGAGTCATTTCGTTGCAAGCGGGTTTTTACGTGCTCTGAAGGCATTTCGTTGTAAGCGGGTTCTTAAGTGCTCTGGAGTCATTTCGTTGCAAGCGGGTTCTTAAGTGCTCTGGAATCATTTCGTTGCAAGCGGGTTCTTAAGTGCTCTGGAGTCATTTCGTTGCAAGCGGGTTTTTAAGTGCTCTGGAGTCATTTCGTTGCAAGCGGGTTTTTACGTGCTCTGAAGGCATTTCATTGCAAGCGGGTTTTTAAGTGTTCTGGAGTCATTTGGTTGCAAGCGGGTTTTTAAGTGCTCTGAAGGTATTTTGTTCTAAGCGGGTTTTTAAGTGCTCTGGAGTCATTTCATTGCAAGCGGGTTTTTAAGTGCTCTGGAGTCATTTCGTTGCAAGCGGGTTTTTAAGTACTCTGGAGTAATTTCGTTGCAAGCGGGGTTTAAGTGTTCTGGAGTCATTTGGTTGCAAGCGGGTTTTTAAGTGCTCTGAAGGCATTTCGTTCTAAGCGGGTTTTTAAGTGCTCTGGAGTCATTTCGTTGCAAACGGGTTTTTAAGTGCTCTGAAGGCATTTCGTTGTAAGCGGGTTATTAAGTGCTCGGGAGTCATTTCGTTGCAAGCAGGTTTTTACGTGTTCTGGAGTCATTTCGTTACAAGCGGGTTTTTACATACCTCTCAGACATTTCACTGAGAGCGGGTTTTTTAAGTGCTCTGGAGACATTTCGTTGCAAGCGGGTTTTTAAGCGCTCTGGAGTCATTTCGTTGCAAGCGGGTTTTTAAGTGCTCTGAAGGCATTTCGTTGTAAGCGGGTTTTTAAGTGTTCTGGAGTCATTTCGTTGCAAGCGGGTTTTTACTTGCTCTGGAGTCATTTCGTTGCAAGCTGGTTTTTAAGTGCTCTGGAGTCATTTCTTTGCAAGCGGGTTTTTACGTGTTCTGGAGTCATTTCGTTGCAAGCGGGTTTTTACATACTTCTCAGACATTTCACTGGAAGCGGGTTTTTTAAGTGTTCTGTAGGCATTTCGTTGCAAGCGGGTTTTTAAGTACTCTGGAGTCATTTCGTTGCAAGCGGGTTTTACATGCTCTGGAGTCATTTCGTTGTAAGCGGGTTTTTACATACTTCTCTGACATTTAACTAGAAATGAGTTTTTTAAGTGCTCTGGAGTCATTTCGTTGCAAGCGGGTTTTTACATACTTCTCAGACATTTCACTGGAAGCGGGTTTTTTAAGTGCTCTGGAGTCATTTCGTTGCAAGCGGGTTTTTAAGTACTCTGGAGTCATTTCGTTGCAAGCGGGTTTTTAAGTGCTCTGGAGTCATTTCGTTGCAAGCGGGTATTTAAGTGTTCTGGAGTCATTTCGTTGCAAGCGGGTTTTTAAGTGCTCTGGAGTCATTTCTTTGCAAGCGGGTTTTTAAGTACTCTGGAGTCATTTCGTTGCAAGCGAGTTTTTAACTGCTCTGGATTCATTTCGTTTCAAGCGGGTGTTTAAGTGCTCTGGAGTCATTTCGTTGCAAGCGGGTTTTTAAGTGCTCTGGAGTCATTTCGTTGCAAGCGGGTTTTTAAGTGCTCTGAAGGCATTTTGTTGTAAGCGGGTTATTAAGTGCTCGGGAGTCATTTCGTTGCAAGCAGGTTTTTACGTGTTCTGGAGTCATTTCGTTGCAAGCGGGTTTTTACATACTTCTCAGAAATTTCACTGAGAGCGGGTTTTTTAAGTGCTCTGGAGTCATTTCGTTCCAAGCGGGTTTTTAAGTGCTCTGGAGTCATTTCGTTCCAAGCGGGTTTTTAAGTGCTCTGAAGGCATTTTGTTGCAAGCGTGTTTTTAAGTGCTCTGGAGTCATTTCGTTCCAAGCGGGTTTTTACGTGCTCTGAAGTCATTTCGTTGCAAGCGGGTTTTTAAGTGCTCTGGAGTCATTTCGTTGCAAGTGGGTTTTTACGTGCTCTGGAATCATTTCGTTGCAAGCTGGTTTTTAAGTGCTCTGGAGTCATTTCTTTGCAAGCGGGTTTTTAAGTGCTCTGGAGTCATTTCATTGCAAGCAGGTTTTTAAGTGTTCTGGAGTCATTTGGTTGCAAGCGGGTTTTTAAGTGCTCTGGAGTCATTTCGTTGCTTGCGGGTTTTTATATGTTCTGGATTCATTTCGTTGCAAGCGGGTTTTTAAGTGCTCTGGAGTCATTTCGTTGCAAGCGGGTTTTTAAGTACTCTGGAGTCATTTCGTTGCAAGCGGGTTTTTAAGTGCTCTGAAGGCATTTCGTTGCAAGCGGGTTTTTAAGTGCTCTGGAGTCATTTCGTTGCAAGCGGGTTTTTACGTGTTCTGGAGTCATTTCGTTGCAAGCGGGTTTTTACATACTTTTCAGACATTTCACTGGAAGCGGGTTTTTTAAGTGCTCTGTAGGCATTTCGTTGCAAGCGGGTTTTTAAGTACTCTGGAGTCATTTCGTTGCAAGCGTTTTATACATGCTCTGGAGTCATTTCTTTGCAAGCGGGTTTTTACATACTTCTCTGACATTTAACTGGAAGCGAGTTTTTTAAGTGCTCTGGAGTCATTTCGTTGCAAGTGGGTTTTTACATACTTCTCAGACATTTCACTGGAAGCTTGTTTTTTAAGTGCTCTGGAGTCATTTCGTTGCAAGTGGGTTTTTAAGTACTCTGGAGTCATTTCGTTGCAAGCGGTTTTTTAAGTGCTCTGGAGTCATTTCGTTGCAAGCGGGTTTTTAAGTGCTCTGGAGTCATTTCGTTGCAAGCGGGTTTTTAAGTGCTCTGGAGTCATTTCGTTGCAAGCGGGTTTTTAAGTGCTCTGGAGTCATTTCGTTGCAAGCGGGTTTTTATGTACTCTGGAGTCATTTCGTTGCAAGCGGGTTTTTAAGTGCTCTGGAGTCATTTCGTTTCAAGCGTGTGTTTAAGTGCTCTGGAGTCATTTCGTTGCAAGCGGGTTTTTAAGTGCTCTGGAGTCATTTCGTTGCAAACGGGTTTTTAAGTGCTCTGAAGGCATTTCGTTGTAAGCGGGTTATTAAGTGCTCGGGAGTGATTTCGTTGCAAGCAGGTTTTTACGTGTTCTGGAGTCATTTCGTTGCAAGCGGGTTTTTACATACTTCTCAGACATTTCACTGAGAGCGGGTTTTTTAAGTGCTCTGGAGTCATTTCGTTGCAAGCGGGTTTTTAAGTGCTCTGGAGTCATTTTGTTGCAAGCGGGTTTTTAAGTGCTCTGAAGGCATTTCGTTGTAAGCGGGTTTTTAAGTGTTCTGGAGTCATTTCGTTGCAAGCGGGTTTTTATGTGCTCTGGAGTCATTTCGTTGCAAGCTGGTTTTTACATACTTCTCAGACATTTCACTGGAAGCGGGTTTTTTAAGTGCTCTGGAGTCATTTCGTTGCAAGCGGGTTTTTAAGTGCTCTGGAGTCATTTTGTTGCAAGCGGGTTTTTAAGTGCTCTGGAGTCATTTCGTTTCAAGCGGGTGTTTAAGTGCTCTGAAGTCATTTCGTTGCACGCGGGTTTTTAAGTGCTCTGGAGTCATTTCGTTGCAAGCGGGTTCTTAAGTGCTCTGGATTCATTTCGTTGCAAGCGGGTTTTTAAGTGCTCTGGAGTCATTTCGTTGCAAGCGGGTTTTTACGTGCTCTGAAGGCATTTCGTTGTAAGCGGGTTCTTAAGTGCTCTGGAGTCATTTCGTTGCAAGCGGGTTCTTAAGTGCTCTGGAATCATTTCGTTGCAAGCGGGTTCTTAAGTGCTCTGGAGTCATTTCGTTGCAAGCGGGTTTTTAAGTGCTCTGGAGTCATTTCGTTGCAAGCGGGTTTTTACGTGCTCTGAAGGCATTTCATTGCAAGCGGGTTTTTAAGTGTTCTGGAGTCATTTGGTTGCAAGCGGGTTTTTAAGTGCTCTGAAGGTATTTTGTTCTAAGCGGGTTTTTAAGTGCTCTGGAGTCATTTCATTGCAAGCGGGTTTTTAAGTGCTCTGGAGTCATTTCGTTGCAAGCGGGTTTTTAAGTACTCTGGAGTAATTTCGTTGCAAGCGGGGTTTAAGTGTTCTGGAGTCATTTGGTTGCAAGCGGGTTTTTAAGTGCTCTGAAGGCATTTCGTTCTAAGCGGGTTTTTAAGTGCTCTGGAGTCATTTCGTTGCAAACGGGTTTTTAAGTGCTCTGAAGGCATTTCGTTGTAAGCGGGTTATTAAGTGCTCGGGAGTCATTTCGTTGCAAGCAGGTTTTTACGTGTTCTGGAGTCATTTCGTTACAAGCGGGTTTTTACATACCTCTCAGACATTTCACTGAGAGCGGGTTTTTTAAGTGCTCTGGAGACATTTCGTTGCAAGCGGGTTTTTAAGCGCTCTGGAGTCATTTCGTTGCAAGCGGGTTTTTAAGTGCTCTGAAGGCATTTCGTTGTAAGCGGGTTTTTAAGTGTTCTGGAGTCATTTCGTTGCAAGCGGGTTTTTACTTGCTCTGGAGTCATTTCGTTGCAAGCTGGTTTTTAAGTGCTCTGGAGTCATTTCTTTGCAAGCGGGTTTTTACGTGTTCTGGAGTCATTTCGTTGCAAGCGGGTTTTTACATACTTCTCAGACATTTCACTGGAAGCGGGTTTTTTAAGTGTTCTGTAGGCATTTCGTTGCAAGCGGGTTTTTAAGTACTCTGGAGTCATTTCGTTGCAAGCGGGTTTTACATGCTCTGGAGTCATTTCGTTGTAAGCGGGTTTTTACATACTTCTCTGACATTTAACTAGAAATGAGTTTTTTAAGTGCTCTGGAGTCATTTCGTTGCAAGCGGGTTTTTACATACTTCTCAGAAATTTCACTGAGAGCGGGTTTTTTAAGTGCTCTGGAGTCATTTCGTTCCAAGCGGGTTTTTAAGTGCTCTGAAGGCATTTTGTTGCAAGCGTGTTTTTAAGTGCTCTGGAGTCATTTCGTTCCAAGCGGGTTTTTACGTGCTCTGAAGTCATTTCGTTGCAAGCGGGTTTTTAAGTGCTCTGGAGTCATTTCGTTGCAAGTGGGTTTATACGTGCTCTGGAATCATTTCGTTGCAAGCTGGTTTTTAAGTGCTCTGGAGTCATTTCTTTGCAAGCGGGTTTTTAAGTGCTCTGGAGTCATTTCATTGCAAGCAGGTTTTTAAGTGTTCTGGAGTCATTTGGTTGCAAGCGGGTTTTTAAGTGCTCTGGAGTCATTTCGTTGCTTGCGGGTTTTTATATGTTCTGGATTCATTTCGTTGCAAGCGGGTTTTTAAGTGCTCTGGAGTCATTTCGTTGCAAGCGGGTTTTTAAGTACTCTGGAGTCATTTCGTTGCAAGCGGGTTTTTAAGTGCTCTGAAGGCATTTCGTTGCAAGCGGGTTTTTAAGTGCTCTGGAGTCATTTCGTTGCAAGCGGGTTTTTACGTGTTCTGGAGTCATTTCGTTGCAAGCGGGTTTTTACATACTTTTCAGACATTTCACTGGAAGCGGGTTTTTTAAGTGCTCTGTAGGCATTTCGTTGCAAGCGGGTTTTTAAGTACTCTGGAGTCATTTCGTTGCAAGCGTTTTATACATGCTCTGGAGTCATTTCTTTGCAAGCGGGTTTTTACATACTTCTCTGACATTTAACTGGAAGCGAGTTTTTTAAGTGCTCTGGAGTCATTTCGTTGCAAGTGGGTTTTTACATACTTCTCAGACATTTCACTGGAAGCTTGTTTTTTAAGTGCTCTGGAGTCATTTCGTTGCAAGTGGGTTTTTAAGTACTCTGGAGTCATTTCGTTGCAAGCGGTTTTTTAAGTGCTCTGGAGTCATTTCGTTGCAAGCGGGTTTTTAAGTGCTCTGGAGTCATTTCGTTGCAAGCGGGTTTTTAAGTGCTCTGGAGTCATTTCGTTGCAAGCGGGTTTTTAAGTGCTCTGGAGTCATTTCGTTGCAAGCGGGTTTTTAAGTACTCTGGAGTCATTTCGTTGCAAGCGGGTTTTTAAGTGCTCTGGAGTCATTTCGTTTCAAGCGTGTGTTTAAGTGCTCTGGAGTCATTTCGTTGCAAGCGGGTTTTTAAGTGCTCTGGAGTCATTTCGTTGCAAACGGGTTTTTAAGTGCTCTGAAGGCATTTCGTTGTAAGCGGGTTATTAAGTGCTCGGGAGTGATTTCGTTGCAAGCAGGTTTTTACGTGTTCTGGAGTCATTTCGTTGCAAGCGGGTTTTTACATACTTCTCAGACATTTCACTGAGAGCGGGTTTTTTAAGTGCTCTGGAGTCATTTCGTTGCAAGCGGGTTTTTAAGTGCTCTGGAGTCATTTTGTTGCAAGCGGGTTTTTAAGTGCTCTGAAGGCATTTCGTTGTAAGCGGGTTTTTAAGTGTTCTGGAGTCATTTCGTTGCAAGCGGGTTTTTACGTGCTCTGGAGTCATTTCGTTGCAAGCTGGTTTTTACATACTTCTCAGACATTTCACTGGAAGCGGGTTTTTTAAGTGCTCTGGAGTCATTTCGTTGCAAGAGGGTTTTTAAGTGCTCTGGAGTCATTTTGTTGCAAGCGGGTTTTTAAGTGCTCTGGAGTCATTTCGTTTCAAGCGGGTGTTTAAGTGCTCTGGAGTCATTTCGTTGCAAACGGGTTTTTAAGTGCTCTGGAGTCATTTCGTTGCAAGCGGGTTTTTAAGTGCTCTGGAGTCATTTCGTTGCAAGCGGGTTTTTAAGTGCTCTGGAGTCATTTCGTTGCAAGCGGGTGTTTAATTGCTCTGGAGTCATTCCGTTGCAAGCGGGTTTTTAAGTGCTCTGGAGTCATTTCGTTGCAAGCGGGTTTTTACATACTTCTCAGACATTTCACTGAGAGTGGGTTTTTTAAGTGCTCTGGAGTCATTTCGTTGCACGCGGGTTTTTAAGTGCTCTGAAGGCATTTCGTTGTAAGCGGGTTTTTAAGTGTTCTGGAGTCATTTCGTTGCAAGCGGGTTTTTACGTGCTTTGGAGTCATTTCGTTGCAAGCTGGTTTTTAAGTGCTCTGGAGTCATTTCTTTGCAAGCGGGTTTTTACGTGTTCTGGAGTCATTTCGTTGCAAGCGGGTTTTTACATACTTCTCAGACATTTCACTGGAAGCGGGTTTTTTAAGTGTTCTGTAGGCATTTCGTTGCAAGCGGGTTTTTAAGTACTCTGGAGTCATTTCGTTGCAAGCGGGTTTTACATGCTCTGGAGTCATTTCGTTGTAAGCGGGTTTTTACATACTTCTCTGACATTTAACTAGAAATGAGTTTTTTAAGTGCTCTAGAGTCATTTTGTTGCAAGCGGGTTTTCACATACTTCTCAGACATTTCACTGGAAGCGGGTTTTTTAAGTGCTCTGGAGTCATTTCGTTGCAAGCGGGTTTTTAAGTGCTCTGGAGTCATTTCGTTGCAAGCGGGTTTTTAAGTGGTCTGAAGGCATTTTGTTGCAGGCGTGTTTTTAAGTGCTCTGGAGTCATTTCGTTCCAAGCGGGTTTTTAAGTGGTCTGAAGGCATTTTGTTGCAAGCGTGTTTTTAAGTGCTCTGGAGTCATTTCGTTCCATGCGGGTTTTTACGTGCTCTGAAGTCATTTCGTTGCAAGCGGGTTTTTAAGTGCTCAAGAGTCATTTCGTGCAAGCGGGTTTTTACGTGCTCTGGAGTCATTTCGTTGCAAGCTGGTTTTTAAGTGCTCTGGAGTCATTTCTTTGCAAGCGGGTTTTTAAGTGCTCTGGAGTCATTTCATTGCAAGCAGGTTTTTAAGTGTTCTGGAGTCATTTGGTTGCAAGCGGGTTTTTAAGTGCTCTGGAGTCATTTCGTTGCAAGCGGGTTTTTAAGTGCTCTGGAGTCATTTCGTTGCAAGCGGGTTTTTAAGTACTCTGGAGTAATTTCGTTGCAAGAGGGTTTTTAAGTGCTCTGGAGTCATTTCGTTGCAAGCGGGTTTTTAAGTGCTCTGGAGTCATTTCGTTGCTTGCGGGTTTTTATATGTTCTGGATTCATTTCGTTGCAAGCGGGTTTTTAAGTGCTCTGGAGTCATTTCGTTGCAAGCGGGTTTTTAAGTACTCTGGAGTCATTTCGTTGCAAGCGGGTTTTTAAGTGCTCTGAAGGCATTTCGTTGCAAGCGGGTTTTTAAGTGCTCTGGAGTCATTTCGTTGCAAGCGGGTTTTTACGTGTTCTGGAGTCATTTCGTTGCAAGCGTGTTTTTACATACTTCTCAGACATTTCACTGGAAGCGGGTTTTTTAAGTGCTCTGTAGGCATTTCGTTGCAAGCGGGTTTTTAAGTACTCTGGAGTCATTTCGTTGCAAGCGTTTTATACATGCTCTGGAGTCATTTCTTTGCAAGCGGGTTTTTACATACTTCTCTGACATTTAACTGGAAGCGAGTTTTTTAAGTGCTCTGGAGTCATTTCGTTGCAAGCGGGTTTTTACATACTTCTCAGACATTTCACTGAGAGTGGGTTTTTTAAGTGTTCTGTAGGCATTTCGTTGCAAGCGGGTTTTTAAGTACTCTGGAGTCATTTCGTTGCAAGCGGGTTTTACATGCTCTGGAGTCATTTCGTTGTAAGCGGGTTTTTACATACTTCTCTGACATTTAACTAGAAATGAGTTTTTTAAGTGCTCTGGAGTCATTTCGTTGCAAGCGGGTTTTTACATACTTCTCAGACATTTCACTGGAAGCGGGTTTTTTAAGTGCTCTGGAGTCATTTCGTTGCAAGCGGGTTTTTAAGTGCTTTGGAGTCATTTCGTTGCAAGCGGGTTTTTAAGTGGTCTGAAGGCATTTTGTTGCAGGCGTGTTTTTAAGTGCTCTGGAGTCATTTCGTTCCAAGCGGGTTTTTAAGTGGTCTGAAGGCATTTTGTTGCAAGCGTGTTTTTAAGTGCTCTGGAGTCATTTCGTTCCAAGCAGGTTTTTACGTGCTCTGAAGTCATTTCGTTGCAAGCGGGTTTTTAAGTGCTCAAGAGTCATTTCGTGCAAGCGGGTTTTTACGTGCTCTGGAGTCATTTCGTTGCAAGCTGGTTTTTAAGTGCTCTGGAGTCATTTCTTTGCAAGCGGGTTTTTAAGTGCTCTGGAGTCATTTCATTGCAAGCAGGTTTTTAAGTGTTCTGGAGTCATTTGGTTGCAAGCGGGTTTTTAAGTGCTCTGGAGTCATTTCGTTGCAAGCGGGTTTTTAAGTACTCTGGAGTAATTTCGTTGCAAGCGGGTTTTTAAGTGCTCTGGAGTCATTTCTTTGCAAGCGGGTTTTTAAGTGCTCTGGAGGCATTTCGTTGTAAGCGGGTTTTTAAGTGCTCTGGAGTCATTTCGTTGCAAGCGGGTTTTTAAGTGCTCTGGAGTCATTTCGTTGCAAGCGGGTTTTTAAGTACTCTGGAGTAATTTCGTTGCAAGCGGGTTTTTAAGTGCTCTGGAGTCATTTCGTTGCAAGCGGGTTTTTAAGTGCTCTGGAGTCATTTCGTTGCTTGCGGGTTTTTATATGTTCTGGATTCATTTCGTTGCAAGCGGGTTTTTAAGTGCTCTGGAGTCATTTCGTTGCAAGCGGGTTTTTAAGTACTCTGGAGTCATTTCGTTGCAAGCGGGTTTTTAAGTGCTCTGAAGGCATTTCGTTGCAAGCGGGTTTTTAAGTGCTCTGGAGTCATTTCGTTGCAAGCGGGTTTTTACGTGTTCTGGAGTCATTTCGTTGCAAGCGTGTTTTTACATACTTCTCAGACATTTCACTGGAAGCGGGTTTTTTAAGTGCTCTGTAGGCATTTCGTTGCAAGCGGGTTTTTAAGTACTCTGGACTCATTTCGTTGCAAGCGTTTTATACATGCTCTGGAGTCATTTCTTTGCAAGCGGGTTTTTACATACTTCTCTGACATTTAACTGGAAGCGAGTTTTTTAAGTGCTCTGGAGTCATTTCGTTGCAAGCGGGTTTTTAAGTGCTCTGAAGGCATTTCGTTGTAAGCGCGTTTTTAAGTGCTCTGGAGTCATTTCGTTGCAATCGGGTTTTTACGTGTTCTGGAGTCATTTCTTTGCAAGCGGGTTTTTACATACTTCTCAGACATTTCACTGGAAGCGGGTTTTTTAAGTGTTCTGTAGGCATTTCGTTGAAAGCGGGTTTTTAAGTACTCTGGAGTCATTTCGTTGCAAGCGGGTTTTACATGCTCTGGAGTCATTTCGTTGTAAGCGGGTTTTTACATACTTCTCAGACATTTCACTGGAAGCGGGTTTTTTAAGTGCTCTGGAGTCATTTCGTTGCAAGTGGGTTTTTAAGTACTCTGGAGTCATTTCGTTGCAAGCGGGTTTTTACATACTTCTCAGACATTTCACTGGAAGCGGGTTTTTTAAGTGCTCTGGAGTCATTTCGTTGCAAGCGGGTTTTTAAGTACTCTGGATTCATTTCGTTGCAAGCGGGTTTTTAAGTGCTCTGGAGTCATTTCGTTGCAAGCGGGTTTTTACGTGCTCTGAAGGCATTTCGTTGTAAGCGGGTTCTTAAGTGCTCTGGAGTCATTTCGTTGCAAGCGGGTTCTTAAGTGCTCTGGAGTCATTTCGTTGCAAGCGGGTTTTTAAGTGCTCTGGAGTCATTTCGTTGCAAGCGGTTTTTTACGTGCTCTGAAGGCATTTCGTTGCAAGCGGGTTTTTAAGTGTTCTGGAGTCATTTGGTTGCAAGCGGGTTTTTAAGGGCTCTGAAGGCATTTTGTTCTAAGCGGGTTTTTAAGTGCTCTGGAGTCATTTCGTTGAAAGCGGGTTTTTAAGTGCTCTGGAGTCATTTTGTTGCAAGCGGGTTTTTAAGTGCTCTGAATGCATTTCGTTGTAAGCGGGTTTTTAAGTGTTCTGGAGTCATTTCGTTGCAAGCGGGTTTTTACGTGCTCTGGAGTCATTTCGTTGCAAGCTGGTTTTTAAGTGCTCTGGAGTCATTTCTTTGCAAGCGGGTTTTTAAGTGCTCTGGAGTCATTTCGTTTCAAGCGGGTTTTTAAGTGCTCTGGAGTAATTTCGTTGCAAGCGGGTTTTTAAGTGCTCTGGAGTCATTTCGTTGCAAGCGGGTTTTTAAGTGCTCTGAAGGCATTTCGTTGTAAGCGCGTTTTTAAGTGCTCTGGAGTCATTTCGTTGCAATCGGGTTTTTACGTGTTCTGGAGTCATTTCGTTGCAAGCGGGTTTTTACATACTTCTCAGACATTTCACTGGAAGCGGGTTTTTTAAGTGTTCTGTAGGCATTTCGTTGCAAGCGGGTTTTTAAGTATTCTGGAGTCATTTCGTTGCAAGCGGGTTTTACATGCTCTGGAGTCATTTCGTTGTAAGCGGGTTTTTAAGTACTCTGGAGTCATTTCGTTGCAAGCGGGTTTTTTAAGTGCTCTGGAGTCATTTCGTTGCAAGCGGGTTTTTAAGTACTCTGGAGTCATTTCGTTGCAAGCGGGTTTTGACATACTTCTGAGACATTTCACTGGAAGCGGGTTTTTTAAGTGCTCTGGAGTCATTTCGTTGCAAGCGGGTGTTTAAGTGCTCTGGAGTCATTTCGTTGCAAGCGGGTTTTTAAGTGCTCTGGAGTCATTTCGTTGCAAGCGGGTTTTTACGTGCTCTGAAGGCATTTCGTTGTAAGCGGGTTCTTAAGTGCTCTGGAGTCATTTCGTTGCAAGCGGGTTCTTAAGTGCTCTGGAGTCATTTCGTTGCAAGCGGGTTTTTAAGTGCTCTGGAGTCATTTCGTTGCAAGCGGTTTTTTACGTGCTCTGAAGGCATTTCGTTGCAAGCGGGTTTTTAAGTGTTCTGGAGTCATTTGGTTGCAAGCGGGTTTTTAAGGGCTCTGAAGGCATTTTGTTCTAAGCGGGTTTTTAAGTGCTCTGGAGTCATTTCGTTGAAAGCGTGTTTTTAAGTGCTCTGGAGTCATTTTGTTGTAAGCGGGTTTTTAAGTGCTCTGAATGCATTTCGTTGTAAGCGGGTTTTTAAGTGTTCTGGAGTCATTTCGTTGCAAGCGGGTTTTTACGTGCTCTGCAGTCATTTCGTTGCAAGCTGGTTTTTAAGTGCTCTGGAGTCATTTCTTTGCAAGCGGGTTTTTAAGTGCTCTGGAGTCATTTCGTTTCAAGCGGGTTTTTAAGTGCTCTGGAGTAATTTCGTTGCAAGCGGGTTTTTAAGTGCTCTGGAGTCATTTCGTTGCAAGCGGGTTTTTAAGTGCTCTGAAGGCATTTCGTTGTAAGCGCGTTTTTAAGTGCTCTGGAGTCATTTCGTTGCAATCGGGTTTTTACGTGTTCTGGAGTCATTTCGTTGCAAGCGGGTTTTTACATACTTCTCAGACATTTCACTGGAAGCGGGTTTTTTAAGTGTTCTGTAGGCATTTCGTTGCAAGCGGGTTTTTAAGTATTCTGGAGTCATTTCGTTGCAAGCGGGTTTTACATGCTCTGGAGTCATTTCGTTGTAAGCCGGTTTTTACATACTTCTCAGACATTTCACTGGAAGCGGGTTTTTTAAGTGCTCTGGAGTCATTTCGTTGCAAGCGGGTTTTTAAGTACTCTGGAGTCATTTCGTTGCAAGCGGGTTTTTACATACTTCTCAGACATTTCACTGGAAGCGGGTTTTTTAAGTGCTCTGGAGTCATTTCGTTGCAAGCGGGTGTTTAAGTGCTCTGGAGTCATTTCGTTGCAAGCGGGTTTTTAAGTGCTCTGGAGTCATTTCGTTGCAAGCGGGTTTTTACATACTTCTCAGACATTTCACTGAGAGGGGGTTTTTAAGTGCTCTGGAGTCATTTCGTTGCAAGCTGGTTTTTAAGTGCTCTGAAGGCATTTCGTTGTAAGCGGGTTTTTAAGTGCTCTGGAGTCATTTTGTTGCAAGCGGGTTTTTAAGTACTCTGGAGTAATTTCGTTGCAAGCGGGTTTTTAAGTGCTCTGGAGTCATTTCGTTGCAAGCGGGTTTAAAGTGCTCTGGAGTCATTTCGTTGCATGCGGGTTTTTATGTGTTCTGGAGTCATTTCGTTGCAAGCGGGTTTTTAAATACTTCTCTGACATTTAACTAGAAATGAGTTTTTTAAGTGCTCTGGAGTCATTTCGTTGCAAGCGGGTTTTTAAGTGCTCTGGAGTCATTTCGTTGCAAGCGGATGTTTAAGTGCTCTGGAGTCATTTCGTTGCAAGCGGGTTTTTAAGTGCTCTGGAGTCATTTCGTTGCAAGCGGGTTTTTAAGTGCTCTGAAGGCATTTCGTTGTAAGCGGGTTTTTAAGTGCTCTGGAGTCATTTCGTTGCAAGCAGGATTTTACGTGTTCTGGAGTCATTTCGTTGCAAGCGGGTTTTTACATACTTCTCAGATATTTCACTGAGAGCGGGTTTTTTAAGTGCTCTGGAGTCCTTTCATTGCAAGCGGGTTTTTATATGTTCTGGAGTCATTTCGTTGCAAGCGGGTTTTTAAGTACTCTGGAGTCATTTCGTTGCAAGCGGGTTTTTAAGTGCTCTGAGGGCATTTCGTTGTAAGCGGGTTTTTAAGTGCTCTGGAGTCATTTCGTTGCAAGCGGGTTTTTACGTGTTCTGGAGTCATTTCGTTGCAAGCGAGTTTTTACATACTTCTCAGACATTTCACTGGAAGCGAGTTTTTTAAATGTTCTGTAGGCATTTCGTTGCAAGCGGGTTTTTAAGTACTCTGGAGTCATTTCGTTGCAAGTGGGTTTTACATGCTCTGGAGGCATTTCGTTGTAAGCGGGTTTTTACATACTTCTCAGACATTTCACTGGAAGCGGGTTTTTTAAGTGCTCTGGAGTCATTTCGTTGCAAGCGGGTTTTTAAGTACTCTGGAGTCATTTCGTTGCAAGCGGGTTTTTACATACTTCTCAGACATTTCACTGGAAGCGGGTTTTTTAAGTGCTCTGGAGTCATTTCGTTGCAAGCGGGTTTTTAAGTACTCTGGAGTCATTTCGTTGCAAGCGGGTTTGTAAGTGCTCTGGAGTCATTTCGTTGCAAGCGGGTTTTTACGTGCTCTGAAGGCATTTCGTTGTAAGCGGGTTCTTAAGTCCTCTGGAGTCATTTCGTTGCAAGCGGGTTTTTAAGTGCTCTGGAGTCATTTCGTTGCAAGCGGGTTTTTACGTGCTCTGAAGGCATTTCGTTGCAAGCGGGTTCTTAAGTGCTCTGGAGTCATTTCGTTGCATGCGGGTTTTTAAGTACTCTGGAGTCATTTCTTTGCAAGCGGGTTTTTAAGTGCTCTGGAGTCATTTCATTGCAAGCAGGTTTTTAAGTGTTCTGGAGTCATTTGGTTGCAAGCGGGTTTTTAAGTGCTCTGGAGTCATTTCGTTGCAAGCGGGTTTTTAAGTACTCTGGAGTAATTTCGTTGCAAGCGGGTTTTTAAGTGCTCTGGAGTCATTTCTTTGCAAGCGGGTTTTTAAGTGCTCTGGAGGCATTTCGTTGTAAGCGGGTTTTTAAGTGCTCTGGAGTCATTTTGTTGCAAGCGGGTTTTTAAGTGCTCTGGAGTCATTTCGTTGTAAGCGGGTTTTTAAGTACTCTGGAGTAATTTCGTTGCAAGCGGGTTTTTAAGTGCTCTGGAGTCATTTCGTTGCAAGCGGGTTTTTAAGTGCTCTGGAGTCATTTCGTTGCTTGCGGGTTTTTATATGTTCTGGATTCATTTCGTTGCAAGCGGGTTTTTAAGAGCTCTGGAGTCATTTCGTTGCAAGCGGGTTTTTAAGTACTCTGGAGTCATTTCGTTGCAAGCGGGTTTTTAAGTGCTCTGAAGGCATTTCGTTGCAAGCGGGTTTTTAAGTGCTCAGGAGTCATTTCGTTGCAAGCGGGTTTTTACGTGTTCTGGAGTCATTTCGTTGCAAGCGTGTTTTTACATACTTCTCAGACATTTCACTGGAAGCGGGTTTTTTAAGTGCTCTGTAGGCATTTCGTTGCAAGCGGGTTTTTAAGTACTCTGGACTCATTTCGTTGCAAGCGTTTTATACATGCTCTGGAGTCATTTCTTTGCAAGCGGGTTTTTACATACTTCTCTGACATTTAACTGGAAGCGAGTTTTTTAAGTGCTCTGGAGTCATTTCGTTGCAAGCGGGTTTTTACATACTTCTCAGACATTTCACTGAGAGTGGGTTTTTTAAGTGCTCTGGAGTCATTTCGTTGCAAGCGGGTTTTTAAGTGCTCTGGAGTCATTTTGTTGCAAGCGGGTTTTTAAGTGCTCTGAAGGCATTACGTTGTAAGCGGGTTTTTAAGTGTTCTGGAGTCATTTCGTTGCAAGCGGATTTTTACGTGCTCTGGAGTCATTTCGTTGCAAGCTGGTTTTTAAGTGCTCTGGAGTCATTTCTTTGCAAGCGGGTTTTTAAGTGCTCTCGAGTCATTTCGTTTCAAGCGGGTTTTTAAGTGCTCTGGAGTAATTTCGTTGCAAGCGGGTTTTTAAGTGCTCTGGAGTCATTTTGTTGCAAGCGGGTTTTTAAGAGCTCTGAAGGCATTTCGTTGTAAGCGCGTTTTTACGTGCTCTGGAGTCATTTCGTTGCAATCGGGTTTTTACGTGTTCTGGAGTCATTTCGTTGCAAGCGGGTTTTTACATACTTCTCAGACATTTCACTGGAAGCGGGTTTTTTAAGTGTTCTGTAGGCATTTCGTTGAAAGCGGGTTTTTAAGTACTCTGGAGTCATTTCGTTGCAAGCGGGTTTTACATGCTCTGGAGTCATTTCGTTGTAAGCGGGTTTTTACATACTTCTCAGACATTTCACTGGAAGCGGGTTTTTTAAGTGCTCTGGAGTCATTTCGTTGCAAGTGGGTTTTTAAGTACTCTGGAGTCATTTCGTTGCAAGCGGGTTTTTACATACTTCTCAGACATTTCACTGGAAGCGGGTTTTTTAAGTGCTCTGGAGTCATTTCGTTGCAAGCGGGTTTTTAAGTACTCTGGATTCATTTCGTTGCAAGCGGGTTTTTAAGTGCTCTGGAGTCATTTCGTTGCAAGCGGGTTTTTACGTGCTCTGAAGGCATTTCGTTGTAAGCGGGTTCTTAAGTGCTCTGGAGTCATTTCGTTGCAAGCGGGTTCTTAAGTGCTCTGGAGTCATTTCGTTGCAAGCGGGTTTTTAAGTGCTCTGGAGTCATTTCGTTGCAAGCGGTTTTTTACGTGCTCTGAAGGCATTTCGTTGCAAGCGGGTTTTTAAGTGTTCTGGAGTCATTTGGTTGCAAGCGGGTTTTTAAGGGCTCTGAAGGCATTTTGTTCTAAGCGGGTTTTTAAGTGCTCTGGAGTCATTTCGTTGAAAGCGGGTTTTTAAGTGCTCTGGAGTCATTTTGTTGCAAGCGGGTTTTTAAGTGCTCTGAATGCATTTCGTTGTAAGCGGGTTTTTAAGTGTTCTGGAGTCATTTCGTTGCAAGCGGGTTTTTACGTGCTCTGGAGTCATTTCGTTGCAAGCTGGTTTTTAAGTGCTCTGGAGTCATTTCTTTGCAAGCGGGTTTTTAAGTGCTCTGGAGTCATTTCGTTTCAAGCGGGTTTTTAAGTGCTCTGGAGTAATTTCGTTGCAAGCGGGTTTTTAAGTGCTCTGGAGTCATTTCGTTGCAAGCGGGTTTTTAAGTGCTCTGAAGGCATTTCGTTGTAAGCGCGTTTTTAAGTGCTCTGGAGTCATTTCGTTGCAATCGGGTTTTTACGTGTTCTGGAGTCATTTCGTTGCAAGCGGGTTTTTACATACTTCTCAGACATTTCACTGGAAGCGGGTTTTTTAAGTGTTCTGTAGGCATTTCGTTGCAAGCGGGTTTTTAAGTATTCTGGAGTCATTTCGTTGCAAGCGGGTTTTACATGCTCTGGAGTCATTTCGTTGTAAGCGGGTTTTTACATACTTCTCAGACATTTCACTGGAAGCGGGTTTTTTAAGTGCTCTGGAGTCATTTCGTTGCAAGCGGGTTTTTAAGTACTCTGGAGTCATTTCGTTGCAAGCGGGTTTTGACATACTTCTCAGACATTTCACTGGAAGCGGGTTTTTTAAGTGCTCTGGAGTCATTTCGTTGCAAGCGGGTGTTTAAGTGCTCTGGAGTCATTTCGTTGCAAGCGGGTTTTTAAGTGCTCTGGAGTCATTTCGTTGCAAGCGGGTTTTTACGTGCTCTGAAGGCATTTCGTTGTAAGCGGGTTCTTAAGTGCTCTGGAGTCATTTCGTTGCAAGCGGGTTCTTAAGTGCTCTGGAGTCATTTCGTTGCAAGCGGGTTTTTAAGTGCTCTGGAGTCATTTCGTTGCAAGCGGTTTTTTACGTGCTCTGAAGGCATTTCGTTGCAAGCGGGTTTTTAAGTGTTCTGGAGTCATTTGGTTGCAAGCGGGTTTTTAAGGGCTCTGAAGGCATTTTGTTCTAAGCGGGTTTTTAAGTGCTCTGGAGTCATTTCGTTGAAAGCGTGTTTTTAAGTGCTCTGGAGTCATTTTGTTGTAAGCGGGTTTTTAAGTGCTCTGAATGCATTTCGTTGTAAGCGGGTTTTTAAGTGTTCTGGAGTCATTTCGTTGCAAGCGGGTTTTTACGTGCTCTGCAGTCATTTCGTTGCAAGCTGGTTTTTAAGTGCTCTGGAGTCATTTCTTTGCAAGCGGGTTTTTAAGTGCTCTGGAGTCATTTCGTTTCAAGCGGGTTTTTAAGTGCTCTGGAGTAATTTCGTTGCAAGCGGGTTTTTAAGTGCTCTGGAGTCATTTCGTTGCAAGCGGGTTTTTAAGTGCTCTGAAGGCATTTCGTTGTAAGCGCGTTTTTAAGTGCTCTGGAGTCATTTCGTTGCAATCGGGTTTTTACGTGTTCTGGAGTCATTTCGTTGCAAGCGGGTTTTTACATACTTCTCAGACATTTCACTGGAAGCGGGTTTTTTAAGTGTTCTGTAGGCATTTCGTTGCAAGCGGGTTTTTAAGTATTCTGGAGTCATTTCGTTGCAAGCGGGTTTTACATGCTCTGGAGTCATTTCGTTGTAAGCGGGTTTTTACATACTTCTCAGACATTTCACTGGAAGCGGGTTTTTTAAGTGCTCTGGAGTCATTTCGTTGCAAGCGGGTTTTTAAGTACTCTGGAGTCATTTCGTTGCAAGCGGGTTTTTACATACTTCTCCGACATTTCACTGGAAGCGGGTTTTTTAAGTGCTCTGGAGTCATTTCGTTGCAAGCGGGTGTTTAAGTGCTCTGGAGTCATTTCGTTGCAAGCGGGTTTTTAAGTGCTCTGGAGTCATTTCGTTGCAAGCGGGTTTTTACATACTTCTCAGACATTTCACTGAGAGGGGGTTTTTAAGTGCTCTGGAGTCATTTCGTTGCAAGCTGGTTTTTAAGTGCTCTGAAGGCATTTCGTTGTAAGCGGGTTTTTAAGTGCTCTGGAGTCATTTTGTTGCAAGCGGGTTTTTAAGTACTCTGGAGTAATTTCGTTGCAAGCGGGTTTTTAAGTGCTCTGGAGTCATTTCGTTGCAAGCGGGTTTAAAGTGCTCTGGAGTCATTTCGTTGCATGCGGGTTTTTATGTGTTCTGGAGTCATTTCGTTGCAAGCGGGTTTTTAAATACTTCTCTGACATTTAACTAGAAATGAGTTTTTTAAGTGCTCTGGAGTCATTTCGTTGCAAGCGGGTTTTTAAGTGCTCTGGAGTCATTTCGTTGCAAGCGGATGTTTAAGTGCTCTGGAGTCATTTCGTTGCAAGCGGGTTTTTAAGTGCTCTGGAGTCATTTCGTTGCAAGCGGGTTTTTAAGTGCTCTGAAGGCATTTCGTTGTAAGCGGGTTTTTAAGTGCTCTGGAGTCATTTCGTTGCAAGCAGGATTTTACGTGTTCTGGAGTCATTTCGTTGCAAGCGGGTTTTTACATACTTCTCAGATATTTCACTGAGAGCGGGTTTTTTAAGTGCTCTGGAGTCCTTTCATTGCAAGCGGGTTTTTATATGTTCTGGAGTCATTTCGTTGCAAGCGGGTTTTTAAGTACTCTGGAGTCATTTCGTTGCAAGCGGGTTTTTAAGTGCTCTGAAGGCATTTCGTTGTAAGCGGGTTTTTAAGTGCTCTGGAGTCATTTCGTTGCAAGCGGGTTTTTACGTGTTCTGGAGTCATTTCGTTGCAAGCGAGTTTTTACATACTTCTCAGACATTTCACTGGAAGCGAGTTTTTTAAGTGTTCTGTAGGCATTTCGTTGCAAGCGGGTTTTTAAGTACTCTGGAGTCATTTCGTTGCAAGCGGGTTTTACATGCTCTGGAGTCATTTCGTTGTAAGCGGGTTTTTACATACTTCTCAGACATTTCACTGGAAGCGGGTTTTTTAAGTGCTCTGGAGTCATTTCGTTGCAAGCGGGTTTTTAAGTACTCTGGAGTCATTTCGTTGCAAGCGGGTTTTTACATACTTCTCAGACATTTCACTGGAAGCGGGTTTTTTAAGTGCTCTGGAGTCATTTCGTTGCAAGCGGGTTTTTAAGTACTCTGGAGTCATTTCGTTGCAAGCGGTTTTTTAAGTGCTCTGGAGTCATTTCGTTGCAAGCGGGTTTTTACGTGCTCTGAAGGCATTTCGTTGTAAGCGGGTTCTTAAGTGCTCTGGAGTCATTTCGTTGCAAGCGGGTTTTTAAGTGCTCTGGAGTCATTTCGTTGCAAGCGGGTTTTTACGTGCTCTGAAGGCATTTCGTTGCAAGCGGGTTCTTAAGTGCTCTGGAGTCATTTCGTTGCATGCGGGTTTTTAAGTACTCTGGAGTCATTTCGTTGCAAGCGGGTTTTTACATACTTCTCAGACATTTCACTGGAAGCGGGTTTTTTAAGTGCTCTGGAGTCATTTCGTTGCAAGCGGGTTTTTAAGTGTTCTGGAGTCATTTGGTTGCAAGCCGGTTTTTAAGTGCTCTGGAGGCATTTCGTTGTAAGCGGGTTTTTAAGTGCTCTGGAGTCATTTCGTTGCAAGCGGGTTTTTAAGTGCTCTGGAGTCATTTCGTTGCAAGCGGGTTTTTAAGTGCTCTGGAGTCATTTCGTTGCAAGCGGGTTTTTAAGTGCTCTGGAGTCATTTCGTTGCTTGCGGGTTTTTATATGTTCTGGATTCATTTCGTTGCAAGCGGGTTTTTAAGTGCTCTGGAGTCATTTCGTTGCAAGCGGGTTTTTAAGTACTCTGGAGTCATTTCGTTGCAAGCGGGTTTTTAAGTGCTCTGAAGGCATTTCGTTGCAAGTGGGTTTTTAAGTGCTCTGGAGTCATTTCGTTGCAAGCGGGTTTTTACGTGTTCTGGAGTCATTTCGTTGCAAGCGGGTTTTTACATACTTTTCAGACATTTCACTGGAAGCGGGTTTTTTAAGTGCTCTGTAGGCATTTCGTTGCAAGCGGGTTTTTAAGTACTCTGGAGTCCTTTCGTTGCAAGCGTTTTATACATGCTCTGGAGTCATTTCTTTGCAAGCGGGTTTTTACATACTTCTCTGACATTTAACTGGAAGCGAGTTTTTTAAGTGCTCTGGAGTCATTTCGTTGCAAGTGGGTTTTTACATACTTCTCAGACATTTCACTGGAAGCTTGTTTTTTAAGTGCTCTGGAGTCATTTCGTTGCAAGTGGGTTTTTAAGTACTCTGGAGTCATTTCGTTGCAAGCGGGTTTTTAAGTGCTCTGGAGTCATTTCGTTGCAAGCGGGTTTTTAAGTGCTCTGGAGTCATTTCGTTGCAAGCGGGTTTTTAAGTGCTCTGGAGTCATTTCGTTGCAAGCGGGTTTTTAAGTGCTCTGGAGTCATTTCGTTGCAAGCGGGTATTTAAGTGTTCTGGAGTCATTTCGTTGCAAGCGGGTTTTTAAGTGCTCTGGAGTCATTTCGTTGCAAGCGGGTTTTTAAGTACTCTGGAGTCATTTCGTTGCAAGCGGGTTTTTAAGTGCTCTGGAGTCATTTCGTTTCAAGCGGGTGTTTAAGTGCTCTGGAGTCATTTCGTTGCAAGCGGGTTTTTAAGTGCTCTGGAGTCATTTCGTTGCAAACGGGTTTTTACGTGTTCTGGAGTCATTTCGTTGCAAGCGGGTTTTTACATACTTCTCAGACATTTCACTGAAAGCGGGTTTTTTAAGTGCTCTGGAGTCATTTCGTTGCAAGCGGGTTTTTAAGTGCTCTGGAGTCATTTTGTTGCAAGCGGGTTTTTAAGTGCTCTGAAGTCATTTCGTTGTAAGCGGGTTTTTAAGTGTTCTGGAGTCATTTCGTTGCAAGCGGGTTTTTACGTGCTCTGGAGTCATTTCGTTGCAAGCTGGTTTTTACATACTTCTCAGACATTTCACTGGAAGCGGGTTTTTTAAGTGCTCTGGAGTCATTTCGTTGCAAGCGGGTTTTTAAGTGCTCTGAAGGCATTTCGTTGTAAGCGGGTTTTTAAGTGTTCTGGAGTCATTTCGTTGCAAGCGGGTTTTTACGTGCTCTGGAGTCATTTCGTTGCAAGCTGGTTTTTAAGTGCTCTGGAGTCATTTCTTTGCAAGCGGGTTTTTACGTGTTCTGGAGTCATTTCGTTGTAAGCGGGTTTTTACATACTTCTCAGACATTTCACTGGAAGCGGGTTTTTTAAGTGTTCTGTAGGCATTTCGTTGCAAGCGGGTTTTTAAGTACTCTGGAGTCATTTCGTTGCAAGCGGGTTTTACATGCTCTGGAGTCATTTCGTTGTAAGCGGGTTTTTACATACTTCTCTGACATTTAACTAGAAATGAGTTTTTTAAGTGCTCTGGAGTCATTTCGTTGCAAGCGGGTTTTTACATACTTCTCAGACATTTCACTGGAAGCGGGTTTTTTAAGTGCTCTGGAGTCATTTCGTTGCAAGCGGGTTTTTAAGTACTCTGGAGTCATTTCGTTGCAAGCGGGTTTTTAAGTGCTCTGGAGTCATTTCGTTGCAAGCGGGTATTTAAGTGTTCTGGAGTCATTTCGTTGCAAGCGGGTTTTTACGTGCTCTGCAGTCATTTCGTTGCAAGCTGGTTTTTAAGTGCTCTGGAGTCATTTCTTTGCAAGCGGGTTTTTAAGTGCTCTGGAGTCATTTCGTTTCAAGCGGGTTTTTAAGTGCTCTGGAGTAATTTCGTTGCAAGCGGGTTTTTAAGTGCTCTGGAGTCATTTCGTTGCAAGCGGGTTTTTAAGTGCTCTGAAGGCATTTCGTTGTAAGCGCGTTTTTAAGTGCTCTGGAGTCATTTCGTTGCAATCGGGTTTTTACGTGTTCTGGAGTCATTTCGTTGCAAGCGGGTTTTTACATACTTCTCAGACATTTCACTGGAAGCGGGTTTTTTAAGTGTTCTGTAGGCATTTCGTTGCAAGCGGGTTTTTAAGTATTCTGGAGTCATTTCGTTGCAAGCGGGTTTTACATGCTCTGGAGTCATTTCGTTGTAAGCGGGTTTTTACATACTTCTCAGACATTTCACTGGAAGCGGGTTTTTTAAGTGCTCTGGAGTCATTTCGTTGCAAGCGGGTTTTTAAGTACTCTGGAGTCATTTCGTTGCAAGCGGGTTTTTACATACTTCTCCGACATTTCACTGGAAGCGGGTTTTTTAAGTGCTCTGGAGTCATTTCGTTGCAAGCGGGTGTTTAAGTGCTCTGGAGTCATTTCGTTGCAAGCGGGTTTTTAAGTGCTCTGGAGTCATTTCGTTGCAAGCGGGTTTTTACATACTTCTCAGACATTTCACTGAGAGGGGGTTTTTAAGTGCTCTGGAGTCATTTCGTTGCAAGCTGGTTTTTAAGTGCTCTGAAGGCATTTCGTTGTAAGCGGGTTTTTAAGTGCTCTGGAGTCATTTTGTTGCAAGCGGGTTTTTAAGTACTCTGGAGTAATTTCGTTGCAAGCGGGTTTTTAAGTGCTCTGGAGTCATTTCGTTGCAAGCGGGTTTAAAGTGCTCTGGAGTCATTTCGTTGCATGCGGGTTTTTATGTGTTCTGGAGTCATTTCGTTGCAAGCGGGTTTTTAAATACTTCTCTGACATTTAACTAGAAATGAGTTTTTTAAGTGCTCTGGAGTCATTTCGTTGCAAGCGGGTTTTTAAGTGCTCTGGAGTCATTTCGTTGCAAGCGGATGTTTAAGTGCTCTGGAGTCATTTCGTTGCAAGCGGGTTTTTAAGTGCTCTGGAGTCATTTCGTTGCAAGCGGGTTTTTAAGTGCTCTGAAGGCATTTCGTTGTAAGCGGGTTTTTAAGTGCTCTGGAGTCATTTCGTTGCAAGCAGGATTTTACGTGTTCTGGAGTCATTTCGTTGCAAGCGGGTTTTTACATACTTCTCAGATATTTCACTGAGAGCGGGTTTTTTAAGTGCTCTGGAGTCCTTTCATTGCAAGCGGGTTTTTATATGTTCTGGAGTCATTTCGTTGCAAGCGGGTTTTTAAGTACTCTGGAGTCATTTCGTTGCAAGCGGGTTTTTAAGTGCTCTGAAGGCATTTCGTTGTAAGCGGGTTTTTAAGTGCTCTGGAGTCATTTCGTTGCAAGCGGGTTTTTACGTGTTCTGGAGTCATTTCGTTGCAAGCGAGTTTTTACATACTTCTCAGACATTTCACTGGAAGCGAGTTTTTTAAGTGTTCTGTAGGCATTTCGTTGCAAGCGGGTTTTTAAGTACTCTGGAGTCATTTCGTTGCAAGCGGGTTTTACATGCTCTGGAGTCATTTCGTTGTAAGCGGGTTTTTACATACTTCTCAGACATTTCACTGGAAGCGGGTTTTTTAAGTGCTCTGGAGTCATTTCGTTGCAAGCGGGTTTTTAAGTACTCTGGAGTCATTTCGTTGCAAGCGGGTTTTTACATACTTCTCAGACATTTCACTGGAAGCGGGTTTTTTAAGTGCTCTGGAGTCATTTCGTTGCAAGCGGGTTTTTAAGTACTCTGGAGTCATTTCGTTGCAAGCGGTTTTTTAAGTGCTCTGGAGTCATTTCGTTGCAAGCGGGTTTTTACGTGCTCTGAAGGCATTTCGTTGTAAGCGGGTTCTTAAGTGCTCTGGAGTCATTTCGTTGCAAGCGGGTTTTTAAGTGCTCTGGAGTCATTTCGTTGCAAGCGGGTTTTTACGTGCTCTGAAGGCATTTCGTTGCAAGCGGGTTCTTAAGTGCTCTGGAGTCATTTCGTTGCATGCGGGTTTTTAAGTACTCTGGAGTCATTTCGTTGCAAGCGGGTTTTTACATACTTCTCAGACATTTCACTGGAAGCGGGTTTTTTAAGTGCTCTGGAGTCATTTCGTTGCAAGCGGGTTTTTAAGTGTTCTGGAGTCATTTGGTTGCAAGCCGGTTTTTAAGTGCTCTGGAGGCATTTCGTTGTAAGCGGGTTTTTAAGTGCTCTGGAGTCATTTCGTTGCAAGCGGGTTTTTAAGTGCTCTGGAGTCATTTCGTTGCAAGCGGGTTTTTAAGTGCTCTGGAGTCATTTCGTTGCAAGCGGGTTTTTAAGTGCTCTGGAGTCATTTCGTTGCTTGCGGGTTTTTATATGTTCTGGATTCATTTCGTTGCAAGCGGGTTTTTAAGTGCTCTGGAGTCATTTCGTTGCAAGCGGGTTTTTAAGTACTCTGGAGTCATTTCGTTGCAAGCGGGTTTTTAAGTGCTCTGAAGGCATTTCGTTGCAAGTGGGTTTTTAAGTGCTCTGGAGTCATTTCGTTGCAAGCGGGTTTTTACGTGTTCTGGAGTCATTTCGTTGCAAGCGGGTTTTTACATACTTTTCAGACATTTCACTGGAAGCGGGTTTTTTAAGTGCTCTGTAGGCATTTCGTTGCAAGCGGGTTTTTAAGTACTCTGGAGTCCTTTCGTTGCAAGCGTTTTATACATGCTCTGGAGTCATTTCTTTGCAAGCGGGTTTTTACATACTTCTCTGACATTTAACTGGAAGCGAGTTTTTTAAGTGCTCTGGAGTCATTTCGTTGCAAGTGGGTTTTTACATACTTCTCAGACATTTCACTGGAAGCTTGTTTTTTAAGTGCTCTGGAGTCATTTCGTTGCAAGTGGGTTTTTAAGTACTCTGGAGTCATTTCGTTGCAAGCGGGTTTTTAAGTGCTCTGGAGTCATTTCGTTGCAAGCGGGTTTTTAAGTGCTCTGGAGTCATTTCGTTGCAAGCGGGTTTTTAAGTGCTCTGGAGTCATTTCGTTGCAAGCGGGTTTTTAAGTGCTCTGGAGTCATTTCGTTGCAAGCGGGTATTTAAGTGTTCTGGAGTCATTTCGTTGCAAGCGGGTTTTTAAGTGCTCTGGAGTCATTTCGTTGCAAGCGGGTTTTTAAGTACTCTGGAGTCATTTCGTTGCAAGCGGGTTTTTAAGTGCTCTGGAGTCATTTCGTTTCAAGCGGGTGTTTAAGTGCTCTGGAGTCATTTCGTTGCAAGCGGGTTTTTAAGTGCTCTGGAGTCATTTCGTTGCAAACGGGTTTTTACGTGTTCTGGAGTCATTTCGTTGCAAGCGGGTTTTTACATACTTCTCAGACATTTCACTGAAAGCGGGTTTTTTAAGTGCTCTGGAGTCATTTCGTTGCAAGCGGGTTTTTAAGTGCTCTGGAGTCATTTTGTTGCAAGCGGGTTTTTAAGTGCTCTGAAGTCATTTCGTTGTAAGCGGGTTTTTAAGTGTTCTGGAGTCATTTCGTTGCAAGCGGGTTTTTACGTGCTCTGGAGTCATTTCGTTGCAAGCTGGTTTTTACATACTTCTCAGACATTTCACTGGAAGCGGGTTTTTTAAGTGCTCTGGAGTCATTTCGTTGCAAGCGGGTTTTTAAGTGCTCTGAAGGCATTTCGTTGTAAGCGGGTTTTTAAGTGTTCTGGAGTCATTTCGTTGCAAGCGGGTTTTTACGTGCTCTGGAGTCATTTCGTTGCAAGCTGGTTTTTAAGTGCTCTGGAGTCATTTCTTTGCAAGCGGGTTTTTACGTGTTCTGGAGTCATTTCGTTGTAAGCGGGTTTTTACATACTTCTCAGACATTTCACTGGAAGCGGGTTTTTTAAGTGTTCTGTAGGCATTTCGTTGCAAGCGGGTTTTTAAGTACTCTGGAGTCATTTCGTTGCAAGCGGGTTTTACATGCTCTGGAGTCATTTCGTTGTAAGCGGGTTTTTACATACTTCTCTGACATTTAACTAGAAATGAGTTTTTTAAGTGCTCTGGAGTCATTTCGTTGCAAGCGGGTTTTTACATACTTCTCAGACATTTCACTGGAAGCGGGTTTTTTAAGTGCTCTGGAGTCATTTCGTTGCAAGCGGGTTTTTAAGTACTCTGGAGTCATTTCGTTGCAAGCGGGTTTTTAAGTGCTCTGGAGTCATTTCGTTGCAAGCGGGTATTTAAGTGTTCTGGAGTCATTTCGTTGCAAGCGGGTTTTTAAGTGCTCTGGAGTCATTTCGTTGCAAGCGGGTTTTTAAGTGCTCTGGAGTCATTTCGTTGCAAGCGAGTTTTTAAGTGCTCTGGAGTCATTTCGTTTCAAGCGGGTGTTTAAGTGCTCTGGAGTCATTTCGTTGCAAGCGGGTTTTTAAGTGCTCTGGAGTCATTTCGTTGCAAGCGGGTTTTTAAGTGCTCTGAAGGCATTTTGTTGTAAGCGGGTTATTAAGTGCTCGGGAGTCATTTCGTTCCAAGGAGGTTTTTACGTGTTCTGGAGTCATTTCGTTCCAAGCGGGTTTTTACATACTTCTCAGACATTTCACTGAGAGCGGGTTTTTTAAGTGCTCTGGAGTCATTTCGTTCCAAGCGGGTTTTTAAGTGGTCTGAAGGCATTTTGTTGCAAGCGTGTTTTTAAGTGCTCTGGAGTCATTTCGTTCCAAGCGGGTTTTTACGTGCTCTGAAGTCATTTCGTTGCAAGCGGGTTTTTACGTGCTCTGGAGTCATTTCGTTGCAAGCGGGTTTTTACGTGCTCTGGAGTCATTTCGTTGCAAGCTGGTTTTTAAGTGCTCTGGAGTCATTTCTTTGCAAGCGGGTTTTTAAGTGCTCTGGAGTCATTTCATTGCAAGCAGGTTTTTAAGTGCTCTGGAGTCATTTGGTTGCAAGCGGGTTTTTAAGTGCTCTGGAGGCATTTCGTTGTAAGCGGGTTTTTAAGTGCTCTGGAGTCATTTCGTTGCAAGCGGGTTTTTAAGTGCTCTGGAGGCATTTCGTTGCAAGCGGGTTTTTAAGTGCTCTGGAGTCATTTCGTTGCAAGCGGGTTTTTAAGTGCTCTGGAGTCATTTCGTTGCTTGCGGGTTTTTATATGTTCTGGATTCATTTCGTTGCAAGCGGGTTTTTAAGTGCTCTGGAGTCATTTCGTTGCAAGCGGGTTTTCAAGTACTCTGGAGTCATTTCGTTGCAAGCGGGTTTTTAAGTGCTCTGAAGGCATTTCGTTGCAAGCGGGTTTTTAAGTGCTCTGGAGTCATTTCGTTGCAAGCGGGTTTTTACGTGTTCTGGAGTCATTTCGTTGCAAGCGTGTTTTTACATACTTCTCAGACATTTCACTGGAAGCGGGTTTTTTAAGTGCTCTGTAGGCATTTCGTTGCAAGCGGGTTTTTAAGTACTCTGGAGTCATTTCGTTGCAAGCGTTTTATACATGCTCTGGAGTCATTTCTTTGCAAGCGGGTTTTTACATACTTCTCTGACATTTAACTGGAAGCGAGTTTTTTAAGTGCTCTGGAGTCATTTCGTTGCAAGCGGGTTTTTACATACTTCTCAGACATTTCACTGAGAGTGGGTTTTTTAAGTGCTCTGGAGTCATTTCGTTGCAAGCGGGTTTTTAAGTGCTCTGGAGTCATTTTGTTGCAAGCGGGTTTTTAAGTGCTCTGAAGGCATTTCGTTGTAAGCGGGTTTTTAAGTGTTCTGGAGTCATTTCGTTGCAAGCGGGTTTTTACGTGCTCTGGAGTCATTTCGTTGCAAGCTGGTTTTTAAGTGCTCTGGAGTAATTTCGTTGCAAGCGGGTTTTTAAGTGCTCTGGAGTCATTTCGTTGCAAGCGGGTTTTTAAGTGCTCTGAAGGCATTTCGTTGTAAGCGCGTTTTTAAGTGCTCTGGAGTCATTTCGTTGCAATCGGGTTTTTACGTGTTCTGGAGTCATTTCGTTGCAAGCGGGTTTTTACATACTTCTCAGACATTTCACTGGAAGCGGGTTTTTTAAGTGTTCTGTAGGCATTTCGTTGCAAGCGGGTTTTTAAGTACTCTGGAGTCATTTCGTTGCAAGCGGGTTTTACATGCTCTGGAGTCATTTCGTTGTAAGCGGGTTTTTACATACTTCTCAGACATTTCACTGGAAGCGGGTTTTTTAAGTGCTCTGGAGTCATTTCGTTGCAGGCGGGTTTTTAAGTACTCTGGAGTCATTTCGTTGCAAGCGGGTTTTTACATACTTCTCAGACATTTCACTGGAAGCAGGTTTTTTAAGTGCTCTGGAGTCATTTCGTTGCAAGCGGGTGTTTAAGTGCTCTGGAGTCATTTCGTTGCAAGCGGGTTTTTAAGTGCTCTGGAGTCATTTCGTTGCAAGCGGGTTTTTAAGTACTCTGGAGTCATTTCGTTGCAAGCGTTTTATACATGCTCTGGAGTCATTTCTTTGCAAGCGGGTTTTTACATACTTCTCTGACATTTAACTGGAAGCGAGTTTTTTAAGTGCTCTGGAGTCATTTCGTTGCAAGCGGGTTTTTACATACTTCTCAGACATTTCACTGAGAGTGGGTTTTTTAAGTGTTCTGGAGTCATTTCGTTGCAAGCGGGTTTTTACGTGCTCTGGAGTCATTTCGTTGCAAGCTGGTTTTTAAGTGCTCTGGAGTCATTTCTTTGCAAGCGGGTTTTTAAGTGCTCTGGAGTCATTTCGTTTCCAGCGGGTTTTTAAGTGCTCTGGAGTAATTTCGTTGCAAGCGGGTTTTTAAGTGCTCTGGAGTCATTTCGTTGCAAGCGGGTTTTTAAGTGCTCTGAAGGCATTTCGTTGTAAGCGCGTTTTTAAGTGCTCTGGAGTCATTTCGTTGCAATCGGGTTTTTACGTGTTCTGGAGTCATTTCGTTGCAAGCGGGTTTTTACATACTTCTCAGACATTTCACTGGAAGCGTGTTTTTTAAGTGTTCTGTAGGCATTTCGTTGCAAGCGGGTTTTTAAGTACTCTTGAGTCATTTCGTTGCAAGCGGGTTTTACATGCTCTGGAGTCATTTCGTTGTAAGCGGGTTTTTACATACTTCTCAGACATTTCACTGGAAGCGGGTTTTTTAAGTGCTCTGGAGTCATTTCGTTGCAAGCGGGTTTTTAAGTACTCTGGAGTCATTTCGTTGCAAGCGGGTTTTTATATACTTCTCAGACATTTCACTGGAAGCGGGTTTTTTAAGTGCTCTGGAGTCATTTCTTTGCAAGCGGGTGTTTAAGTGCTCTGGAGTCATTTCGTTGCAAGCGGGTTTTTAAGTGCTCTGGAGTCATTACGTTGCAAGCGGGTTTTTACATACTTCTCAGACATTTCACTGAGAGGGGGTTTTTAAGTGCTCTGGAGTCATTTCGTTGCAAGCTGGTTTTTAAGTGCTCTGAAGGCATTTCGTTGTAAGCGGGTTTTTAAGTGCTCTGGAGTCATTTTGTTGCAAGCGGGTTTTTAAGTACTCTGGAGTAATTTCGTTGCAAGCGGGTTTTTAAGTGCTCTGGAGTCATTTCGTTGCAAGCGGGTTTAAAGTGCTCTGGAGTCATTTCGTTGCATGCGGGTTTTTATGTGTTCTGGAGTAATTTCGTTGCAAGCGAGTTTTAAGTGCTCTGGAGTCATTTCCCTGCAAGCGGGTTTTTAAGTACTCTGGAGTCATTTCGTTGCAAGCGGGTTTTTAAGTGCTCTGAAGGCATTTCGTTGTAAGCGGGTTTTTAAGTGCTCTGGAGTCATTTTGTTGCAAGCGGGTTTTTACGTGTTCTGGAGACATTTCATGGCAAGCGGGTTTTTACATACTTCTCAGACATTTCACTGGAAGCGGGTTTTTTAAGTGCTCTGTAGGCATTTCGTTGCAAGCGGGTTTTTAAGTACTCTGGAGTCATTTCGTTGCAAGCGTTTTTTACATGCTCTGGAGTCCTTTCGTTGCAAGCGGGTATTTACATACTTCTCAGACATTTCACTGGAAGCGGGTTTTTTAAGTGCTCTGGAGTCATTTCGTTGCAAGCGGGTTTTTAAGTACTCTGGAGTCATTTCGTTGCAAGCGGGTTTTTAAGTGTTCTGGAGTCATTTCTTTGCAAGCGGGTTTTTAAGTGCTCTGGAGTCATTTCGTTGCAAGCGGGTTTTTAAGTGCTCTGGAGTCATTTCGTTGCAAGCGGGTTTTTAAGTGCTCTGGAGTCATTTCGTTGCAAGCGGGTATTTAAGTGCTCTGGAGTCATTTCGTTGCAAGCGGGTTTTTAAGTGCTCTGGAGTCATTTCGTTGCAAGCGGGTTTTTAAGTGCTCTGGAGTCATTTCGTTGCAAGCGTGTTTTTAAGTGCTCTGGAGTCATTTCGTAGCAAGCGGGTTTTTAAGTGCTCTGGAGTCATTTCGTTGCAAGCGGGTTTTTAAGTGCTCTGGAGTCATTTCGTTGCAAGCGGGTTTTTAAGTGCTCTGGAGTCATTTCGTTGCAAGCGGATGTTTAAGTGCTCTGGAGTCATTTCGTTGCAAGCGGGTTTTTAAGTGCTCTGGAGTCATTTCGTTGCAAGCGGGTTTTTAAGTGCTCTGAAGGCATTTCGTTGTAAGCGGGTTTTTAAGTGCTCTGGAGTCATTTCGTTGCAAGCAGGATTTTACGTGTTCTGGAGTCATTTCGTTGCAAGCGGGTTTTTACATACTTCTCAGATATTTCACTGAGAGCGGGTTTTTTAAGTGCTCTGGAGTCATTTCATTGCAAGCGGGTTTTTATATGTTCTGGAGTCATTTCGTTGCAAGCGGGTTTTTAAGTACTCTGGAGTCATTTCGTTGCAAGCGGGTTTTTAAGTGCTCTGAAGGCATTTCGTTGTAAGCGGGTTTTTAAGTGCTCTGGAGTCATTTCGTTGCAAGCGGGTTTTTACGTGTTCTGGAGTCATTTCGTTGCAAGCGAGTTTTTACATACTTCTCAGACATTTCACTGGAAGCGGGTTTTTTAAGTGTTCTGTAGGCATTTCGTTGCAAGCGGGTTTTTAAGTACTCTGGAGTCATTTCGTTGCAAGCGGGTTTTACATGCTCTGGAGTCATTTCGTTGTAAGCGGGTTTTTACATACTTCTCAGACATTTCACTGGAAGCGGGTTTTTTAAGTGCTCTGGAGTCATTTCGTTGCAAGCGGGTTTTTAAGTACTCTGGAGTCATTTCGTTGCAAGCGGGTTTTTACATACTTCTCAGACATTTCACTGGAAGCGGGTTTTTTAAGTGCTCTGGAGTCATTTCGTTGCAAGCGGGTTTTTAAGTACTCTGGAGTCATTTCGTTGCAAGCGGGTTTTTAAGTGCTCTGGAGTCATTTCGTTGCAAGCGGGTTTTTACATACTTCTCAGACATTTCACTGGAAGCAGGTTTTTTAAGTGCTCTGGAGTCATTTCGTTGCAAGCGGGTGTTTAAGTGCTCTGGAGTCATTTCGTTGCAAGCGGGTTTTTAAGTGCTCTGGAGTCATTTCGTTGCAAGCGGGTTTTTAAGTACTCTGGAGTCATTTCGTTGCAAGCGTTTTATACATGCTCTGGAGTCATTTCTTTGCAAGCGGGTTTTTACATACTTCTCTGACATTTAACTGGAAGCGAGTTTTTTAAGTGCTCTGGAGTCATTTCGTTGCAAGCGGGTTTTTACATACTTCTCAGACATTTCACTGAGAGTGGGTTTTTTAAGTGTTCTGGAGTCATTTCGTTGCAAGCGGGTTTTTACGTGCTCTGGAGTCATTTCGTTGCAAGCTGGTTTTTAAGTGCTCTGGAGTCATTTCTTTGCAAGCGGGTTTTTAAGTGCTCTGGAGTCATTTCGTTTCCAGCGGGTTTTTAAGTGCTCTGGAGTAATTTCGTTGCAAGCGGGTTTTTAAGTGCTCTGGAGTCATTTCGTTGCAAGCGGGTTTTTAAGTGCTCTGAAGGCATTTCGTTGTAAGCGCGTTTTTAAGTGCTCTGGAGTCATTTCGTTGCAATCGGGTTTTTACGTGTTCTGGAGTCATTTCGTTGCAAGCGGGTTTTTACATACTTCTCAGACATTTCACTGGAAGCGTGTTTTTTAAGTGTTCTGTAGGCATTTCGTTGCAAGCGGGTTTTTAAGTACTCTTGAGTCATTTCGTTGCAAGCGGGTTTTACATGCTCTGGAGTCATTTCGTTGTAAGCGGGTTTTTACATACTTCTCAGACATTTCACTGGAAGCGGGTTTTTTAAGTGCTCTGGAGTCATTTCGTTGCAAGCGGGTTTTTAAGTACTCTGGAGTCATTTCGTTGCAAGCGGGTTTTTATATACTTCTCAGACATTTCACTGGAAGCGGGTTTTTTAAGTGCTCTGGAGTCATTTCGTTGCAAGCGGGTGTTTAAGTGCTCTGGAGTCATTTCGTTGCAAGCGGGTTTTTAAGTGCTCTGGAGTCATTACGTTGCAAGCGGGTTTTTACATACTTCTCAGACATTTCACTGAGAGGGGGTTTTTAAGTGCTCTGGAGTCATTTCGTTGCAAGCTGGTTTTTAAGTGCTCTGAAGGCATTTCGTTGTAAGCGGGTTTTTAAGTGCTCTGGAGTCATTTTGTTGCAAGCGGGTTTTTAAGTACTCTGGAGTAATTTCGTTGCAAGCGGGTTTTTAAGTGCTCTGGAGTCATTTCGTTGCAAGCGGGTTTAAAGTGCTCTGGAGTCATTTCGTTGCATGCGGGTTTTTATGTGTTCTGGAGTAATTTCGTTGCAAGCGAGTTTTAAGTGCTCTGGAGTCATTTCCCTGCAAGCGGGTTTTTAAGTACTCTGGAGTCATTTCGTTGCAAGCGGGTTTTTAAGTGCTCTGAAGGCATTTCGTTGTAAGCGGGTTTTTAAGTGCTCTGGAGTCATTTTGTTGCAAGCGGGTTTTTACGTGTTCTGGAGACATTTCATGGCAAGCGGGTTTTTACATACTTCTCAGACATTTCACTGGAAGCGGGTTTTTTAAGTGCTCTGTAGGCATTTCGTTGCAAGCGGGTTTTTAAGTACTCTGGAGTCATTTCGTTGCAAGCGTTTTTTACATGCTCTGGAGTCCTTTCGTTGCAAGCGGGTATTTACATACTTCTCAGACATTTCACTGGAAGCGGGTTTTTTAAGTGCTCTGGAGTCATTTCGTTGCAAGCGGGTTTTTAAGTACTCTGGAGTCATTTCGTTGCAAGCGGGTTTTTAAGTGTTCTGGAGTCATTTCTTTGCAAGCGGGTTTTTAAGTGCTCTGGAGTCATTTCGTTGCAAGCGGGTTTTTAAGTGCTCTGGAGTCATTTCGTTGCAAGCGGGTTTTTAAGTGCTCTGGAGTCATTTCGTTGCAAGCGGGTATTTAAGTGCTCTGGAGTCATTTCGTTGCAAGCGGGTTTTTAAGTGCTCTGGAGTCATTTCGTTGCAAGCGGGTTTTTAAGTGCTCTGGAGTCATTTCGTTGCAAGCGTGTTTTTAAGTGCTCTGGAGTCATTTCGTTGCAAGCGGGTTTTTAAGTGCTCTGGAGTCATTTCGTTGCAAGCGGGTTTTTAAGTGCTCTGGAGTCATTTCGTTGCAAGCGGGTTTTTAAGTGCTCTGGAGTCATTTCATTGCAAGCGGGTTTTTATATGTTCTGGAGTCATTTCGTTGCAAGCGGGTTTTTAAGTACTCTGGAGTCATTTCGTTGCAAGCGGGTTTTTAAGTGCTCTGAAGGCATTTCGTTGTAAGCGGGTTTTTAAGTGCTCTGGAGTCATTTCGTTGCAAGCGGGTTTTTACGTGTTCTGGAGTCATTTCGTTGCAAGCGAGTTTTTACATACTTCTCAGACATTTCACTGGAAGCGGGTTTTTTAAGTGTTCTGTAGGCATTTCGTTGCAAGCGGGTTTTTAAGTACTCTGGAGTCATTTCGTTGCAAGCGGGTTTTACATGCTCTGGAGTCATTTCGTTGTAAGCGGGTTTTTACATACTTCTCAGACATTTCACTGGAAGCGGGTTTTTTAAGTGCTCTGGAGTCATTTCGTTGCAAGCAGGTTTTTAAGTACTCTGGAGTCATTTCGTTGCAAGCGGGTTTTTACATACTTCTCAGACATTTCACTGGAAGCGGGTTTTTTAAGTGCTCTGGAGTCATTTCGTTGCAAGCGGGTTTTTAAGTACTCTGGAGTCATTTCGTTGCAAGCGGGTTTTTAAGTGCTCTGGAGTCATTTCGTTGCAAGCGGGTTTTTACGTGCTCTGAAGGCATTTCGTTGTAAGCGGGTTCTTAAGTGCTCTGGAGTCATTTCGTTGCAAGCGGGTTTTTAAGTGCTCTGGAGTCATTTCGTTGCAAGCGGGTTTTTACGTGCTCTGAAGGCATTTCGTTGCAAGCGGGTTATTAAGTGCTCTGGAGTCATTTCGTTACAAGCGGGTTTTTAAGTACTCTGGAGTCATTTCGTTGCAAGCGGGTTTTTACATACTTCTCAGACATTTCACTGGAAGCGGGTTTTTTAAGTGCTCTGGAGTCATTTCGTTGCAAGCGGGTTTTTAAGTACTCTGGAGTCATTTCGTTGCAAGCGGGTTTTTAAGTGCTCTGGAGTCATTTCGTTGCAAGCGGGTTTTTACGTGCTCTGAAGGCATTTCGTTGTAAGCGGGTTCTTAAGTGCTCTGGAGTCATTTCGTTGCAAGCGGGTTTTTAAGTGCTCTGTAGTCATTTCGTTGCAAGCGGGTTTTTACGTGCTCTGAAGGCATTTCGTTGCAAGCGGGTTCTTAAGTGCTCTGGAGTCATTTCGTTGCAAGCGGGTTTTTAAGTGCTCTGGAGTCATTTCGTTGCAAGCGGTTTTTTACGTGCTCTGAAGGCATTTCGTTGCAAGCGGGTTTTTAAGTGTTCTGGAGTCATTTGGTTGCAAGCGGGTTTTTAAGGGCTCTGAAGGCATTTCGTTGTAAGCGGGTTTTTAAGTGCTCTAAAGTCTTTTCGTTGCAAGCGGGTTTTTACGTGTTCTGGAGTCATTTCGTTGCAAGCGGGTTTTTACATACTTCTCAGACATTTCACTTGAAGCGGGTTTTTTAAGTGCTCTGTAGGCATTTCGTTGCAAGCGGGTTTTTAAGTACTCTGGAGTCATTTCGTTGCAAGCTTTTTTTACATGCTCTTGGGTCATTTCGTTGCAAGCAAGTTTTTACATACTTCTCAGACATTGCACTGGAAGCGGGTTTTTTAAGTGCTCTGGAGTCATTTCGTTGCAAGCGGGTTTTTTACTACTCTGGAGTCATTTCGTTGCAATGGGGTTTTTAAGTGCTCTGGAGTCATTTCGTTGCAAGCGGGTGTTTAAGTGCTCTGGAGTCATTTCGTTGCAAGCGGGTTTTTAAGTGCTCTGGAGTCATTTCGTTGCAAGCGGGTTTTTAAGTGCTCTGAAGGCATTTCGTTGTAAGCGGGTTTTTAAGTGCTCTGGAGTCATATCGTTGCAAGCAGGTTTTTACGTGTTCTGGAGTCATTTCATTGCAAGCGGTTTTTTACATACTTCTCAGACATTTCACTGAGAGCGGGTTTTTTAAGTGCTCTGGAGTCATTTCGTTGTAAGCGGGTTTTTAAGTGCTCTGGAGTCATTTCGTTGCAAGCGGGTTTTTACGTGCTCTGGAGTCATTTCGTTGCAAGCGGGTTTTTAAGTGCTCTGGAGTCATTTCGTTGCAAGCGGGTTTTTACGTGCTCTGAAGGCATTTCGTTGTAAGCGGGTTTTTAAGTGCTCTGGAGTCATTTCGTTTCAAGCGGTTTTTTAAGTGCTCTGGAGTCATTTCGTTGTAAGCGGGTTTTTAAGTGCTCTGGAGTCATTTCGTTGCAAGCACGTTTTTAAGTACTCTGGAGTAATTTCGTTGCAAGTGGGTTTTTAAGTGCTCTGGAGTCATTTCGTTGCAAGCGGGTTTAAAGTGCTCTGGAGTCATTTCATTGCATTCGGGTTTTTATGTGTTCTGGAGTAATTTCGTTGCAAGCAAGTTTTTAAGTGCTCTGGAGTCATTTCGCTGCAAGCGCGTTTTTAAGTACTCTGGAGTCATTTCGTTGTAAGCGGGTTTTTAAGTGCTCTGGAGTCATTTCGTTGCAAGCGGGTTTTTAAGTGCTCTGGAGTCATTTTGTTGCAAGCGGGTTTTTACGTGTTCTGGAGTCATTTCGTTGCAAGCGGGTTTTTACATACTTCGCAGACATTTCACTGGAAGCGGGTTTTTTAAGTGCTCTGTAGGCATTTCGTTGCAAGCGGGTTTTTAAGTACTCTGGAGTCATTTCGTTGCAAGCGTTTTTTACATGCTCTGGAGTCATTTCGTTGCAAGCGGGTTTTTACATACTTCTCTGACATTTAACTGGAAACGAGTTTTTTAAGTGCTCTGGAGTCCTTTCGTTGCAAGCGGGTATTTACATACTTCTCAGACATTTCACTGGAAGCGGGTTTTTTAAGTGCTCTGGAGTCATTTCGTTGCAAGCGGGTTTTTAAGTACACTGAAGTCATTTCGTTGCAAGCGGGTTTTTAAGTGCTCTGGAGTCATTTCGTTGCAAGTGGGTTTTTACGTGCTCTGAAGGCATTTCGTTGTAAGCGGGTTCTTAAGTGCTCTGGAGTCATTTCGTTGCAAGCGGGTTTTTAAGTGCTCTGGAGTCATTTCGTTGCAAGCGGGTTTTTACGTGCTCTGAAGGCATTTCGTTGCAAACGGGTTCTTAAGTGCTCTGGAGTCATTTCGTTGCAAGCGGGTTTTTAAGTACTCTGGAGTCATTTCGTTGCAAGCGGGTTTTTAAGTACTCTGGAGTCATTTCGTTGCAAGCGGGTTTTTACATACTTCTCAGACATTTCACTGGAAGCGGGTTTTTTTAAGTGCTCTGGAGTCATTTCGTTGCAAGCGGGTTTTTAAGTGCTCTGGAGTCATTTCGTTGCAAGCGGGTTTTTACGTGCTCTGAAGGCATTTCGTTGTAAGCGGGTTCTTAAGTGCTCTGGAGTCATTTCGTTGCAAGCGGGTTTTTAAGTGCTCTGGAGTCATATCGTTGCAAGCGGGTTTTTACGTGCTCTGAAGGCATTTCGTTGCAAGCGGGTTTTTAAGTGCTCTGGAGTCATTTCGTTGCAAGCGGGTTTTTACGTGCTCTGAAGGCATTTCGTTGCAAGCGGGTTCTTAAGTGCTCGGGAGTCATTTCGTTGCAAGCGGTTTTTTACGTGCTCTGAAGGCATTTCGTTGCAAGCGGGTTTTAAAGTGTTCTGGAGTCATTTGGTTGCAAGCGGGTTTTTAAGGGCTCTGAAGGCATTTTGTTCTAAGCGGGTTTTTAAGTGCTCTGGATTCATTTCATTGCAAGCGGGTTTTTAAGTGCTCTGGAGTCATTTCGTTGCAAGCGGGTTTTTAAGTGCTCTAAAGTCTTTTCGTTTCAAGCGGGTTTTTACGTGTTCTGGAGTCATTTCGTTGCAAGCGGGTTTTTACATACTTCTCAGACATTTCACTGGAAGCGGGTTTTTTAAGTGCTCTGTAGGCATTTCGTTGCAAGCGGGTTTTTAAGTACTCTGGAGTAATTTCATTGCAAGCGTTTTTTACATGCTCTTGGGTCATTTCGTTGCAAGCGGGTTTTTACATACTTCTCAGACATTTCACTGGAAGCGGGTTTTTTAAGTGCTCTGGAGTCATATCGTTGCAAGCAGGTTTTTACGTGTTCTGGAGTCACTTCGTTGCAAGCGGTTTTTTACATACTTCTCAGATATTTCACTGAGAGCGGGTTTTTTAAGTGCTCTGGAGTCATTTCGTTGTAAGCGGGTTTTTAAGTGCTCTGGAGTAATTTCGTTGCAAGCGGGTGTTTAAGTGCTCTGGAGTCATTTCGTTGCAAGCAGGTTTTTAAGTGCTCTGGAGTCATTTCGTTGCAAGCGGGTTTTTAAGTGCTCTGAAGGCATTTCGTTGTAAGCGCGTTTTTAAGTGCTCTGGAGTCATTTCGTTACAAGCAGGTTTTTAAGTACTCTGGAGTCATTTCGTTGCAAGCGGGTTTTTAAGTACTCTGGAGTCATTTCGTTGCAAGCGGGTTTAAAGTGCTCTGGAGTCATTTTGTTGCATGCGGGTTTTTATGTGTTCTGGAGTAATTTCGTTGCAAGCGGGTTTTTAAGTGCTCTGGAGTCATTTCGCTGCAAGCGCGTTTTTAAGTACTCTGGAGTCATTTCGTTGTAAGCGGGTTTTTAAGTGCTCTGGAGTCATTTCGTTGCAAGCGGGTTTTTAAGTGCTCTGGAGTCATTTTTTTGCAAGCGGGTTTTTACGTGTTCTGGAGTCATTTCGTTGCAAGCGGGTTTTTACATACTTCTCAGACATTTCACTGGAAGCGGGTTTTTTAAGTGCTCTGTAGGCATTTCGTTGCAAGCGGGTTTTTAAGTACTCTGGAGTCATTTCGTTGCAAGCGTTTTTTACATGCTCTGGAGTCATTTCGTTGCAAGCGGGTTTTTAAGTGCTCTGGAGTCATTTCGTTGCAAGCGGGTTTTTACATACTTCTCAAACATTTCACTGAGAGCGAGTTTTTTAAGTGCTCTGGAGTCATTTTGTTGCAAGCGGGTGTTTAAGTGCTCTGGAGTCATTTCGTTGCAAGCGGGTTTTTAAGTGCTCTGGAGTCATTTCGTTGCAAGCGGGTTTTTACATATTCCTCAGACATTTCAATGAGCGGGTTTTTAAGTGCTCTGGAGTCATTTCGTTGCAAGCGGGTGTTTAAGTGCTCTGGAGTCATTTCGCTGCAAGCGCGTTTTTAAGTGCTCTGGAGTCACTTCGTTGCAAGCGGGTTTTTAAGTGCTCTGGAGTCATTTCGTTGCAAACGGGTTTTTAAGTGCTCTGAAGGCATTTCGTTGTAAGCGGGTTTTTAAGTGCTCTGGAGTCATTTCGTTGCAAGCGGGTTTTTAAGTGCTCTGGAGTCATTTCGTTGCAAGCGGGTTTTTACATACTTCTCAGACATTTCACTGAGAGCGGGTTTTTTAAGTGCTCTGGAGTCATTTCGTTGCAAGCGGGTGTTTAAGTGCTCTGGAGTCATTTCGTTGCAAGCGGGTTTTTAAGTGCTCTGGAGTCATTTCGTTGCAAGCGGGTTTTTACATACTTCTCAGACATTTCACTGAGAGCGGGTTTTTAAGTGCTCTGGAGTCATTTCGTTGCAAGCTGGTTTTTAAGTGCTCTGGAGTCATTTCGTTGCAAGCGGGTTTTTAAGTGCTCTGGAGTCATTTCGTTGCAAGCGGGTTTTTACATACTTCTCAGAAATTTCACTAAGAGCGGGTTTTTAAGTGCTCTGGAGTCATTTCGTTGCAAGCGGGTTTTTAAGTGCTCTGGAGTCATTTCGTTGCAAGCGGGTTTTTAAGTGCTCTGGAGTCATTTCGTTGCAAGCGGGTTTTTACGTGCTCTGAAGGCATTTCGTTGTAAGCGGGTTTTTAAGTGCTCTAAAGTCTTTTCGTTGCAAGCGGGTTTTTACGTGTTCTGGAGTCATTTCGTTGCAAGCGGGTTTTTACATACTTCTCAGACATTTCACTGGAAGCGGGTTTTTTAAGTGCTCTGTAGGCATTTCGTTGCAAGCGGGTTTTTAAGTACTCTGGAGTCATTTCGTTGCAAGCGTTTTTTACATGCTCTTGGGTCATTTCGTTGCAAGCGGGTTTTTACATACTTCTCAGACATTTCACTGGAAGCGGGTTTTTTAAGTGCTCTGGAGTCATTTCGTTGCAAGCGGGTTTTTAAGTACTCTGGAGTCATTTCGTTGCAAGCGGGTTTTTAAGTGCTCTGGAGTCATTTCGTTGCAAGCGGGTTTTTACGTGCTCTGAAGGCATTTCGTTGTAAGCGGGTTCTTAAGTGCTCTGGAGTCATTTCGTTGCAAGCGGGTTTTTAAGTGCTCTGGAGTCATTTCGTTGCAAGCGGGTGTTTAAGTGCTCTGGAGTCATTTCGTTGCAAGCGGGTTTTTAAGTGCTCTGGAGTCATTTCGTTGCAAGCGGGTTTTGAAGTGCTCTGAAGGCATTTCGTTGTAAGCGGGTTTTTAAGTGCTCTGGAGTCATATCGTTGCAAGCAGGTTTTTACGTGTTCTGGCGTCATTTCGTTGCAAGCGGTTTTTTACATACTTCTCAGACATTTCACTGAGAGCGGGTTTTTTAAGTGCTCTGGAGTCATTTCGTTGTAAGCGGGTTTTTAAGTGCTCTGGAGACATTTCGTTGCAAGCGGGTTTTTAAGTGCTCTGGAGTCATTTCGTTGCAAGCGGGTTTTTACGTGCTCTGAAGGAATTTCGTTGTAAGCGGGGTTTTAAGTGCTCTGGAGTCCTTTCGTTGCAAGCGGGTTTTTAAGTGCTCTGGAGTCATTTCGTTGCAAGCGGGTTTTTAAGTGCTCTGAAGGCATTTCGTTGTAAGCGGGTTTTTAAGTGCTCTGGAGTCATTTCGTTGCAAGCAGGTTTTTAAGTACTCTGGAGTAATTTCGTTGCAAGCGGGTTTTTAAGTGCTCTGGAGTCATTTCGTTGCAAGCGGGTTTAAAGTGCTCTGGAGTCATTTCGTTGCAAGCGGGTTTTTACATACTTCTCTGACATTTAACTGGAAACGAGTTTTTTAAGTGCTCTGGAGTCCTTTCGTTGCAAGCGGGTATTTACATACTTCTCAGACATTTCACTGTAAGCGGGTTTTTTAAGTGCTCTGGAGTCATTTCGTTGCAAGCGGGTTTTTAAGTACTCTGGAGTCATTTCGTTGCAAGCGGGTTTTTAAGTGCTCTGGAGTCATTTCGTTGCAAGCGGGTTTTTAAGTGCTCTGGAGTCATTTCGTTGCAAGCGGGTTTTTAAGTGCTCTGGAGTCATTTCGTTGCAAGCGGGTTTTTAAGTGCTCTGGAGTCATTTCGTTGCAAGCGGGTTTTTAAGTGCTCTGGAGTCATTCCGTTGCAAGCGGGTTTTTAAGTGCTCTGGAGTCATTTCGTTGCAAGCGGGTTTTTAAGTGCTCTGGAGTCATTTCGCTGCAAGCGCGTTTTTAAGTACTCTGGAGTCATTTCGTTGTAAGCGGGTTTTTAAGTGCTCTGGAGTCATTTCGTTGCAAGCGGGTTTTTAAGTGCTCTGGAGTCATTTTGTTGCAAGCGGGTTTTTACGTGTTCTGGAGTCATTTCGTTGCAAGCGGGTTTTTACATACTTCTCAGACATTTCACTGGAAGCGGGTTTTTTAAGTGCTCTGTAGGCATTTCGTTGCAAGCGGGTTTTTAAGTACTCTGGAGTCATTTCGTTGCAAGCGTTTTTTACATGCTCTGGAGTCATTTCGTTGCAAGCGGGTTTTTAAGTGCTCTGGAGTCATTTCGTTGCAAGCGGGTTTTTACATACTTCTCAAACATTTCACTGAGAGCGAGTTTTTTAAGTGCTCTGGAGTCATTTTGTTGCAAGCGGGTGTTTAAGTGCTCTGGAGTCATTTCGTTGCAAGCGGGTTTTTAAGTGCTCTGGAGTCATTTCGTTGCAAGCGGGTTTTTACATACTCCTCAGACATTTCAATGAGCGGGTTTTTAAGTGCTCTGGAGTCATTTCGTTGCAAGCGGGTGTTTAAGTGCTCTGGAGTCATTTCGCTGCAAGCGCGTTTTTAAGTGCTCTGGAGTCATTTCGTTGCAAGCGGGTTTTTAAGTGCTCTGGAGTCATTTCGTTGCAAGCGGGTTTTTAAGTGCTCTGAAGGCATTTCGTTGTAAGCGGGTTTTTAAGTGCTCTGGAGTCATATCGTTGCAAGCAGGTTTTTACGTGTTCTGGAGTCATTTCGTTGCAAGCGGTTTTTTACATACTTCTCAGACATTTCACTGAGAGCGGGTTTTTTAAGTGCTCTGGAGTCATTTCGTTGTAAGCGGGTTTTTAAGTGCTCTGGAGTCATTTCGTTGCAAGCGGGTTTTTAAGTGCTCTGGAGTCATTTCGTTGCAAGCGGGTTTTTACGTGCTCTGAAGGCATTTCGTTGTAAGCGGGTTTTTAAGTGCTCTGGAGTCATTTCGTTGCAAGCGGGTTTTTAAGTGCTCTGGAGTCATTTCGTTGCAAGCGGGTTTTTAAGTGCTCTGAAGGCATTTCGTTGTAAGCGGGTTTTTAAGTGCTCTGGAGTCATTTCGTTACAAGCAGGTTTTTAAGTACTCTGGAGTCATTTCGTTGCAAGCGGGTTTATAAGTGCTCTGGAGTCATTTCGTTGCAAGCTGGTGTTTAAGTGCTCTGGAGTCATTTCGTTGCAAGCGGGTTTTTAAGTGCTCTGGAGTCATTTCGTTGAAAGCGGGTTTTTAAATACTTCTCAGACATTTCACTGAGAGCAGGTTTTTTAAGTGCTCTGGAGTCATTTCGCTGCAAGCGCGTTTTTAAGTACTCTTGAGTCATTTCGTTGTAAGCGGGTTTTTAAGTGCTCTGGAGTCATTTCGTTGAAAGCGGGTTTTTAAGTGCTCTGGAGTCATTTCGTTGCAAGCGGGTTTTTAAGTGCTCTGGAGTCATTTCGTTGCAAGCGGGTTTTTACATACTTCTCAGACATTTCACTGAGAGCGGGTTTTTTAAGTGCTCTGGAGTCATTTCGTTGCAAGCGGGTGTTGAAGTGCTCTGGAGTCATTTCGTTGCAAGCGGGTTTTTAAGTGCTCTGGAGTCATTTCGTTGCAAGCGGGTTTTTACATACTTCTCAGACATTTCACTGAGAGCGGGTTTTTAAGTGCTCTGGAGTCATTTCGTTGCAAGCTGGTTTTTAAGTGCTCTGGAGTCATTTCGTTGCAAGCGGGTTTTTAAGTGCTCTGGAGTCATTTCGTTGCAAGCGGGTTTTTACATACTTCTCAGAAATTTCACTGAGAGCGGGTTTTTAAGTGCTCTGGAGTCATTTCGTTGCAAGCGGGTTTTTAAGTGCTCTGGAGTCATTTCGTTGTAAGCGGGTTTTTACATACTTCTCAGACATTTCACTGTAAGCGGGTTTTTAAGTGCTCTGGAGTCATTTCGTTGCAAGCGGGTTTTTAAGTGCTCTGAAGGCATTTCGTTGTAAGTGGGTTTTTAAGTGCTCTGGAGTCATTTCGTTGCAAGCGGGTTTTTAAGTGCTCTGGAGTCATTTCGTTGCAAGCGGGTTTTTAAGTGCTCTGGAGTCATTTCGTTGTAAGCGGGTTTTTACATACTTCTCAGACATTTCACTGTAAGCGGGTTTTTAAGTGCTCTGGAGTCATTTCGTTGCAAGCGGGTTTTTAAGAGCTCTGAAGGCATTTCGTTGTAAGTGGGTTTTTAAGTGCTCTGGAGTCATTTCGTTGCAAGCGGGTTTTTAAGTACTCTGGAGTAATTTCGTTGCAAGCGGGTTTTTAAGTGCTCTGGAGTCATTTCGTTGCAAGCGGGTTTTTAAGTGCTCTGGAGTCATTTCGTTGCAAGCGGGTTTTTACGTGCTCTGAAGGCATTTCGTTGTAAGCGGGTTTTTAAGTGCTCTAAAGTCTTTTCGTTGCAAGCGGTTTTTTACGTGTTCTGGAGTCATTTCGTTGCAAGCGGGTTTTTACATACTTCTCAGACATTTCACTGGAAGCGGGTTTTTTAAGTGCTCTGTAGGCATTTCGTTGCAAGCGGGTTTTTAAGTACTCTGGAGTCATTTCGTTGCAAGCGTTTTTTACATGCTCTTGGGTCATTTCGTTGCAAGCGGGTTTTTACATACTTCTCAGACATTTCACTGGAAGCGGGTTTTTTAAGTGCTCTGGAGTCATTTCGTTGCAAGCGGGTTTTTAAGTACTCTGGAGTCATTTCATTGCAAGCGGGTTTTTAAGTGCTCTGGAGTCATTTCGTTGCAAGCGGGTGTTTAAGTGCTCTGGAGTCATTTCGTTGCAAGCGCGTTTTTAAGTGCTCTGGAGTCATTTCGTTGCAAGCGGGTTTTGAAGTGCTCTGAAGGCATTTCGTTGTAAGCGGGTTTTTAAGTGCTCTGGAGTCATATCGTTGCAAGCAGGTTTTTACGTGTTCTGGCGTCATTTCATTGCAAGCGGTTTTTTACATACTTCTCAGACATTTCACTGAGAGCGGGTTTTTTAAGTGCTCTGGAGTCATTTCGTTGTAAGCGGGATTTTAAGTGCTCTGGAGACATTTCGTTGCAAGCGGGTTTTTAAGTGCTCTGGAGTCATTTCGTTGCAAGCGGGTTTTTACGTGCTCTGAAGGAATTTCGTTGTAAGCGGGGTTTTAAGTGCTCTGGAGTCCTTTCGTTGCAAGCGGGTTTTTAAGTGCTCTGGAGTCATTTCGTTGCAAGCGGGTTTTTACGTGCTCTGAAGGCATTTCGTTGTAAGCGGGTTCTTAAGTGCTCTGGAGTCATTTCGTTGCAAGCGGGTTTTTAAGTGCTCTGGAGTCATTTCGTTGCAAGCGGGTGTTTAAGTGCTCTGGAGTCATTTCGTTGCAAGCGGGTTTTTAAGTGCTCTGGAGTCATTTCGTTGCAAGCGGGTTTTGAAGTGCTCTGAAGGCATTTCGTTGTAAGCGGGTTTTTAAGTGCTCTGGAGTCATATCGTTGCAAGCAGGTTTTTACGTGTTCTGGCGTCATTTCGTTGCAAGCGGTTTTTTACATACTTCTCAGACATTTCACTGAGAGCGGGTTTTTTAAGTGCTCTGGAGTCATTTCGTTGTAAGCGGGTTTTTAAGTGCTCTGGAGACATTTCGTTGCAAGCGGGTTTTTAAGTGCTCTGGAGTCATTTCGTTGCAAGCGGGTTTTTACGTGCTCTGAAGGAATTTCGTTGTAAGCGGGGTTTTAAGTGCTCTGGAGTCCTTTCGTTGCAAGCGGGTTTTTAAGTGCTCTGGAGTCATTTCGTTGCAAGCGGGTTTTTAAGTGCTCTGAAGGCATTTCGTTGTAAGCGGGTTTTTAAGTGCTCTGGAGTCATTTCGTTGCAAGCAGGTTTTTAAGTACTCTGGAGTAATTTCGTTGCAAGCGGGTTTTTAAGTGCTCTGGAGTCATTTCGTTGCAAGCGGGTTTAAAGTGCTCTGGAGTCATTTCGTTGCAAGCGGGTTTTTACATACTTCTCTGACATTTAACTGGAAACGAGTTTTTTAAGTGCTCTGGAGTCCTTTCGTTGCAAGCGGGTATTTACATACTTCTCAGACATTTCACTGTAAGCGGGTTTTTTAAGTGCTCTGGAGTCATTTCGTTGCAAGCGGGTTTTTAAGTACTCTGGAGTCATTTCGTTGCAAGCGGGTTTTTAAGTGCTCTGGAGTCATTTCGTTGCAAGCGGGTTTTTAAGTGCTCTGGAGTCATTTCGTTGCAAGCGGGTTTTTAAGTGCTCTGGAGTCATTCCGTTGCAAGCGGGTTTTTAAGTGCTCTGGAGTCATTTCGTTGCAAGCGGGTTTTTAAGTGCTCTGGAGTCATTTCGCTGCAAGCGCGTTTTTAAGTACTCTGGAGTCATTTCGTTGTAAGCGGGTTTTTAAGTGCTCTGGAGTCATTTCGTTGCAAGCGGGTTTTTAAGTGCTCTGGAGTCATTTTGTTGCAAGCGGGTTTTTACGTGTTCTGGAGTCATTTCGTTGCAAGCGGGTTTTTACATACTTCTCAGACATTTCACTGGAAGCGGGTTTTTTAAGTGCTCTGTAGGCATTTCGTTGCAAGCGGGTTTTTAAGTACTCTGGAGTCATTTCGTTGCAAGCGTTTTTTACATGCTCTGGAGTCATTTCGTTGCAAGCGGGTTTTTAAGTGCTCTGGAGTCATTTCGTTGCAAGCGGGTTTTTACATACTTCTCAAACATTTCACTGAGAGCGAGTTTTTTAAGTGCTCTGGAGTCATTTTGTTGCAAGCGGGTGTTTAAGTGCTCTGGAGTCATTTCGTTGCACGCGGGTTTTTAAGTGCTCTGGAGTCATTTCGTTGCAAGCGGGTTTTTACATACTCCTCAGACATTTCAATGAGCGGGTTTTTAAGTGCTCTGGAGTCATTTCGTTGCAAGCGGGTGTTTAAGTGCTCTGGAGTCATTTCGCTGCAAGCGCGTTTTTAAGTGCTCTGGAGTCATTTCGTTGCAAGCGGGTTTTTAAGTGCTCTGGAGTCATTTCGTTGCAAGCGGGTGTTTAAGTGCTCTGGAGTCATTTCGCTGCAAGCGCGTTTTTAAGTGCTCTGGAGTCATTTCGTTGCAAGCGGGTTTTTAAGTGCTCTGGAGTCATATCGTTGCAAGCAGGTTTTTACGTGTTCTGGAGTCATTTCGTTGCAAGCGGTTTTTTACATACTTCTCAGACATTTCACTGAGAGCGGGTTTTTTAAGTGCTCTGGAGTCATTTCGTTGTAAGCGGGTTTTTAAGTGCTCTGGAGTCATTTCGTTGCAAGCGGGTTTTTAAGTGCTCTGGAGTCATTTCGTTGCAAGCGGGTTTTTACGTGCTCTGAAGGCATTTCGTTGTAAGCGGGTTTTTAAGTGCTCTGGAGTCATTTCGTTGCAAGCGGGTTTTTAAGTGCTCTGGAGTCATTTCGTTGCAAGCGGGTTTTTAAGTGCTCTGAAGGCATTTCGTTGTAAGCGGGTTTTTAAGTGCTCTGGAGTCATTTCGTTACAAGCAGGTTTTTAAGTACTCTGGAGTCATTTCGTTGCAAGCGGGTTTATAAGTGCTCTGGAGTCATTTCGTTGCAAGCTGGTGTTTAAGTGCTCTGGAGTCATTTCGTTGCAAGCGGGTTTTTAAGTGCTCTGGAGTCATTTCGTTGCAAGCGGGTTTTTAAGTGCTCTGAAGGCATTTCGTTGTAAGCGGGTTTTTAAGTGCTCTGGAGTCATATCGTTGCAAGCAGGTTTTTACGTGTTCTGGAGTCATTTCGTTGCAAGCGGTTTTTTACATACTTCTCAGACATTTCACTGAGAGCGGGTTTTTTAAGTGCTCTGGAGTCATTTCGTTGTAAGCGGGTTTTTAAGTGCTCTGGAGTCATTTCGTTGCAAGCGGGTTTTTAAGTGCTCTGGAGTCATTTCGTTGCAAGCGGGTTTTTACGTGCTCTGAAGGCATTTCGTTGTAAGCGGGTTTTTAAGTGCTCTGGAGTCATTTCGTTGCAAGCGGGTTTTTAAGTGCTCTGGAGTCATTTCGTTGCAAGCGGGTTTTTAAGTGCTCTGAAGGCATTTCGTTGTAAGCGGGTTTTTAAGTGCTCTGGAGTCATTTCGTTACAAGCAGGTTTTTAAGTACTCTGGAGTCATTTCGTTGCAAGCGGGTTTATAAGTGCTCTGGAGTCATTTCGTTGCAAGCTGGTGTTTAAGTGCTCTGGAGTCATTTCGTTGCAAGCGGGTTTTTAAGTGCTCTGGAGTCATTTCGTTGAAAGCGGGTTTTTAAATACTTCTCAGACATTTCACTGAGAGCAGGTTTTTTAAGTGCTCTGGAGTCATTTCGTTGCAAGCGGGTTTTTAAGTGCTCTGGAGTCATTTCGTTGTAAGCGGGTTTTTAAGTGCTCTGGAGACATTTCGTTGCAAGCGGGTTTTTAAGTGCTCTGGAGTCATTTCGTTGCAAGCGGGTTTTTACGTGCTCTGAAGGCATTTCGTTGTAAGCGGGTTTTTAAGTGCTCTGGAGTCATTTCGTTGCAAGCGGGTTTTTAAGTGCTCTGGAGTCATTTCGTTGCAAGCGGGTTTTTAAGTGCTCTGAAGGCATTTCGTTGTAAGCGGGTTTTTAAGTGCTCTGGAGTCATTTCGTTGCAAGCAGGTTTTTAAGTACTCTGGAGTAATTTAGTTGCAAGCGGGTTTTTAAGTGCTCTGGAGTCATTTCGTTGCAAGCGGGTTTAAAGTGCTCTGGAGTCATTTCGTTGCAAGCGGGTTTTTACATACTTCTCTGACATTTAACTGGAAACGAGTTTTTTAAGTGCTCTGGAGTCCTTTCGTTGCAAGCGGGTATTTACATACTTCTCAGACATTTCACTGGAAGCGGGTTTTTTAAGTGCTCTGGAGTCATTTCGTTGCAAGCGGGTTTTTAAGTACTCTGGAGTCATTTCGTTGCAAGCGGGTTTTTAAGTGCTCTGGAGTCATTTCGTTGCAAGCGGGTTTTTAATTGCTCTGGAGTCATTCCGTTGCAAGCGGGTTTTTAAGTGCTCTGGAGTCATTCCGTTGCAAGCGGGTTTTTAAGTGCTCTGGAGTCATTTCGTTGCAAGCGGGTATTTAAGTGCTCTGGAGTCATTTCGTTGCAAGCGGGTTTTTAAGTGCTCTGGAGTCATATCGTTGCAAGCGGGTTTTTAAGTACTCTGGAGTCATTTCGTTGCAAGCGGGTTTTTAAGTGCTCTGGAGTCATTTCGTTGCAAGCGGGTTTTTAAGTGCTCTGGAGTCATTTGGTTGCAAGCGGGTTTTTAAGTGCTCTGAAGGCATTTCGTTGTAAGCGGGTTTTTAAGTGCTCTGGAGTCATTTCGTTGCAAGCGGGTATTTAAGTGCTCTGGAGTCATTTCGTTGCAAGCGGGTTTTTAAGTGCTCTGGAGTCATATCGTTGCAAGCGGGTTTTTAAGTACTCTGGAGTCATTTCGTTGCAAGCGGGTTTTTAAGTGCTCTGGAGTCATTTCGTTGCAAGCGGGTTTTTAAGTGCTCTGGAGTCATTTCGTTGCAAGCGGGTATTTAAGTGCTCTGGAGTCATTTCGTTGCAAGCGGGTTTTTAAGTGCTCTGAAGGCATTTCGTTGTAAGCGGGTTTTTAAGTGCTCTGGAGTCATTTCGTTGCAAGCAGGATTTTACGTGTTCTGGAGTCATTTCGTTGCAAGCGGGTTTTTACATACTTCTCAGATATTTCACTGAGAGCGGATTTTTTAAGTGCTCTGGAGTCATTTCATTGCAAGCGGGTTTTTATATGTTCTGGAGTCATTTCGTTGCAAGCGGGTTTTTAAGTACTCTGGAGTCATTTCGTTGCAAGCGGGTTTTTAAGTGCTCTGAAGGCATTTCGTTGTAAGCGGGTTTTTAAGTGCTCTGGAGTCATTTCGTTGCAAGCGGGTTTTTACGTGTTCTGGAGTCATTTCGTTGCAAGCGGGTTTTTACATACTTCTCAGACATTTCACTGGAAGCGGGTTTTTTAAGTGTTCTGTAGGCATTTCGTTGCAAGCTGGTTTTTAAGTACTCTGGAGTCATTTCGTTGCAAGCGGGTTTTAAATGCTCTGGAGTCATTTCGTTGTAAGCGGGTTTTTACATACGTCTCAGACATTTCACTGGAAGCGGGTTTTTTAAGTGCTCTGGAGTCATTTCGTTGCAAGCGGGTTTTTAAGTACTCTGGAGTCATTTCATTGCAAGCGGGTTTTTACATACTTCTCAGACATTTCACTGGAAGCGGGTTTTTTAAGTGCTCTGGAGTCATTTCGTTGCAAGCGGGTTTTTAAGTACTCTGGAGTCATTTCGTTGCAAGCGGGTTTTTAAGTGCTCTGGAGTCATTTCGTTGCAAGCGGGTTTTTACGTGCTCTGAAGGCATTTCGTTGTAAGCGGGTTCTTAAGTGCTCTGGAGTCATTTCGTTGCAAGCGGGTTTTTAAGTGCTCTGGAGTCATTTCGTTGCAAGCGGGTTTTTACGTGCTCTGAAGGCATTTCGTTGTAAGCGGGTTCTTAAGTGCTCTCGAGTCATTTCGTTGCAAGCGGGTTTTTAAGGGCTCTGAAGGCATTTTGTTCTAAGCGGGTTTTTAAGTGCTCTGGAGTCATTTCATTGCAAGCGGGTTTTTAAGTGCTCTGGAGTCATTTCGTTGCAAGCGGGTTTTTAAGTACTCTGGAGTAATTTCGTTGCAAGCAGGTTTTTAAGTACTCTGGAGTAATTTCGTTGCAAGCGGGTTTTTAAGTGCTCTGGAGTCATTTCGTTGCAAGCGGGTTTTTAAGTGCTCTGGAGTCATTTCATTGCAAGCGGGTTTTTACTTGCTCTGAAGGCATTTCGTTGTAAGCGGGTTTTTAAGTGCTCTAAAGTCTTTTCGTTGCAAGCGGGTTTTTACGTGTTCTGGAGTCATTTCGTTGCAAGCGGGTTTTTACATACTTCTCAGACATTTCACTGGAAGCGGGTTTTTTAAGTGCTCTGTAGGCATTTCGTTGCAAGCGGGTTTTTAAGTACTCTGGAGTCATTTCGTTGCAAGCGTTTTTTACATGCTCTTGGGTCATTTCGTTGCAAGCGGGTTTTTACATACTTCTCAGACATTTCACTGGAAGCGGGTTTTTTAAGTGCTCTGGAGTCATTTCGTTGCAAGCGGATTTTTAAGTACTCTGGAGTCATTTCGTTGCAAGCGGGTTTTTAAGTGCTCTGGAGTCATTTCGTTGCAAGCGGGTGTTTAAGTGCTCTGGAGTCAATTCGTTGCAAGCGGGTTTTTAAGTGCTCTGGAGTCATTTCGTTGCAAGCGGGTTTTTAAGTGCTCTGAAGGCATTTCGTTGTAAGCGGGTTTTTAAGTGCTCTGGAGTCATATCATTGCAAGCAGGTTTTTACGTGTTCTGGAGTCATTTCGTTGCAAGCGGTTTTTTACATACTTCTCAGACATTTCACTGAGAGCGGGTTTTTTAAGTGCTCTGGAGTCATTTCGTTGTAAGCGGGTTTTTAAGTGCTCTGGAGACATTTCGTTGCAAGCGGGTTTTTAAGTGATCTGGAGTCATTTCGTTGCAAGCGGGTTTTTACGTGCTCTGAAGGCATTTCGTTGTAAGCGGGTTTTTAAGTGCTCTGGAGTCATTTCGTTGCAAGCGGGTTTTTAACTGCTCTGGAGTCATTTCGTTGCAAGCGGGTTTTTAAGTGCTCTGGAGGCATTTCGTTGTAAGCGGGTTTTTAAGTGCTCTGGAGTCATTTCGTTGCAAGCAGGTTTTTAAGTACTCTGGAGTAATTTCGTTGCAAGCGGGTTTTTAAGTGCTCAGGAGTCATTTCGTTGCAAGCGGGTTTAAAGTGCTCTGGAGTCATTTCGTTGCATGCGGGTTTTTATGTGTTCTGGAGTAATTTCGTTGCAAGCGGGTTTTTAAGTGCTCTGGAGTCATTTCGCTGCAAGCGCGTTTTTAAGTACTCTGGAGTCATTTCGTTGTAAGCGGGTTTTTAAGTGCTCTGGAGTCATTTCGTTGCAAGCGGGTTTTTAAGTGCTCTGGAGTCATTTCGTTGCAAGCGGGTTTTTAAGTGCTCTGGAGTCATTTCGTTGCAAGCGGGTTTTTAAGTGCTCTGAAGGCATTTCGTTGTAAGCGGGTTTTTAAGTGCTCTGGAGTCATTTCGTTGCAAGCAGGATTTTACGTGTTCTGGAGTCATTTCGTTGCAAGCGGGTTTTTACATACTTCTCAGATATTTCACTGAGAGCGGGTTTTTTAAGTGCTCTGGAGTCATTTCATTGCAAGCGGGTTTTTATATGTTCTGGAGTCATTTCGTTGCAAGCAGGTTTTTAAGTACTCTGGAGTCATTTCGTTGCAAGCGGGTTTTTAAGTGCTCTGAAGGCATTTCGTTGTAAGCGGGTTTTTAAGTGCTCTGGAGTCATTTCGTTGCAAGCGGGTTTTTACGTGTTCTGGAGTCATTTCGTTGCAAGCGGGTTTTTACATACTTCTCAGACATTTCACTGGAAGCGGGTTTTTTAAGTGTTCTGTAGGCATTTCGTTGCAAGCTGGTTTTTAAGTACTCTGGAGTCATTTCGTTGCAAGCGGGTTTTACATGCTCTGGAGTCATTTCGTTGTAAGCGGGTTTTTAAGTACTCTGGAGTCATTTCATTGCAAGCGGGTTTTTACATACTTCTCAGACATTTCACTGGAAGCGGGTTTTTTAAGTGCTCTGGAGTCATTTCGTTGCAAGCGGGTTTTTAAGTACTCTGGAGTCATTTCGTTGCAAGCGGGTTTTTAAGTGCTCTGGAGTCATTTCGTTGCAAGCGGGTTTTTACGTGCTCTGAAGGGATTTCGTTGTAAGCGGGTTCTTAAGTGCTCTGGAGTCATTTCGTTGCAAGCGGGTTTTTAAGTGCTCTGGAGTCATTTCGTTGCAAGCGGGTTTTTACGTGCTCTGAAGGCATTTCGTTGTAAGCGGGTTCTTAAGTGCTCTGGAGTCACTTCGTTGCAAGCGGTTTTTTAGGTGCTCTGAAGGCATTTCGTTGGAAGCGGGTTTTTAAGTGTTCTGGAGTCATTTGGTTGCAAGCGGGTTTTTAAGGGCTCTGAAGGCATTTTGTTCTAAGCGGGTTTTTAAGTGCTCTGGAGTCATTTCATTGCAAGCGGGTTTTTAAGTGCTCTGGAGTCATATCGTTGCAAGCGGGTTTTTAAGTACTCTGGAGTAATTTTGTTGCAAGCGGGTTTTTAAGTGCTCTGGAGTCATTTCGTTGCAAGCGGGTTTTTAAGTGCTCTGAAGGCATTTCGTTGTAAGCGGGTTTTTAAGTGCTCTGGAGTCATTTCGTTGCAAGCGGGTTTTTAAGTGCTCTGAAGGCATTTCGTTGTAAGCGGGTTTTTAAGTGCTCTGGAGTCATTTCGTTGCAAGCGGGTTTTTAAGTACTCTGGAGTAATTTCGTTGCAAGCGGGTTTTTAAGTGCTCTGGAGTCATTTCGTTGCAAGCGGGTTTTTAAGTGCTCTGGAGTCATTTCATTGCAAGCGGGTTTTTACTTGCTCTGAAGGCATTTCGTTGTAAGCGGGTTTTTAAGTGCTCTAAAGTCTTTTCGTTGCAAGCGGGTTTTTACGTGTTCTGGAGTCATTTCGTTGCAAGCGGGTTTTTACATACTTCTCAGACATTTCACTGGAAGCGGGTTTTTTAAGTGCTCTGTAGGCATTTCGTTGCAAGCGGGTTTTTAAGTACTCTGGAGTCATTTCGTTGCAAGCGTTTTTTACATGCTCTTGGGTCATTTCGTTGCAAGCGGGTTTTTACATACTTCTCAGACATTTCACTGGAAGCGGGTTTTTTAAGTGCTCTGGAGTCATTTCGTTGCAAGCGGATTTTTAAGTACTCTGGAGTCATTTCGTTGCAAGCGGGTTTTTAAGTGCTCTGGATTCATTTCGTTGCAAGCGGGTGTTTAAGTGCTCTGGAGTCAATTCGTTGCAAGCGGGTTTTTAAGTGCTCTGGAGTCATTTCGTTGCAAGCGGGTTTTTAAGTGCTCTGAAGGCATTTCGTTGTAAGCGGGTTTTTAAGTGCTCTGGAGTCATATCATTGCAAGCAGGTTTTTACGTGTTCTGGAGTCATTTCGTTGCAAGCGGTTTTTTACATACTTCTCAGACATTTCACTGAGAGCGGGTTTTTTAAGTGCTCTGGAGTCATTTCGTTGTAAGCGGGTTTTTAAGTGCTCTGGAGACATTTCGTTGCAAGCGGGTTTTTAAGTGCTCTGGAGTCATTTCGTTGCAAGCGGGTTTTTACGTGCGCTGAAGGCATTTCGTTGTAAGCGGGTTTTTAAGTGCTCTGGAGTCATTTCGTTGCAAGCGGGTTTTTAAGTGCTCTGGAGTCATTTCGTTGCAAGCGGGTTTTTAAGTGCTCTGAAGGCATTTCGTTGTAAGCGGGTTTTTAAGTGCTCTGGAGTCATTTCGTTGCAAGCAGGTTTTTAAGTACTCTGGAGTAATTTCGTTGCAAGCGGGTTTTTAAGTGCTCTGGAGTCATTTCGTTGCAAGCGGGTTTAAAGTGCTCTGGAGTCATTTCGTTGCATGCGGGTTTTTATGTGTTCTGGAGTAATTTCGTTGCAAGCGGGTTTTTAAGTGCTCTGGAGTCATTTCGCTGCAAGCGTGTTTTTAAGTACTCTGGAGTCATTTCGTTGTAAGCGGGTTTTTAAGTACTCTGGAGTCATTTCGTTGCAAGCGTTTTTTACATGCTCTGGAGTCATTTCGTTGCAAGCGGGTTTTTACATACTTCTCTGACATTTAACTAGAAATGAGTTTTTTAAGTGCTCTGGAGTCATTTCCTTGCAAGCGGGTATTTACATACTTCTCAGACATTTCACTGGAAGCTGGTTTTTTAAGTGCTCTGGAGTCATTTCGTTGCAAGCGGGTTTTTAAGTGCTCTGGAGTCATTTCGTTGCAAGCGGGTTTTTAAGTGCTCTGGAGTCATTTCGTTGCAAGCGGGTTTTTAAGTGCTCTGGAGTCATTTCGTTGCAAGCGGGTTTTTAAGTGCTCTGGAGTCATTTCGTTGCAAGAGGGTTTTTAAGTGCTCTGGAGTCATTTCGTTGCAAGCGGGTTTTTAAGTGCTCTGGAGTCATTTCGTTGCAAGCGGGTTTTTAAGTGCTCTGGAGTCATTTCGTTACAAGCGGGTGTTTAAGTGCTCTGGAGTCATTTCGTTGCAAGCGGGTTTTTAAGTGCTCTGGAGTCATTTCGTTGCAAGCGGGTTTTTAAGTGCTCTGAAGGCATTTCGTTGTAAGCGGGTTTTTAAGTGCTCTGGAGTCATTTCGTTGCAAGCAGGATTTTACGTGTTCTGGAGTCATTTCGTTGCAAGCGGGTTTTTACATACTTCTCAGATATTTCACTGAGAGCGGGTTTTTTAAGTGCTCTGGAGTCATTTCATTGCAAGCGGGTTTTTATATGTTCTGGAGTCATTTCGTTGCAAGCGGGTTTTTAAATACTCTGGAGTCATTTCGTTGCAAGCGGGTTTTTAAGTGCTCTGAAGGCATTTCGTTGTAAGCGGGTTTTTAAGTGCTCTGGAGTCATTTCTTTGCAAGCGGGTTTTTACGTGTTCTGGAGTCATTTCGTTGCAAGCGGGTTTTTAAGTGCTCTGAAGGCATTTCGTTGTAAGAGGGTTTTTAAGTGCTCTGGAGTCATTTCGTTGCAAGCGGGTTTTTATATGTTCTGGAGTCATTTCGTTGCAAGCGGGTTTTTAAGTGCTCTGAAGGCATTTCGTTGTAAGCAGGTTTTTAAGTGCTCTGGAGTCATTTCGTTGCAAGCGGGTTTTTAAGTGTTCTGTAGGCATTTCGTTGCAAGCGGGTTTTTAAGTACTCTGGAGTCATTTCGTTGCAAGCGGGTTTTACATGCTCTGGAGTCATTTCGTTGTAAGCGGGTTTTTACATACTTCTCAGACATTTCACTGGAAGCGGGTTTTTTAAGTGCTCTGGAGTCAATTCGTTGCAAGCGGGTTCTTAAGTGCTCTGGAGTCATTTCGTTGCAAGCGGTTTTTTACGTGCTCTGAAGGCATTTCGTTGCAAGCGGGTTTTTAAGTGTTCTGGAGTCATTTGGTTGCAAGCGGGTTTTTAAGGGCTCTGAAGGCATTTTGTTCTATGCGGGTTTTTAAGTGCTCTGGAGTCATTTCATTGCAAGCGGGTTTTTAAGTGCTCTGGAGTCATTTCGTTGCAAGCGGGTTTTTAAGTACTCTGGAGTAATTTTGTTGCAAGCGGGTTTTTAAGTGCTCTGGAGTCATTTCGTTGCAAGCGGGTTTTTAAGTGCTCTGAAGGCATTTCGTTGTAAGCGGGTTTTTAAGTGCTCTGGAGTCATTTCGTTGCAAGCGGGTTTTTAAGTGCTCTGGAGTCATTTCGTTGCAAGCGGGTTTTAAGTGCTCTGAAGGCATTTCGTTGTAAGCGGGTTTTTAAGTGCTCTGGAGTCATTTCGTTGCAAGCGGGTTTTTAAGTGCTCTGGAGTCATTTCGTTGCAAGCGGGTTTTTAAGTGCTCTGGAGTCATTTCGTTGCAAGCGGGTTTTTAAGTACTCTGGAGTAATTTCGTTGCAAGCGGGTTTTTAAGTGCTCTGGAGTCATTTCGTTGCAAGCGGGTTTTTAAGTGCTCTGGAGCCATTTCATTGCAAGCGGGTTTTTACTTGCTCTGAAGGCATTTCGTTGTAAGCGGGTTTTTAAGTGCTCTGGAGTCATTTCGTTGCAAGCGGGTTTTTAAGTGCTCTGGAGTCATTTCGTTGCAAGCGGGTTTTTAAGTGCTCTGAAGGCATTTCGTTGTAAGCGGGTTTTTAAGTGCTCTGGAGTCATTTCGTTGCAAGCAGGTTTTTAAGTACTCTGGAGTAATTTCGTTGCAAGCGGGTTTTTAAGTGCTTTGGAGTCATTTCGTTGCAAGCGGGTTTAAAGTGCTCTGGAGTCATTTCGTTGCATGCGGGTTTTTATGTGTTCTGGAGTAATTTCGTTGCAAGCGGGTTTTTAAGTGCTCTGGAGTCATTTCGCTGCAAGCGCGTTTTTAAGTACTCTGGAGTCATTTCGTTTTAAGCGGGTTTTTAAGTACTCTGGAGTCATTTCGTTGCAAGCGTTTTTTACATGCTCTGGAGTCATTTCGTTGCAAGCGGGTTTTTACATACTTCTCTGACATTTAACTAGAAATGAGTTTTTTAAGTGCTCTGGAGTCATTTCGTTGCAAGCGGGTATTTACATACTTCTCAGACATTTCACTGGAAGCTGGTTTTTTAAGTGCTCTGGAGTCATTTCGTTGCAAGCGGGTTTTTAAGTGCTCTGGAGTCATTTCGTTGCAAGCGGGTTTTTAAGTGCTCTGGAGTCATTTCGTTGCAAGCGGGTTTTTAAGTGCTCTGGAGTCATTTCGTTGCAAGCGGGTTTTTAAGTGCTCTGGAGTCATTTCGTTGCAAGCGGGTTTTTAAGTGCTCTGGAGTCATTTCGTTGCAAGCGGGTTTTTAAGTGCTCTGGAGTCATTTCGTTGCAAGCGGGTTTTTAAGTGCTCTGGAGTCATTTCGTTGCAAGCGGGTGTTTAAGTGCTCTGGAGTCATTTCGTTGCAAGCGGGTTTTTAAGTGCTCTGGAGTCATTTCGTTGCAAGCGGGTTTTTAAGTGCTCTGAAGGCATTTCGTTGTAAGCGGGTTTTTAAGTGCTCTGGAGTCATTTCGTTGCAAGCAGGATTTTACGTGTTCTGGAGTCATTTCGTTGCAAGCGGGTTTTTACATACTTCTCAGATATTTCACTGAGAGCGGGTTTTTTAAGTCCTCTGGAGTCATTTCATTGCAAGCGGGTTTTTATATGTTCTGGAGTCATTTCGTTGCAAGCGGGTTTTTAAGTACTCTGGAGTCATTTCGTTGCAAGCGGGTTTTTAAGTGCTCTGAAGGCATTTCGTTGTAAGCGGGTTTTTAAGTGCTCTGGAGTCATTTCGTTGCAAGCGGGTTTTTAAGTGCTCTGGAGTCATTTCGTTGCAAGCGGGTTTTTAAGTGCTCTGGAGTCATTTCGTTGCAAGCGGGTTTTTAAGTGCTCTGGAGTCATTTCGTTGCAAGCGGGTTTTTAAGTGTTCTGGAGTCATTTCGTTGCAAGCGGGTTTTTAAGTGCTCTGGAGTCATTTCGTTGCAAGCGGGTGTTTAAGTGCTCTGGAGTCATTTCGTTGCAAGCGGGTTTTTAAGTGCTCTGGAGTCATTTCGTTGCAAGCGGGTTTTTAAGTGCTCTGAAGGCATTTCGTTGTAAGCGGGTTTTTAAGTGCTCTGGAGTCATTTCGTTGCAAGCAGGATTTTACGTGTTCTGGAGTCATTTCGTTGCAAGCGGGTTTTTACATACTTCTCAGATATTTCACTGAGAGCGGGTTTTTTAAGTGCTCTGGAGTCATTTCATTGCAAGCGGGTTTTTATATGTTCTGGAGTCATTTCGTTGCAAGCGGGTTTTTAAGTACTCTGGAGTCATTTCGTTGCAAGCGGGTTTTTAAGTGCTCTGAAGGCATTTCGTTGTAAGCGGGTTTTTAAGTGCTCTGGAGTCATTTCGTTGCAAGCGGGTTTTTACGTGTTCTGGAGTCATTTCGTTGCAAGCGGGTTTTTACATACTTCTCAGACATTTCACTGGAAGCGGGTTTTTTAAGTGTTCTGTAGGCATTTCGTTGCAAGCGGGTTTTTAAGTACTCTGGAGTCATTTCGTTGCAAGCGGGTTTTACATGCTCTGGAGTCATTTCGTTGTAAGCGGGTTTTTACATACTTCTCAGACATTTCACTGGAAGCGGGTTTTTTAAGTGCTCTGGAGTCAATTCGTTGCAAGCGGGTTCTTAAGTGCTCTGGAGTCATTTCGTTGCAAGCGGTTTTTTACGTGCTCTGAAGGCATTTCGTTGCAAGCGGGTTTTTAAGTGTTCTGGAGTCATTTGGTTGCAAGCGGGTTTTTAAGGGCTCTGAAGGCATTTTGTTCTATGCGGGTTTTTAAGTGCTCTGGAGTCATTTCATTGCAAGCGGGTTTTTAAGTGCTCTGGAGTCATTTCGTTGCAAGCGGGTTTTTAAGTACTCTGGAGTAATTTTGTTGCAAGCGGGTTTTTAAGTGCTCTGGAGTCATTTCGTTGCAAGCGGGTTTTTAAGTGCTCTGAAGGCATTTCGTTGTAAGCGGGTTTTTAAGTGCTCTGGAGTCATTTCGTTGCAAGCGGGTTTTTAAGTGCTCTGGAGTCATTTCGTTGCAAGCGGGTTTTTAAGTGCTCTGAAGGCATTTCGTTGAAGGCGGGTTTTTAAGTGCTCTGGAGTCATTTCGTTGCAAGCGGGTTTTTAAGTACTCTGGAGTAATTTCGTTGCAAGCGGGTTTTTAAGTGCTCTGGAGTCATTTCGTTGCAAGCGGGTTTTTAAGTACTCTGGAGTAATTTTGTTGCAAGCGGGTTTTTAAGTGCTCTGGAGTCATTTCGTTGCAAGCGGGTTTTTAAGTGCTCTGAAGGCATTTCGTTGTAAGCGGGTTTTTAAGTGCTCTGGAGTCATTTCGTTGCAAGCGGGTTTTTAAGTGCTCTGGAGTCATTTCGTTGCAAGCGGGTTTTTAAGTGCTCTGAAGGCATTTCGTTGAAGGCGGGTTTTTAAGTGCTCTGGAGTCATTTCGTTGCAAGCGGGTTTTTAAGTACTCTGGAGTAATTTCGTTGCAAGCGGGTTTTTAAGTGCTCTGGAGTCATTTCGTTGCAAGCGGGTTTTTAAGTACTCTGGAGTCATATCATTGCAAGCAGGTTTTTACGTGTTCTGGAGTCATTTCGTTGCAAGCGGTTTTTTACATACTTCTCAGACATTTCACTGAGAGCGGGTTTTTTAAGTGCTCTGGAGTCATTTCGTTGTAAGCGGGTTTTTAAGTGCTCTGGAGACATTTCGTTGCAAGCGGGTTTTTAAGTGCTCTGGAGTCATTTCGTTGCAAGCGGGTTTTTAAGTGCTCTGGAGCCATTTCATTGCAAGCGGGTTTTTACTTGCTCTGAAGGCATTTCGTTGTAAGCGGGTTTTTAAGTGCTCTGGAGTCATTTCGTTGCAAGCGGGTTTTTAAGTGCTCTGGAGTCATTTCGTTGCAAGCGGGTTTTTAAGTGCTCTGAAGGCATTTCGTTGTAAGCGGGTTTTTAAGTGCTCTGGAGTCATTTCGTTGCAAGCAGGTTTTTAAGTACTCTGGAGTAATTTCGTTGCAAGCGGGTTTTTAAGTGCTCTGGAGTCATTTCGTTGCAAGCGGGTTTAAAGTGCTCTGGAGTCATTTCGTTGCATGCGGGTTTTTATGTGTTCTGGAGTAATTTCGTTGCAAGCGGGTTTTTAAGTGCTCTGGAGTCATTTCGCTGCAAGCGCGTTTTTAAGTACTCTGGAGTCATTTCGTTGTAAGCGGGTTTTTAAGTACTCTGGAGTCATTTCGTTGCAAGCGTTTTTTACATGCTCTGGAGTCATTTCGTTGCAAGCGGGTTTTTACATACTTCTCTGACATTTAACTAGAAATGAGTTTTTTAAGTGCTCTGGAGTCATTTCGTTGCAAGCGGGTATTTACATACTTCTCAGACATTTCACTGGAAGCTGGTTTTTTAAGTGCTCTGGAGTCATTTCGTTGCAAGCGGGTTTTTAAGTGCTCTGGAGTCATTTCGTTGCAAGCGGGTTTTTAAGTGTTCTGGAGTCATTTCGTTGCAAGCGGGTTTTTAAGTGCTCTGGAGTCATTTCGTTGCAAGCGGGTTTTTAAGTGCTCTGGAGTCATTTCGTTGCAAGCGGGTTTTTAAGTGCTCTGGAGTCATTTCGTTGCAAGCGGGTTTTTAAGTGTTCTGGAGTCATTTCGTTGCAAGCGGGTTTTTAAGTGCTCTGGAGTCATTTCGTTGCAAGCGGGTGTTTAAGTGCTCTGGAGTCATTTCGTTGCAAGCGGGTTTTTAAGTGCTCTGGAGTCATTTCGTTGCAAGCGGGTTTTTAAGTGCTCTGAAGGCATTTCGTTGTAAGCGGGTTTTTAAGTGCTCTGGAGTCATTTCGTTGCAAGCAGGATTTTACGTGTTCTGGAGTCATTTCGTTGCAAGCGGGTTTTTACATACTTCTCAGATATTTCACTGAGAGCGGGTTTTTTAAGTGCTCTGGAGTCATTTCATTGCAAGCGGGTTTTTATATGTTCTGGAGTCATTTCGTTGCAAGCGGGTTTTTAAGTACTCTGGAGTCATTTCGTTGCAAGCAGGTTTTGAAGTGCTCTGAAGGCATTTCGTTGTAAGCGGGTTTTTAAGTGCTCTGGAGTCATTTCGTTGCAAGCGGGTTTTTACGTGTTCTGGAGTCATTTCGTTGCAAGCGGGTTTTTACATACTTCTCAGACATTTCACTGGAAGCGGGTTTTTTAAGTGTTCTGTAGGCATTTCGTTGCAAGCGGGTTTTTAAGTACTCTGGAGTCATTTCGTTGCAAGCGGGTTTTACATGCTCTGGAGTCATTTCGTTGTAAGCGGGTTTTTACATACTTCTCAGACATTTCACTGGAAGCGGGTTTTTTAAGTGCTCTGGAGTCAATTCGTTGCAAGCGGGTTCTTAAGTGCTCTGGAGTCATTTCGTTGCAAGCGGTTTTTTACGTGCTCTGAAGGCATTTCGTTGCAAGCGGGTTTTTAAGTGTTCTGGAGTCATTTGGTTGCAAGCGGGTTTTTAAGGGCTCTGAAGGCATTTTGTTCTATGCGGGTTTTTAAGTGCTCTGGAGTCATTTCATTGCAAGCGGGTTTTTAAGTGCTCTGGAGTCATTTCGTTGCAAGCGGGTTTTTAAGTACTCTGGAGTAATTTTGTTGCAAGCGGGTTTTTAAGTGCTCTGGAGTCATTTCGTTGCAAGCGGGTTTTTAAGTGCTCTGAAGGCATTTCGTTGTAAGCGGGTTTTTAAGTGCTCTGGAGTCATTTCGTTGCAAGCGGGTTTTTAAGTGCTCTGGAGTCATTTCGTTGCAAGCGGGTTTTTAAGTGCTCTGAAGGCATTTCGTTGTAAGCGGGTTTTTAAGTGCTCTGGAGTCATTTCGTTGCAAGCGGGTTTTTAAGTACTCTGGAGTAATTTCGTTGCAAGCGGGTTTTTAAGTGCTCTGGAGTCATTTCGTTGCAAGCGGGTTTTTAAGTGCTCTGGAGCCATTTCATTGCAAGCGGGTTTTTACTTGCTCTGAAGGCATTTCGTTGTAAGCGGGTTTTTAAGTGCTCTAAAGTCTTTTCGTTGCAAGCGGGTTTTTACGTGTTCTGGAGTCATTTCGTTGCAAGCGGGTTTTTACATACTTCTCAGACATTTCACTGGAAGCGGGTTTTTTAAGTGCTCTGTAGGCATTTCGTTGCAAGCGGGTTTTTAAGTGCTCTGAAGGCATTTCGTTGTAAGCGGGTTTTTAAGTGCTCTGGAGTCATTTCGTTGCAAGCAGGTTTTTAAGTACTCTGGAGTAATTTCGTTGCAAGCGGGTTTTTAAGTGCTCTGGAGTCATTTCGTTGCAAGCGGGTTTAAAGTGCTCTGGAGTCATTTCGTTGCATGCGGGTTTTTATGTGTTCTGGAGTAATTTCGTTGCAAGCGGGTTTTTAAGTGCTCTGGAGTCATTTCGCTGCAAGCGCGTTTTTAAGTACTCTGGAGTCATTTCGTTGTAAGCGGGTTTTTAAGTACTCTGGAGTCATTTCGTTGCAAGCGTTTTTTACATGCTCTGGAGTCATTTCGTTGCAAGCGGGTTTTTACATACTTCTCTGACATTTAACTAGAAATGAGTTTTTTAAGTGCTCTGGAGTCATTTCGTTGCAAGCGGGTATTTACATACTTCTCAGACATTTCACTGGAAGCTGGTTTTTTAAGTGCTCTGGAGTCATTTCGTTGCAAGCGGGTTTTTAAGTGCTCTGGAGTCATTTCGTTGCAAGCGGGTTTTTAAGTGTTCTGGAGTCATTTCGTTGCAAGCGGGTTTTTAAGTGCTCTGGAGTCATTTCGTTGCAAGCGGGTTTTTAAGTGCTCTGGAGTCATTTCGTTGCAAGCGGGTTTTTAAGTGCTCTGGAGTCATTTCGTTGCAAGCGGGTTTTTAAGTGTTCTGGAGTCATTTCGTTGCAAGCGGGTTTTTAAGTGCTCTGGAGTCATTTCGTTGCAAGCGGGTGTTTAAGTGCTCTGGAGTCATTTCGTTGCAAGCGGGTTTTTAAGTGCTCTGGAGTCATTTCGTTGCAAGCGGGTTTTTAAGTGCTCTGAAGGCATTTCGTTGTAAGCGGGTTTTTAAGTGCTCTGGAGTCATTTCGTTGCAAGCAGGATTTTACGTGTTCTGGAGTCATTTCGTTGCAAGCGGGTTTTTACATACTTCTCAGATATTTCACTGAGAGCGGGTTTTTTAAGTGCTCTGGAGTCATTTCATTGCAAGCGGGTTTTTATATGTTCTGGAGTCATTTCGTTGCAAGCGGGTTTTTAAGTACTCTGGAGTCATTTCGTTGCAAGCAGGTTTTGAAGTGCTCTGAAGGCATTTCGTTGTAAGCGGGTTTTTAAGTGCTCTGGAGTCATTTCGTTGCAAGCGGGTTTTTACGTGTTCTGGAGTCATTTCGTTGCAAGCGGGTTTTTACATACTTCTCAGACATTTCACTGGAAGCGGGTTTTTTAAGTGTTCTGTAGGCATTTCGTTGCAAGCGGGTTTTTAAGTACTCTGGAGTCATTTCGTTGCAAGCGGGTTTTACATGCTCTGGAGTCATTTCGTTGTAAGCGGGTTTTTACATACTTCTCAGACATTTCACTGGAAGCGGGTTTTTTAAGTGCTCTGGAGTCAATTCGTTGCAAGCGGGTTCTTAAGTGCTCTGGAGTCATTTCGTTGCAAGCGGTTTTTTACGTGCTCTGAAGGCATTTCGTTGCAAGCGGGTTTTTAAGTGTTCTGGAGTCATTTGGTTGCAAGCGGGTTTTTAAGGGCTCTGAAGGCATTTTGTTCTATGCGGGTTTTTAAGTGCTCTGGAGTCATTTCATTGCAAGCGGGTTTTTAAGTGCTCTGGAGTCATTTCGTTGCAAGCGGGTTTTTAAGTACTCTGGAGTAATTTTGTTGCAAGCGGGTTTTTAAGTGCTCTGGAGTCATTTCGTTGCAAGCGGGTTTTTAAGTGCTCTGAAGGCATTTCGTTGTAAGCGGGTTTTTAAGTGCTCTGGAGTCATTTCGTTGCAAGCGGGTTTTTAAGTGCTCTGGAGTCATTTCGTTGCAAGCGGGTTTTTAAGTGCTCTGAAGGCATTTCGTTGTAAGCGGGTTTTTAAGTGCTCTGGAGTCATTTCGTTGCAAGCGGGTTTTTAAGTACTCTGGAGTAATTTCGTTGCAAGCGGGTTTTTAAGTGCTCTGGAGTCATTTCGTTGCAAGCGGGTTTTTAAGTGCTCTGGAGCCATTTCATTGCAAGCGGGTTTTTACTTGCTCTGAAGGCATTTCGTTGTAAGCGGGTTTTTAAGTGCTCTAAAGTCTTTTCGTTGCAAGCGGGTTTTTACGTGTTCTGGAGTCATTTCGTTGCAAGCGGGTTTTTACATACTTCTCAGACATTTCACTGGAAGCGGGTTTTTTAAGTGCTCTGTAGGCATTTCGTTGCAAGCGGGTTTTTAAATACTCTGGAGTCATTTCGTTGCAAGCGTTTTTTACATGCTCTTGGGTCATTTCGTTGCAAGCGGGTTTTTACATACTTCTCAGACATTTCACTGGAAGCGGGTTTTTTAAGTGCTCTGGAGTCATTTCGTTGCAAGCGGATTTTTAAGTACTCTGGAGTCATTTCGTTGCAAGCAGGTTTTTAAGTGCTCTGGAGTCATTTCGTTGCAAGCGGGTGTTTAAGTGCTCTGGAGTCAATTCGTTGCAAGCGGGTTTTTAAGTGCTCTGGAGTCATTTCGTTGCAAGCGGGTTTTTAAGTGCTCTGAAGGCATTTCGTTGTAAGCGGGTTTTTAAGTGCTCTGGAGTCATATCATTGCAAGCAGGTTTTTACGTGTTCTGGAGTCATTTCGTTGCAAGCGGTTTTTTACATACTTCTCAGACATTTCACTGAGAGCGGGTTTTTTAAGTGCTCTGGAGTCATTTCGTTGTAAGCGGGTTTTTAAATGCTCTGGAGACATTTCGTTGCAAGCGGGTTTTTAAGTGCTCTGGAGTCATTTCGTTGCAAGCGGGTTTTTACGTGCTCTGAAGGCATTTCGTTGCAAGCGGGTTTTTAAGTGCTCTGGAGTCATTTCGTTGCAAGCGGGTTTTTAAGTGCTCTGGAGTCATTTCGTTGCAAGCGGGTTTTTAAGTGCTCTGAAGGCATTTCGTTGTAAGCGGGTTTTTAAGTGCTCTGGAGTCATTTCGTTGCAAGCAGGTTTTTAAGTACTCTGGAGTAATTTCGTTGCAAGCGGGTTTTTAAGTGCTCTGGAGTCATTTCGTTGCAAGCGGGTTTAAAGTGCTCTGGAGTCATTTCGTTGCATGCGGGTTTTTATGTGTTCTGGAGTAATTTCGTTGCAAGCGGGTTTTTAAGTGCTCTGGAGTCATTTCGCTGCAAGCGCGTTTTTAAGTACTCTGGAGTCATTTCGTTGTAAGCGGGTTTTTAAGTGCTCTGGAGTCATTTCGTTGCAAACGGGTTTTTAAGTGCTCTGGAGTCATTTCGTTGCAAGCGGGTTTTTAAGTGCTCTGGAGTCATTTCGTTGCAAGCGGGTTTTTAAATGCTCTGAAGGCATTTCGTTGTAAGCGGGTTTTTAAGTGCTCTGGAGTCATTTCGTTGCAAGCAGGATTTTACGTGTTCTGGAGTCATTTCGTTGCAAGCGGGTTTTTACATACTTTTCAGATATTTCACTGAGAGCGGGTTTTTTAAGTGCTCTGGAGTCATTTCATTGCAAGCGGGTTTTTATATGTTCTGGAGTCATTTCGTTGCAAGCGGGTTTTTAAGTACTCTGGAGTCATTTCGTTGCAAGCGGGTTTTTAAGTGCTCTGAAGGCATTTCGTTGTAAGCGGGTTTTTAAGTGCTCTGGAGTCATTTCGTTGCAAGCGGGTTTTTACGTGTTCTGGATTCATTTCGTTGCAAGCGGGTTTTTACATACTTCTCAGACATTTCACTGGAAGCGGGTTTTTTAAGTGTTCTGTAGGCATTTCGTTGCAAGCTGGTTTTTAAGTACTCTGGAGTCATTTCGTTGCAAGCGGGTTTTACATGCTCTGGAGTCATTTCGTTGTAAGCGGGTTTTTACATACGTCTCAGACATTTCACTGGAAGCGGGTTTTTTAAGTGCTCTGGAGTCATTTCGTTGCAAGCGGGTTTTTAAGTACTCTGGAGTCATTTCATTGCAAGCGGGTTTTTACATACTTCTCAGACATTTCACTGGAAGCGGGTTTTTTAAGTGCTCTGGAGTCATTTCGTTGCAAGCGGGTTTTTAAGTACTCTGGAGTCATTTCGTTGCAAGCGGGTTTTTAAGTGCTCTGGAGTCATTTCATTGCAAGCGGGTTTTTACGTGCTCTGAAGGCATTTCGTTGTAAGCGGGTTCTTAAGTGCTCTGGAGTCATTTCGTTGCAAGCGGGTTTTTAAGTGCTCTGGAGTCATTTCGTTGCAAGCGGGTTTTTACGTGCTCTGAAGGCATTTCGTTGTAAGCGGGTTCTTAAGTGCTCTGGAGTCATTTCGTTGCAAGCGGTTTTTTACGTGCTCTGAAGGCATTTCGTTGCAAGCGGGTTTTTAAGTGTTCTGGAGTCATTTGGTTGCAAGCGGGTTTTTAAGGGCTCTGAAGGCATTTTGTTCTAAGCGGGTTTTTAAGTGCTCTGGAGTCATTTCATTGCAAGCGGGTTTTTAAGTGCTCTGGAGTCATTTCGTTGCAAGCGGGTTTTTAAGTACTCTGGAGTAATTTTGTTGCAAGCGGGTTTTTAAGTGCTCTGGAGTCAATTCGTTGCAAGCGGGTTTTTAAGTGCTCTGAAGGCATTTCGTTGTAAGCGGGTTTTTAAGTGCTCTGGAGTCATTTCGTTGCAAGCGGGTTTTTAAGTGCTCTGGAGTCATTTCGTTGCAAGCGGGTTTTTAAGTGCTCTGAAGGCATTTCGTTGTAAGCGGGTTTTTAAGTGCTCTGGAGTCATTTCGTTGCAAGCGGGTTTTTAAGTACTCTGGAGTAATTTCGTTGCAAGCGGGTTTTTAAGTGCTCTGGAGTCATTTCTTTGCAAGCGGGTTTTTAAGTGCTCTGGAGTCATTTCATTGCAAGCGGGTTTTTACTTGCTCTGAAGGCATTTCGTTGTAAGCGGGTTTTTAAGTGCTCTAAAGTCTTTTCGTTGCAAGCGGGTTTTTACGTGTTCTGGAGTCATTTCGTTGCAAGCGGGTTTTTACATACTTCTCAGACATTTCACTGGAAGCGGGTTTTTTAAGTGCTCTGTAGGCATTTCGTTGCAAGCGGGTTTTTAAGTACTCTGGAGTCATTTCGTTGCAAGCGTTTTTTACATGCTCTTGGGTCATTTCGTTGCAAGCGGGTTTTTACATACTTCTCAGACATTTCACTGGAAGCGGGTTTTTTAAGTGCTCTGGAGTCATTTCGTTGCAAGCGGATTTTTAAGTACTCTGGAGTCATTTCGTTGCAAGCGGGTTTTTAAGTGCTCTGGAGTCATTTCGTTGCAAGCGGGTGTTTAAGTGCTCTGGAGTCAATTCGTTGCAAGCGGGTTTTTAAGTGCTCTGGAGTCATTTCGTTGCAAGCGGGTTTTTAAGTGCTCTGGAGCCATTTCATTGCAAGCGGGTTTTTACTTGCTCTGAAGGCATTTCGTTGTAAGCGGGTTTTTAAGTGCTCTAAAGTCTTTTCGTTGCAAGCGGGTTTTTACGTGTTCTGGAGTCATTTCGTTGCAAGCGGGTTTTTACATACTTCTCAGACATTTCACTGGAAGCGGGTTTTTTAAGTGCTCTGTAGGCATTTCGTTGCAAGCGGGTTTTTAAGTACTCTGGAGTCATTTCGTTGCAAGCGTTTTTTACATGCTCTTGGGTCATTTCGTTGCAAGCGGGTTTTTACATACTTCTCAGACATTTCACTGGAAGCGGGTTTTTTAAGTGCTCTGGAGTCATTTCGTTGCAAGCGGATTTTTAAGTACTCTGGAGTCATTTCGTTGCAAGCAGGTTTTTAAGTGCTCTGGAGTCATTTCGTTGCAAGCGGGTGTTTAAGTGCTCTGGAGTCAATTCGTTGCAAGCGGGTTTTTAAGTGCTCTGGAGTCATTTCGTTGCAAGCGGGTTTTTAAGTGCTCTGAAGGCATTTCGTTGTAAGCGGGTTTTTAAGTGCTCTGGAGTCATATCATTGCAAGCAGGTTTTTACGTGTTCTGGAGTCATTTCGTTGCAAGCGGTTTTTTACATACTTCTCAGACATTACACTGAGAGCGGGTTTTTTAAGTGCTCTGGAGTCATTTCGTTGTAAGCGGGTTTTTAAGTGCTCTGGAGACATTTCGTTGCAAGCGGGTTTTTAAGTGCTCTGGAGTCATTTCGTTGCAAGCGGGTTTTTACGTGCTCTGAAGGCATTTCGTTGCAAGCGGGTTTTTAAGTGCTCTGGAGTCATTTCGTTGCAAGCGGGTTTTTAAGTGCTCTGGAGTCATTTCGTTGCAAGCGGGTTTTTAAGTGCTCTGAAGGCATTTCGTTGTAAGCGGGTTTTTAAGTGCTCTGGAGTCATTTCGTTGCAAGCAGGTTTTTAAGTACTCTGGAGTAATTTCGTTGCAAGCGGGTTTTTAAGTGCTCTGGAGTCATTTCGTTGCAAGCGGGTTTAAAGTGCTCTGGAGTCATTTCGTTGCATGCGGGTTTTTATGTGTTCTGGAGTAATTTCGTTGCAAGCGGGTTTTTAAGTGCTCTGGAGTCATTTCGCTGCAAGCGCGTTTTTAAGTACTCTGGAGTCATTTCGTTGTAAGCGGGTTTTTAAGTGCTCTGGAGTCATTTCGTTGCAAAAGGGTTTTTAAGTGCTCTGGAGTCATTTCGTTGCAAGCGGGTTTTTAAGTGCTCTGGAGTCATTTCGTTGCAAGCGGGTTTTTAAATGCTCTGAAGGCATTTCGTTGTAAGCGGGTTTTTAAGTGCTCTGGAGTCATTTCGTTGCAAGCAGGATTTTACGTGTTCTGGAGTCATTTCGTTGCAAGCGGGTTTTTACATACTTTTCAGATATTTCACTGAGAGCGGGTTTTTTAAGTGCTCTGGAGTCATTTCATTGCAAGCGGGTTTTTATATGTTCTGGAGTCATTTCGTTGCAAGCGGGTTTTTAAGTACTCTGGAGTCATTTCGTTGCAAGCGGGTTTTTAAGTGCTCTGAAGGCATTTCGTTGTAAGCGGGTTTTTAAGTGCTCTGGAGTCATTTCGTTGCAAGCGGGTTTTTACGTGTTCTGGATTCATTTCGTTGCAAGCGGGTTTTTACATACTTCTCAGACATTTCACTGGAAGCGGGTTTTTTAAGTGTTCTGTAGGCATTTCGTTGCAAGCTGGTTTTTAAGTACTCTGGAGTCATTTCGTTGCAAGCGGGTTTTACATGCTCTGGAGTCATTTCGTTGTAAGCGGGTTTTTACATACGTCTCAGACATTTCACTGGAAGCGGGTTTTTTAAGTGCTCTGGAGTCATTTCGTTGCAAGCGGGTTTTTAAGTACTCTGGAGTCATTTCATTGCAAGCGGGTTTTTACATACTTCTCAGACATTTCACTGGAAGCGGGTTTTTTAAGTGCTCTGGAGTCATTTCGTTGCAAGCGGGTTTTTAAGTACTCTGGAGTCATTTCGTTGCAAGCGGGTTTTTAAGTGCTCTGGAGTCATTTCGTTGCAAGCGGGTTTTTACGTGCTCTGAAGGCATTTCGTTGTAAGCGGGTTCTTAAGTGCTCTGGAGTCATTTCGTTGCAAGCGGGTTTTTAAGTGCTCTGGAGTCATTTCGTTGCAAGCGGGTTTTTACGTGCTCTGAAGGCATTTCGTTGTAAGCGGGTTCTTAAGTGCTCTGGAGTCATTTCGTTGCAAGCGGTTTTTTACGTGCTCTGAAGGCATTTCGTTGCAAGCGGGTTTTTAAGTGTTCTGGAGTCATTTGGTTGCAAGCGGGTTTTTAAGGGCTCTGAAGGCATTTTGTTCTAAGCGGGTTTTTAAGTGCTCTGGAGTCATTTCATTGCAAGCGGGTTTTTAAGTGCTCTGGAGTCATTTCGTTGCAAGCGGGTTTTTAAGTACTCTGGAGTAATTTTGTTGCAAGCGGGTTTTTAAGTGCTCTGGAGTCAATTCGTTGCAAGCGGGTTTTTAAGTGCTCTGAAGGCATTTCGTTGTAAGCGGGTTTTTAAGTGCTCTGGAGTCATTTCGTTGCAAGCGGGTTTTTAAGTGCTCTGGAGTCATTTCGTTGCAAGCGGGTTTTTAAGTGCTCTGAAGGCATTTCGTTGTAAGCAGGTTTTTAAGTGCTCTGGAGTCATTTCGTTGCAAGCGGGTTTTTAAGTACTCTGGAGTAATTTCGTTGCAAGCGGGTTTTTAAGTGCTCTGGAGTCATTTCTTTGCAAGCGGGTTTTTAAGTGCTCTGGAGTCATTTCATTGCAAGCGGGTTTTTACTTGCTCTGAAGGCATTTCGTTGTAAGCGGGTTTTTAAGTGCTCTAAAGTCTTTTCGTTGCAAGCGGGTTTTTACGTGTTCTGGAGTCATTTCGTTGCAAGCGGGTTTTTACATACTTCTCAGACATTTCACTGGAAGCGGGTTTTTTAAGTGCTCTGTAGGCATTTCGTTGCAAGCGGGTTTTTAAGTACTCTGGAGTCATTTCGTTGCAAGCGTTTTTTACATGCTCTTGGGTCATTTCGTTGCAAGCGGGTTTTTACATACTTCTCAGACATTTCACTGGAAGCGGGTTTTTTAAGTGCTCTGGAGTCATTTCGTTGCAAGCGGATTTTTAAGTACTCTGGAGTCATTTCGTTGCAAGCGGGTTTTTAAGTGCTCTGGAGTCATTTCGTTGCAAGCGGGTGTTTAAGTGCTCTGGAGTCAATTCGTTGCAAGCGGGTTTTTAAGTGCTCTGGAGTCATTTCGTTGCAAGCGGTTTTTTAAGTGCTCTGAAGGCATTTTGTTGTAAGCGGGTTTTTAAGTGCTCTGGAGTCATATCATTGCAAGCAGGTTTTTACGTGTTCTGGAGTCATTTCTTTGCAAGCGGTTTTTTACATACTTCTCAGACATTTCACTGAGAGCGGGTTTTTTAAGTGCTCTGGAGTCATTTCGTTGTAAGCGGGTTTTTAAGTGCTCTGGAGACATTTCGTTGCAAGCGGGTTTTTAAGTGCTCTGGAGTCATTTCGTTGCAAGCGGGTTTTTACGTGCTCTGAAGGAATTTCGTTGTAAGCGGGTTTTTAAGTGCTCTGGAGTCATTTCGTTGCAAGCGGGTTTTTAAGTGCTCTGGAGTCATTTCGTTGCAAGCGGGTTTTTAAGTGCTCTGGAGTCATTTCGTTGCAAGCAGGTTTTTAAGTACTCTGGAGTAATTTCGTTGCAAGCGGGTTTTTAAGTGCTCTGGAGTCATTTCGTTGCAAGCGGGTTTAAAGTGCTCTGGAGTCATTTCGTTGCATGCGGGTTTTTATGTGTTCTGGAGTAATTTCGTTGCAAGCGGGTTTTTAAGTGCTCTGGAGTCATTTCGCTGCAAGCGCGTTTTTAAGTACTCTGGAGTCATTTCGTTGTAAGCGGGTTTTTAAGTGCTCTGGAGTCATTTCGTTGCAAGCGGGTTTTTAAGTGCTCTGGAGTCATTTTGTTGCAAGCGGATTTTTACGTGTTCTGGAGTCATTTCGTTGCAAGCGGGTTTTTACATACTTCTCAGACATTTCACTGGAAGCGGGTTTTTTAAGTGCTCTGTAGGCATTTCGTTGCAAGCGGGTTTTTAAGTACTCTGGAGTCATTTCGTTCCAAGCGTTTTTTACATGCTCTGGAGTCATTTCGTTGCAAGCGGGTTTTTACATACTTCTCTGACATTTAACTAGAAATGAGTTTTTTAAGTGCTCTGGAGTCATTTCGTTGCAAGCGGGTATTTACATACTTCTCAGACATTTCACTGGAAGCTGGTTTTTTAAGTGCTCTGGAGTCATTTCGTTGCAAGCGGGTTTTTAAGTGCTCTGGAGTCATTTCGTTGCAAGCGGGTTTTTAAGTGCTCTGGAGTCATTTCGTTGCAAGCGGGTTTTTAAGTGCTCTGGAGTCATTTCGTTGCAAGCGGGTTTTTAAGTGCTCTGGAGTCATTTCGTTGCAAGCGGGTTTTTAAGTGCTCTGGAGTCATTTCGTTGCAAGCGGGTTTTTAAGTGCTCTGGAGTCATTTCGTTGCAAGCGGGTGTTTAAGTGCTCTGGAGTCATTTCGTTGCAAGCGGGTTTTTAAGTGCTCTGGAGTCATTTCGTTGCAAGCGGGTTTTTAAGTGCTCTGAAGGCATTTCGTTGTAAGCGGGTTTTTAAGTGCTCTGGAGTCATTTCGTTGCAAGCAGTATTTTACTTGTTCTGGAGTCATTTCGTTGCAAGCGGGTTTTTACATACTTCTCAGATATTTCACTGAGAGCGGGTTTTTTAAGTGCTCTGGAGTCATTTCATTGCAAGCGGGTTTTTAAGTACTCTGGAGTCATTTCGTTGCAAGCGGGTTTTTAAGTGCTCTGAAGGCATTTCGTTGTAAGCGGGTTTTTAAGTGCTCCGGAGTCATTTCGTTGCAAGCGGGTTTTTACGTGTTCTGGAGTCATTTCGTTGCAAGCGGGTTTTTACATACTTCTCAGACATTTCACTGGAAGCGGGTTTTTTAAGTGTTCTGTAGGCATTTCGTTGCAAGCGGGTTTTTAAGTACTCTGGAGTCATTTCGTTGCAAGCGGGTTTTACATGCTCTGGAGTCATTTCGTTGTAAGCGGGTTTTTACATACTTCTCAGACATTTCACTGGAAGCGGGTTTTTTAAGTGCTCTGGAGTCAATTCGTTGCAAGCGGGTTTTTAAGTACTCTGGAGTCATTTCGTTGCAAGCGGGTTTTTACATACTTCTCAGACATTTCACTGGAAGCGGGTTTTTTAAGTGCTCTGGAGTCATTTCGTTGCAAGCGGGTTTTTAAGTACTCTGGAGTCATATCGTTGCAAGCGGGTTTTTAAGTGCTCTGGAGTCATTTAGTTGCAAGCGGGTTTTTACGTGCTCTGAAGGCATTTCGTTGTAAGCGGGTTCTTAAGTGCTCTGGAGTCATTTCGTTGCAAGCGGGTTTTTAAGTGCTCTGGAGTCATTTCGTTGCAAGCGGGTTTTTACGTGCTCTGAAGGCATTTCGTTGTAAGCGGGTTCTTAAGTGCTCTGGAGTCATTTCGTTGCAAGCGGGTTCTTAAGTGCTCTGGAGTCATTTCGTTGCAAGCGGGTTTTTAAGTGCTCTGGAGTCATTTCGTTGCAAGCGGGTTTTTACGTGCTCTGAAGGCATTTCGTTGTAAGCGGGTTCTTAAGTGCTCTGGAGTCATTTCGTTGCAAGCGGTTTTTTACGTGCTCTGAAGGCATTTCGTTGCAAGCGGGTTTTTAAGTGTTCTGGAGTCATTTGGTTGCAAGCGGGTTTTTAAGGGCTCTGAAGGCATTTTGTTCTAAGCGGGTTTTTTAAGTGCTCTGGAGTCATTTCATTGCAAGCGGGTTTTTAAGTGCTCTGGAGTCATTTCGTTGCAAGCGGGTTTTTAAGTACTCTGGAGTAATTTTGTTGCAAGCGGGTTTTTAAGTGCTCTGGAGTCATTTCGTTGCAAGCGGGTTTTTAAGTGCTCTGAAGGCATTTCGTTGTAAGCGGGTTTTTAAGTGCTCTGGAGTCATTTCGTTGCAAGCGGGTTTTTAAGTGCTCTGGAGTCATTTCGTTGCAAGCGGGTTTTTAAGTGCTCTGAAGGCATTTCGTTGTAAGCGGGTTTTTAAGTGCTCTGGAGTCATTTCGTTGCAAGCGGGTTTTTAAGTACTCTGGAGTAATTTCGTTGCAAGCGGGTTTTTAAGTGCTCTGGAGTCGTTTCGTTGCAAGCGGGTTTTTAAGTGCTCTGGAGTCATTTCATTGCAAGCGGGTTTTTACGTGCTCTGAAGGCATTTCGTTGTAAGCGGGTTTTTAAGTGCTCTAAAGTCTTTTCGTTGCAAGCGGGTTTTTACGTGTTCTGGAGTCATTTCGTTGCAAGCGGGTTTTTACATACTTCTCAGACATTTCACTGGAAGCGGGTTTTTTAAGTGCTCTGTAGGCATTTCGTTGCAAGCGGGTTTTTAAGTACTCTGGAGTCATTTCGTTGCAAGCGTTTTTTACATGCTTTTGGGTCATTTCGTTGCATGCGGGTTTTTACATACTTCTCAGACATTTCACTGGAAGCGGGTTTTTTAAGTGCTCTGGAGTCATTTCGTTGCAAGCGGGTTTTTAAGTACTCTGGAGTCATTTCGTTGCAAGCGGGTTTTTAAGTGCTCTGGAGTCATTTCGTTGCAAGCGGGTGTTTAAGTGCTCTGGAGTCAATTCGTTGCAAGCGGGTTTTTAAGTGCTCTGGAGTCATTTCGTTGCAAGCAGGTTTTTAAGTGCTCTGAAGGCATTTCGTTGTAAGCGGGTTTTTAAGTGCTCTGGGGTCATATCGTTGCAAGCAGGTTTTTACGTGTTCTGGAGTCATTTCGTTGCAAGCGGTTTTTTACATACTTCTCAGACATTTCACTGAGAGCGGGTTTTTTAAGTGCTCTGGAGTCATTTCGTTGTAAGCGGGTTTTTAAGTGCTCTGGAGACATTTCGTTGCAAGCGGGTTTTTAAGTGCTCTGGACTCATTTCGTTGCAAGCGGGTTTTTAAGTGCTCTGGAGTCATTTCGTTGCAAGCGGGTTTTTAAGTGCTCTGAAGGCATTTCGTTGTAAGCGGGTTTTTAAGTGCTCTGGAGTCATTTCGTTGCAAGCAGGTTTTTAAGTACTCTGGAGTAATTTCGTTGCAAGCGGGTTTTTAAGTGCTCTGGAGTCATTTCGTTGCAAGCGGGTTTAAAGTGCTCTGGAGTCATTTCGTTGCATGCGGGTTTTTATGTGTTCTGGAGTAATTTCGTTGCAAGCGGGTTTTTAAGTGCTCTGGAGTCATTTCGCTGCAAGCTCGTTTTTAAGTACTCTGGAGTCATTTCGTTGTAAGCCGGTTTTTAAGTGCTCTGGAGTCATTTCGTTGCAAGCGGGTTTTTAAGTGCTCTGGAGTCATTTTGTTGCAAGCGGATTTTTACGTGTTCTGGAGTCATTTCGTTGCAAGCGGGTTTTTACATACTTCTCAGACATTTCACTGGAAGCGGGTTTTTTAAGTGCTCTGTAGGCATTTCGTTGCAAGCGGGTTTTTAAGTACTCTGGAGTCATTTCGTTGCAAGCGTTTTTTACATGCTCTGGAGTCATTTCTTTGCATCGGGTTTTTACATACTTCTCTGACATTTAACTAGAAATGAGTTTTTTAAGTGCTCTGGAGTCATTTCGTTGCAAGCGGGTATTTACATACTTCTCAGACATTTCACTGGAAGCTGGTTTTTTAAGTGCTCTGGAGTCATTTCGTTGCAAGCGGGTTTTTAAGTACTCTGGAGTCATTTCGTTGCAAGCGGGTTTTTACATACTTCTCAGACATTTCACTGGAAGCGGGTTTTTTAAGTGCTCTGTAGGCATTTCGTTGCAAGCGGGTTTTTAAGTACTCTGGAGTCATTTCGTTGCAAGCGTTTTTTACATGCTTTTGGGTCATTTCGTTGCAAGCGGGTTTTTACATACTTCTCAGACATTTCACTGGAAGCGGGTTTTTTAAGTGCTCTGGAGTCATTTCGTTGCAAGCGGGTTTTTAAGTACTCTGGAGTCATTTCGTTGCAAGCGGGTTTTTAAGTGCTCTGGAGTCATTTCGTTGCAAGCGGGTGTTTAAGTGCTCTGGAGTCAATTCGTTGCAAGCGGGTTTTTAAGTGCTCTGGAGTCATTTCGTTGCAAGCGGGTTTTTAAGTGCTCTGAAGGCATTTCGTTGTAAGCGGGTTTTTAAGTGCTCTGGGGTCATATCGTTGCAAGCAGGTTTTTACGTGTTCTGGAGTCATTTCGTTGCAAGCGGTTTTTTACATACTTCTCAGACATTTCACTGAGAGCGGGTTTTTTAAGTGCTCTGGAGTCATTTCGTTGTAAGCGGGTTTTTAAGTGCTCTGGAGACATTTCGTTGCAAGCGGGTTTTTAAGTGCTCTGGACTCATTTCGTTGCAAGCGGGTTTTTAAGTGCTCTGGAGTCATTTCGTTGCAAGCGGGTTTTTAAGTGCTCTGAAGGCATTTCGTTGTAAGCGGGTTTTTAAGTGCTCTGGAGTCATTTTGTTGCAAGCAGGTTTTTAAGTACTCTGGAGTAATTTCGTTGCAAGCGGGTTTTTAAGTGCTCTGGAGTCATTTCGTTGCAAACGGGTTTAAAGTGCTCTGGAGTCATTTCGTTGCATGCGGGTTTTTATGTGTTCTGGAGTAATTTCGTTGCAAGCGGGTTTTTAAGTGCTCTGGAGTCATTTCGCTGCAAGCTCGTTTTTAAGTACTCTGGAGTCATTTCGTTGTAAGCGGGTTTTTAAGTGCTCTGGAGTCATTTCGTTGCAAGCGGGTTTTTAAGTGCTCTGGAGTCATTTTGTTGCAAGCGGATTTTTACGTGTTCTGGAGTCATTTCGTTGCAAGCGGGTTTTTACATACTTCTCAGACATTTCACTGGAAGCGGGTTTTTTAAGTGCTCTGTAGGCATTTCGTTGCAAGCGGGTTTTTAAGTACTCTGGAGTCATTTCGTTGCAAGCGTTTTTTACATGCTCTGGAGTCATTTCGTTGCAAGCGGGTTTTTACATACTTCTCTGACATTTAACTAGAAATGAGTTTTTTAAGTGCTCTGGAGTCATTTGGTTGCAAGCGGGTATTTACATACTTCTCAGACATTTCACTGGAAGCTGGTTTTTTAAGTGCTCTGGAGTCATTTCGTTGCAAGCGGGTTTTTAAGTACTCTGGAGTCATTTCGTTGCAAGCGGGTTTTTAAGTGCTCTGGAGTCATTTCGTTGCAAGCGGGTTTTTAAGTGCTCTGGAGTCATTTCGTTGCAAGCGGGTTTTTAAGTGCTCTGGAGTCATTTCATTGCAAGCGGGTATTTAAGTGTTCTGGAGTCATTTCGTTGCAAGCGGGTTTTTAAGTGCTCTGGAGTCATTTCGTTGCAAGCGGGTTTTTAAGTACTCTGGAGTCAATTCGTTGCAAGCGGGTTTTTAAGTGCTCTGGAGTCATTTCGTTGCAAGCGGGTGTTTAAGTGCTCTGGAGTCAATTCGTTGCAAGCGGGTTTTTAAGTGCTCTGGAGTCATTTCGTTGCAAGCGGGTTTTTAAGTGCTCTGAAGGCATTTCGTTGTAAGCGGGTTTTTAAGTGCTCTGGAGTCATTTCTTTGCAAGCGGTTTTTTACATACTTCTCAGACATTTCACTGGAAGCGGGTTTTTTAAGTGTTCTGTAGGCATTTCGTTGCAAGCGGGTTTTTAAGTACTCTGGAGTCATTTCGTTGCAAGCGGGTTTTACATGCTCTGGAGTCATTTCGTTGTAAGCGGGTTTTTACATACTTCTCAGACATTTCACTGGAAGCGGGTTTTTTAAGTGCTCTGGAGTCAATTCGTTGCAAGCGGGTTTTTAAGTACTCTGGAGTCATTTCGTTGCAAGCGGGTTTTTACATACTTCTCAGACATTTCACTGGAAGCGGGTTTTTTAAGTGCTCTGGAGTCATTTCGTTGCAAGCGGGTTTTTAAGTACTCTGGAGTCATTTCGTTGCAAGCGGGTTTTTAAGTGCTCTGGAGTCATTTAGTTGCAAGCGGGTTTTTACGTGCTCTGAAGGCATTTCGTTGTAAGCGGGTTCTTAAGTGCTCTGGAGTCATTTCGTTGCAAGCGGGTTTTTAAGTGCTCTGGAGTCATTTCGTTGCAAGCGGGTTTTTACGTGCTCTGAAGGCATTTCGTTGTAAGCGGGTTCTTAAGTGCTCTGGAGTCATTTCGTTGCAAGCGGGTTTTTAAGTGCTCTGGAGTCATTTCGTTGCAAGCGGGTTTTTAAGTGCTCTGGAGTCATTTCGTTGCAAGCGGGTTTAAAGTGCTCTGGAGTCATTTCGTTGCATGCGGGTTTTTATGTGTTCTGGAGTAATTTCGTTGCAAGCGGGTTTTTAAGTGCTCTGGAGTCATTTCGCTGCAAGCTCGTTTTTAAGTACTCTGGAGTCATTTCGTTGTAAGCGGGTTTTTAAGTGCTCTGGAGTCATTTCGTTGCAAGCGGGTTTTTAAGTGCTCTGGAGTCATTTTGTTGCAAGCGGATTTTTACGTGTTCTGGAGTCATTTCGTTGCAAGCGGGTTTTTACATACTTCTCAGACATTTCACTGGAAGCGGGTTTTTTAAGTGCTCTGTAGGCATTTCGTTGCAAGCGGGTTTTTAAGTACTCTGGAGTCATTTCGTTGCAAGCGTTTTTTACATGCTCTGGAGTCATTTCGTTGCAAGCGGGTTTTTACATACTTCTCTGACATTTAACTAGAAATGAGTTTTTTAAGTGCTCTGGAGTCATTTGGTTGCAAGCGGGTATTTACATACTTCTCAGACATTTCACTGGAAGCTGGTTTTTTAAGTGCTCTGGAGTCATTTCGTTGCAAGCGGGTTTTTAAGTACTCTGGAGTCATTTCGTTGCAAGCGGGTTTTTAAGTGCTCTGGAGTCATTTCGTTGCAAGCGGGTTTTTAAGTGCTCTGGAGTCATTTCGTTGCAAGCGGGTTTTTAAGTGCTCTGGAGTCATTTCGTTGCAAGCGGGTTTTTAAGTGCTCTGGAGTCATTTCATTGCAAGCGGGTATTTAAGTGTTCTGGAGTCATTTCGTTGCAAGCGGGTTTTTAAGTGCTCTGGAGTCATTTCGTTGCAAGCGGGTTTTTAAGTACTCTGGAGTCAATTCGTTGCAAGCGGGTTTTTAAGTGCTCTGGAGTCATTTCGTTGCAAGCGGGTGTTTAAGTGCTCTGGAGTCAATTCGTTGCAAGCGGGTTTTTAAGTGCTCTGGAGTCATTTCGTTGCAAGCGGGTTTTTAAGTGCTCTGAAGGCATTTCGTTGTAAGCGGGTTTTTAAGTGCTCTGGAGTCCTATCATTGCAAGCAGGTTTTTACGTGTTCTGGAGTCATTTCTTTGCAAGCGGTTTTTTACATACTTCTCAGACATTTCACTGAGAGCGGGTTTTTTAAGTGCTCTGGAGTCATTTCGTTGTAAGCGGGTTTTTAAGTGCTCTGGAGACATTTCGTTGCAAGCGGGTTTTTAAGTGCTCTGGAGTCATTTCGTTGCAAGCGGGTTTTTACGTGCTCTGAAGGCATTTCGTTGTAAGCGGGTTTTTAAGTGCTCTGGAGTCATTTCGTTGCAAGCGGGTTTTTAAGTGCTCTGGAGTCATTTCGTTGCAAGCGGGTTTTTAAGTGCTCTGAAGGCATTTCGTTGTAAGCGGGTTTTTAAGTGCTCTGGAGTCATTTCGTTGCAAGCAGGTTTTTAAGTACTCTGGAGTAATTTCGTTGCAAGCGGGTTTTTAAGTGCTCTGGAGTCATTTCGTTGCAAGCGGGTTTAAAGTGCTCTGGAGTCATTTCGTTGCATGCGGGTTTTTATGTGTTCTGGAGTAATTTCGTTGCAAGCGGGTTTTTAAGTGCTCTGGAGTCATTTCGCTGCAAGCGCGTTTTTAAGTACTCTGGAGTCATTTCGTTGTAAGCGGGTTTTTAAGTGCTCTGGAGTCATTTCGTTGCAAGCGGGTTTTTAAGTGCTCTGGAGTCATTTTGTTGCAAGCGGATTTTTACGTGTTCTGGAGTCATTTCGTTGCAAGCGGGTTTTTACATACTTCTCAGACATTTCACTGGAAGCGGGTTTTTTAAGTGCTCTGTAGGCATTTCGTTGCAAGCGGGTTTTTAAGTACTCTGGAGTCATTTCGTTCCAAGCGTTTTTTACATGCTCTGAAGTCATTTCGTTGCAAGCGGGTTTTTACATACTTCTCTGACATTTAACTAGAAATGAGTTTTTTAAGTGCTCTGGAGTCATTTCGTTGCAAGCGGGTATTTACATACTTCTCAGACATTTCACTGGAAGCTGGTTTTTTAAGTGCTCTGGAGTCATTTCGTTGCAAGCGGGTTTTTAAGTGCTCTGGAGTCATTTCGTTGCAAGCGGGTTTTTAAGTGCTCTGGAGTCATTTCGTTGCAAGCGGGTTTTTAAGTGCTCTGGAGTCATTTCGTTGCAAGCGGGTTTTTAAGTGCTCTGGAGTCATTTCGTTGCAAGCGGGTTTTTAAGTGCTCTGGAGTCATTTCGTTGCAAGCGGGTTTTTAAGTGCTCTGGAGTCATTTCGTTGCAAGCGGGTTTTTAAGTGCTCTGGAGTCATTTCGTTGCAAGCGGGTGTTTAAGTGCTCTGGAGTCATTTCGTTGCAAGCGGGTTTTTAAGTGCTCTGGAGTCATTTCGTTGCAAGCGGGTTTTTAAGTGCTCTGAAGGCATTTCGTTGTAAGCGGGTTTTTAAGTGCTCTGGAGTCATTTCGTTGCAAGCAGTATTTTACTTGTTCTGGAGTCATTTCGTTGCAAGCGGGTTTTTACATACTTCTCAGACATTTCACTGGAAGCGGGTTTTTTAAGTGTTCTGTAGGCATTTCGTTGCAAGCGGGTTTTTAAGTACTCTGGAGTCATTTCGTTGCAAGCGGGTTTTACATGCTCTGGAGTCATTTCGTTGTAAGCGGGTTTTTACATACTTCTCAGACATTTCACTGGAAGCGGGTTTTTTAAGTGCTCTGGAGTCAATTCGTTGCAAGCGGGTTTTTAAGTACTCTGGAGTCATTTCGTTGCAAGCGGGTTTTTACATACTTCTCAGACATTTCACTGGAAGCGGGTTTTTTAAGTGCTCTGGAGTCATTTCGTTGCAAGCGGGTTTTTAAGTACTCTGGAGTCATTTCGTTGCAAGCGGGTTTTTAAGTGCTCTGGAGTCATTTAGTTGCAAGCGGGTTTTTACGTGCTCTGAAGGCATTTCGTTGTAAGCGGGTTCTTAAGTGCTCTGGAGTCATTTCGTTGCAAGCGGGTTTTTAAGTGCTCTGGAGTCATTTCGTTGCAAGCGGGTTTTTACGTGCTCTGAATGCATTTCGTTGTAAGCGGGTTCTTAAGTGCTCTGGAGTCATTTCGTTGCAAGCGGGTTCTTAAGTGCTCTGGAGTCATTTCGTTGCAAGCGGGTTTTTAAGTGCTCTGGAGTCATTTCGTTGCAAGCGGGTTTTTACGTGCTCTGAAGGCATTTCGTTGTAAGCGGGTTCTTAAGTGCTCTGGAGTCATTTCGTTGCAAGCGGTTTTTTACGTGCTCTGAAGGCATTTCGTTGCAAGCGGGTTTTTAAGTGTTCTGGAGTCATTTGGTTGCAAGCGGGTTTTTAAGGGCTCTGAAGGCATTTTGTTCTAAGCGGGTTTTTAAGTGCTCTGGAGTCATTTCATTGCAAGCGGGTTTTTAAGTGCTCTGGTGTCATTTCGTTGCAAACGGGTTTTTAAGTACTCTGGAGTAATTTTGTTGCAAGCGGGTTTTTAAGTGCTCTGGAGTCATTTCGTTGCAAGCGGGTTTTTAAGTGCTCTGAAGGCATTTCGTTGTAAGCGGGTTTTTAAGTGCTCTGGAGTCATTTCGTTGCAAGCGGGTTTTTAAGTGCTCTGGAGTCATTTCGTTGCAAGCGGGTTTTTACATACTTCTCAGACATTTCACTGGAAGCGGGTTTTTTAAGTGCTCTGTAGGCATTTCGTTGCAAGCGGGTTTTTAAGTACTCTGGAGTCATTTCGTTGCAAGCGTTTTTTACATGCTTTTGGGTCATTTCGTTGCAAGCGGGTTTTTACATACTTCTCAGACATTTCACTGGAAGCGGGTTTTTTAAGTGCTCTGGAGTCATTTCGTTGCAAGCGGGTTTTTAAGTACTCTGGAGTCATTTCGTTGCAAGCGGGTTTTTAAGTGCTCTGGAGTCATTTCGTTGCAAGCGGGTGTTTAAGTGCTCTGGAGTCAATTCGTTGCAAGCGGGTTTTTAAGTGCTCTGGAGTCATTTCGTTGCAAGCAGGTTTTTAAGTGCTCTGAAGGCATTTCGTTGTAAGCGGGTTTTTAAGTGCTCTGGGGTCATATCGTTGCAAGCAGGTTTTTACGTGTTCTGGAGTCATTTCGTTGCAAGCGGTTTTTTACATACTTCTCAGACATTTCACTGAGAGCGGGTTTTTTAAGTGCTCTGGAGTCATTTCGTTGTAAGCGGGTTTTTAAGTGCTCTGGAGACATTTCGTTGCAAGCGGGTTTTTAAGTGCTCTGGACTCATTTCGTTGCAAGCGGGTTTTTAAGTGCTCTGGAGTCATTTCGTTGCAAGCGGGTTTTTAAGTGCTCTGAAGGCATTTCGTTGTAAGCGGGTTTTTAAGTGCTCTGGAGTCATTTCGTTGCAAGCAGGTTTTTAAGTACTCTGGAGTAATTTCGTTGCAAGCGGGTTTTTAAGTGCTCTGGAGTCATTTCGTTGCAAGCGGGTTTAAAGTGCTCTGGAGTCTTTTCGTTGCATGCGGGTTTTTATGTGTTCTGGAGTAATTTCGTTGCAAGCGGGTTTTTAAGTGCTCTGGAGTCATTTCGCTGCAAGCTCGTTTTTAAGTACTCTGGAGTCATTTCTTTGTAAGCGGGTTTTTAAGTGCTCTGGAGTCATTTCGTTGCAAGCGGGTTTTTAAGTGCTCTGGAGTCATTTTGTTGCAAGCGGATTTTTACGTGTTCTGGAGTCATTTCGTTGCAAGCGGGTTTTTACATACTTCTCAGACATTTCACTGGAAGCGGGTTTTTTAAGTGCTCTGTAGGCATTTCGTTGCAAGCGGGTTTTTAAGTACTCTGGAGTCATTTCGTTGCAAGCGTTTTTTACATGCTCTGGAGTCATTTCGTTGCAAGCGGGTTTTTACATACTTCTCTGACATTTAACTAGAAATGAGTTTTTTAAGTGCTCTGGAGTCATTTCGTTGCAAGCGGGTATTTACATACTTCTCAGACATTTCACTGGAAGCTGGTTTTTTAAGTGCTCTGGAGTCATTTCGTTGCAAGCGGGTTTTTAAGTACTCTGGAGTCATTTCGTTGCAAGCGGGTTTTTACATACTTCTCAGACATTTCACTGGAAGCGGGTTTTTTAAGTGCTCTGTAGGCATTTCGTTGCAAGCGGGTTTTTAAGTACTCTGGAGTCATTTCGTTGCAAGCGTTTTTTACATGCTTTTGGGTCATTTCGTTGCAAGCGGGTTTTTACATACTTCTCAGACATTTCACTGGAAGCGGGTTTTTTAAGTCCTCTGGAGTCATTTCGTTGCAAGCGGGTTTTTAAGTACTCTGGAGTCATTTCGTTGCAAGCGGGTTTTTAAGTGCTCTGGAGTCATTTCGTTGCAAGCGGGTGTTTAAGTGCTCTGGAGTCAATTCGTTGCAAGCGGGTTTTTAAGTGCTCTGGAGTCATTTCGTTGCAAGCGGGTTTTTAAGTGCTCTGAAGGCATTTCGTTGTAAGCGGGTTTTTAAGTGCTCTGGGGTCATATCGTTGCAAGCAGGTTTTTACGTGTTCTGGAGTCATTTCGTTGCAAGCGGTTTTTTACATACTTCTCAGACATTTCACTGAGAGCGGGTTTTTTAAGTGCTCTGGAGTCATTTCGTTGTAAGCGGGTTTTTAAGTGCTCTGGAGACATTTCTTTGCAAGCGGGTTTTTAAGTGCTCTGGACTCATTTCGTTGCAAGCGGGTTTTTAAGTGCTCTGGAGTCATTTCGTTGCAAGCGGGTTTTTAAGTGCTCTGAAGGCATTTCGTTGTAAGCGGGTTTTTAAGTGCTCTGGAGTCATTTCGTTGCAAGCAGGTTTTTAAGTACTCTGGAGTAATTTCGTTGCAAGCGGGTTTTTAAGTGCTCTGGAGTCATTTCGTTGCAAGCGGGTTTAAAGTGCTCTGGAGTCATTTCGTTCCATGCGGGTTTTTATGTGTTCTGGAGTAATTTCGTTGCAAGCGGGTTTTTAAGTGCTCTGGAGTCATTTCGCTGCAAGCTCGTTTTTAAGTACTCTGGAGTCATTTCGTTGCAAGCGGGTTTTTAAGTGCTCTGAAGGCATTTCGTTGTAAGCGGGTTTTTAAGTGCTCTGGAGTCATTTCGTTGCAAGCAGTATTTTACTTGTTCTGGAGTCATTTCGTTGCAAGCGGGTTTTTACATACTTCTCAGACATTTCACTGGAAGCGGGTTTTTTAAGTGTTCTGTAGGCATTTCGTTGCAAGCGGGTTTTTAAGTACTCTGGAGTCATTTCGTTGCAAGCGGGTTTTACATGCTCTGGAGTCATTTCGTTGTAAGCAGGTTTTTACATACTTCTCAGACATTTCACTGGAAGCGGGTTTTTTAAGTGCTCTGGAGTCAATTCGTTGCAAGCGGGTTTTTAAGTACTCTGGAGTCATTTCGTTGCAAGCGGGTTTTTACATACTTCTCAGACATTTCACTGGAAGCGGGTTTTTTAAGTGCTCTGGAGTCATTTCGTTGCAAGCGGGTTTTTAAGTACTCTGGAGTCATTTCGTTGCAAGCGGGTTTTTAAGTGCTCTGGAGTCATTTAGTTGCAAGCGGGTTTTTACGTGCTCTGAAGGCATTTCGTTGTAAGCGGGTTCTTAAGTGCTCTGGAGTCATTTCGTTGCAAGCGGGTTTTTAAGTGCTCTGGAGTCATTTCGTTGCAAGCGGGTTTTTACGTGCTCTGAATGCATTTCGTTGTAAGCGGGTTCTTAAGTGCTCTGGAGTCATTTCGTTGCAAGCGGGTTCTTAAGTGCTCTGGAGTCATTTCGTTGCAAGCGGGTTTTTAAGTGCTCTGGAGTCATTTCGTTGCAAGCGGGTTTTTACGTGCTCTGAAGGCATTTCGCTGTAAGCGGGTTCTTAAGTGCTCTGGAGTCATTTCGTTGCAAGCGGTTTTTTACGTGCTCTGAAGGCATTTCGTTGCAAGCGGGTTTTTAAGTGTTCTGGAGTCATTTGGTTGCAAGCGGGTTTTTAAGGGCTCTGAAGGCATTTTGTTCTAAGCGGGTTTTTAAGTGCTCTGGAGTCATTTCATTGCAAGCGGGTTTTTAAGTGCTCTGGTGTCATTTCGTTGCAAACGGGTTTTTAAGTACTCTGGAGTAATTTTGTTGCAAGCGGGTTTTTAAGTGCTCTGGAGTCATTTCGTTGCAAGCGGGTTTTTAAGTGCTCTGAAGGCATTTCGTTGTAAGCGGGTTTTTAAGTGCTCTGGAGTCATTTCGTTGCAAGCGGGTTTTTAAGTGCTCTGGAGTCATTTCGTTGCAAGCGGGTTTTTAAGTGCTCTGAAGGCATTTCGTTGTAAGCGGGTTTTTAAGTGCTCTGGAGTCATTTCGTTGCAAGCGGGTTTTTAAGTACTCTGGAGTAATTTCGTTGCAAGCGGGTTTTTAAGTGCTCTGGAGTCATTTCGTTGCAAGCGGGTTTTTAAGTGCTCTGGAGTCATTTCATTGCAAGCGGGTTTTTACGTGCTCTGAAGGCATTTCGTTGTAAGCGGGTTTTTAAGTGCTCTAAAGTCTTTTCGTTGCAAGCGGGTTTTTACGTGTTCTGGAGTCATTTCGTTGCAAGCGGGTTTTTACATACTTCTCAGACATTTCACTGGAAGCGGGTTTTTTAAGTGCTCTGTAGGCATTTCGTTGCAAGCGGGTTTTTAAGTACTCTGGAGTCATTTCGTTGCAAGCGTTTTTTACATGCTTTTGGGTCATTTCGTTGCAAGCGGGTTTTTACATACTTCTCAGACATTTCACTGGAAGCGGGTTTTTTAAGTGCTCTGGAGTCATTTCGTTGCAAGCGGGTTTTTAAGTACTCTGGAGTCATTTCGTTGCAAGCGGGTTTTTAAGTGCTCTGGAGTCATTTCGTTGCAAGCGGGTGTTTAAGTGCTCTGGAGTCAATTCGTTGCAAGCGGGTTTTTAAGTGCTCTGGAGTCATTTCGTTGCAAGCAGGTTTTTAAGTGCTCTGAAGGCATTTCGTTGTAAGCGGGTTTTTAAGTGCTCTGGGGTCATATCGTTGCAAGCAGGTTTTTACGTGTTCTGGAGTCATTTCGTTGCAAGCGGTTTTTTACATACTTCTCAGACATTTCACTGAGAGCGGGTTTTTTAAGTGCTCTGGAGTCATTTCGTTGTAAGCGGGTTTTTAAGTGCTCTGGAGACATTTCGTTGCAAGCGGGTTTTTAAGTGCTCTGGACTCATTTCGTTGCAAGCGGGTTTTTAAGTGCTCTGGAGTCATTTCGTTGCAAGCGGGTTTTTAAGTGCTCTGAAGGCATTTCGTTGTAAGCGGGTTTTTAAGTGCTCTGGAGTCATTTCGTTGCAAGCAGGTTTTTAAGTACTCTGGAGTAATTTCGTTGCAAGCGGGTTTTTAAGTGCTCTGGAGTCATTTCGTTGCAAGCGGGTTTAAAGTGCTCTGGAGTCTTTTCGTTGCATGCGGGTTTTTATGTGTTCTGGAGTAATTTCGTTGCAAGCGGGTTTTTAAGTGCTCTGGAGTCATTTCGCTGCAAGCTCGTTTTTAAGTACTCTGGAGTCATTTCGTTGTAAGCGGGTTTTTAAGTGCTCTGGAGTCATTTCGTTGCAAGCGGGTTTTTAAGTGCTCTGGAGTCATTTTGTTGCAAGCGGATTTTTACGTGTTCTGGAGTCATTTCGTTGCAAGCGGGTTTTTACATACTTCTCAGACATTTCACTGGAAGCGGGTTTTTTAAGTGCTCTGTAGGCATTTCGTTGCAAGCGGGTTTTTAAGTACTCTGGAGTCATTTCGTTGCAAGCGTTTTTTACATGCTCTGGAGTCATTTCGTTGCAAGCGGGTTTTTACATACTTCTCTGACATTTAACTAGAAATGAGTTTTTTAAGTGCTCTGGAGTCATTTCGTTGCAAGCGGGTATTTACATACTTCTCAGACATTTCACTGGAAGCTGGTTTTTTAAGTGCTCTGGAGTCATTTCGTTGCAAGCGGGTTTTTAAGTACTCTGGAGTCATTTCGTTGCAAGCGGGTTTTTACATACTTCTCAGACATTTCACTGGAAGCGGGTTTTTTAAGTGCTCTGTAGGCATTTCGTTGCAAGCGGGTTTTTAAGTACTCTGGAGTCATTTCGTTGCAAGCGTTTTTTACATGCTTTTGGGTCATTTCGTTGCAAGCGGGTTTTTACATACTTCTCAGACATTTCACTGGAAGCGGGTTTTTTAAGTGCTCTGGAGTCATTTCGTTGCAAGCGGGTTTTTAAGTACTCTGGAGTCATTTCGTTGCAAGCGGGTTTTTAAGTGCTCTGGAGTCATTTCGTTGCAAGCGGGTGTTTAAGTGCTCTGGAGTCAATTCGTTGCAAGCGGGTTTTTAAGTGCTCTGGAGTCATTTCGTTGCAAGCGGGTTTTTAAGTGCTCTGAAGGCATTTCGTTGTAAGCGGGTTTTTAAGTGCTCTGGGGTCATATCGTTGCAAGCAGGTTTTTACGTGTTCTGGAGTCATTTCGTTGCAAGCGGTTTTTTACATACTTCTCAGACATTTCACTGAGAGCGGGTTTTTTAAGTGCTCTGGAGTCATTTCGTTGTAAGCGGGTTTTTAAGTGCTCTGGAGACATTTCTTTGCAAGCGGGTTTTTAAGTGCTCTGGACTCATTTCGTTGCAAGCGGGTTTTTAAGTGCTCTGGAGTCATTTCGTTGCAAGCGGGTTTTTAAGTGCTCTGAAGGCATTTCGTTGTAAGCGGGTTTTTAAGTGCTCTGGAGTCATTTCGTTGCAAGCAGGTTTTTAAGTACTCTGGAGTAATTTCGTTGCAAGCGGGTTTTTAAGTGCTCTGGAGTCATTTCGTTGCAAGCGGGTTTAAAGTGCTCTGGAGTCATTTCGTTCCATGCGGGTTTTTATGTGTTCTGGAGTAATTTCGTTGCAAGCGGGTTTTTAAGTGCTCTGGAGTCATTTCGCTGCAAGCTCGTTTTTAAGTACTCTGGAGTCATTTCGTTGTAAGCGGGTTTTTAAGTGCTCTGGAGTCATTTCGTTGCAAGCGGGTTTTTAAGTGCTCTGGAGTCATTTTGTTGCAAGCGGATTTTTACGTGTTCTGGAGTCATTTCGTTGCAAGCGGGTTTTTACATACTTCTCAGACATTTCACTGGAAGCGGGTTTTTTAAGTGCTCTGTAGGCATTTCGTTGCAAGCGGGTTTTTAAGTACTCTGGAGTCATTTCGTTGCAAGCGTTTTTTACATGCTCTGGAGTCATTTCGTTGCAAGCGGGTTTTTACATACTTCTCTGACATTTAACTAGAAATGAGTTTTTTAAGTGCTCTGGAGTCATTTCGTTGCAAGCGGGTATTTACATACTTCTCAGACATTTCACTGGAAGCTGGTTTTTTAAGTGCTCTGGAGTCATTTCGTTGCAAGCGGGTTTTTAAGTACTCTGGAGTCATTTCGTTGCAAGCGGGTTTTTAAGTGCTCTGGAGTCATTTCGTTGCAAGCGGGTTTTTAAGTGCTCTGGAGTCATTTCGTTGCAAGCGGGTTTTTAAGTGCTCTGGAGTCATTTCGTTGCAAGCGGGTTTTTAAGTGCTCTGGAGTCATTTCATTGCAAGCGGGTATTTAAGTGTTCTGGAGTCATTTCGGTGCAAGCGGGTTTTTAAGTGCTCTGGAGTCATTTCGTTGCAAGCGGGTTTTTAAGTACTCTGGAGTCATTTCGTTGCAAGCGGGTTTTTAAGTGCTCTGGAGTCATTTCGTTGCAAGCGGGTGTTTAAGTGCTCTGGAGTCATTTCGTTGCAAGCGGGTTTTTAAGTGCTCTGGAGTCATTTCGTTGCAAGCGGGTTTTTACATACTTCTCAGACATTTCACTGAGAGCGGGTTTTTTAAGTGCTCTGGAGTCATTTCGTTGCAAGCGGGTGTTTAAGTGCTCTGGAGTCATTTCGTTGCAAGCGGGTTTTTAATTGCTCTGGAGTCATTTCGTTGCAAGCGGGTTTTTACATACTTCTCAGACATTTCACTGAGAGCGGGTTTTTTAAGTGCTCTGGAGTCATTTCGTTGCAAGCGGGTTTTTAAGTGCTCTGGAGTCCTTTCGTTGCAAGCGGGTTTTTAAGTGCTCTGGAGTCATTTCGTTCCAAGCGTTTTTTACATGCTCTGAAGTCATTTCGTTGCAAGCGGGTTATTACATACTTCTCTGACATTTAACTAGAAATGAGTTTTTTAAGTGCTCTGGAGTCATTTCGTTGCAAGCGGGTATTTACATACTTCTCAGACATTTCACTGGAAGCTGGTTTTTTAAGTGCTCTGGAGTCATTTCGTTGCAAGCGGGTTTTTAAGTGCTCTGGAGTCATTTCGTTGCAAGCGGGTTTTTAAGTGCTCTGGAGTCATTTCGTTGCAAGCGGGTTTTTAAGTGCTCTGGAGTCATTTCGTTGCAAGCGGGTTTTTAAGTGCTCTGGAGTCATTTCGTTGCAAGCGGGTTTTTAAGTGCTCTGGAGTCATTTCGTTGCAAGCGGGTTTTTAAGTGCTCTGGAGTCATTTCGTTGCAAGCGGGTTTTTAAGTGCTCTGGAGTCATTTCGTTGCAAGCGGGTGTTTAAGTGCTCTGGAGTCATTTCGTTGCAAGCGGGTTTTTAAGTGCTCTGGAGTCATTTCGTTGCAAGCGGGTTTTTAAGTGCTCTGAAGGCATTTCGTTGTAAGCGGGTTTTTAAGTGCTCTGGAGTCATTTCGTTGCAAGCAGTATTTTACTTGTTCTGGAGTCATTTCGTTGCAAGCGGGTTTTTACATACTTCTCAGACATTTCACTGGAAGCGGGTTTTTTAAGTGTTCTGTAGGCATTTCGTTGCAAGCGGGTTTTTAAGTACTCTGGAGTCATTTCGTTGCAAGCGGGTTTTACATGCTCTGGAGTCATTTCGTTGTAAGCGGGTTTTTACATACTTCTCAGACATTTCACTGGAAGCGGGTTTTTTAAGTGCTCTGGAGTCAATTCGTTGCAAGCGGGTTTTTAAGTACTCTGGAGTCATTTCGTTGCAAGCGGGTTTTTACATACTTCTCAGACATTTCACTGGAAGCGGGTTTTTTAAGTGCTCTGGAGTCATTTCGTTGCAAGCGGGTTTTTAAGTACTCTGGAGTCATTTCGTTGCAAGCGGGTTTTTAAGTGCTCTGGAGTCATTTAGTTGCAAGCGGGTTTTTACGTGCTCTGAAGGCATTTCGTTGTAAGCGGGTTCTTAAGTGCTCTGGAGTCATTTCGTTGCAAGCGGGTTTTTAAGTGCTCTGGAGTCATTTCGTTGCAAGCGGGTTTTTACGTGCTCTGAAGGCATTTCGTTGTAAGCGGGTTCTTAAGTGCTCTGGAGTCATTTCGTTGCAAGCGGGTTCTTAAGTGCTCTGGAGTCATTTCGTTGCAAGCGGGTTTTTAAGTGCTCTGGAGTCATTTCGTTGCAAGCGGGTTTTTACGTGCTCTGAAGGCATTTCGTTGTAAGCGGGTTCTTAAGTGCTCTGGAGTCATTTCGTTGCAAGCGGTTTTTTACGTGCTCTGAAGGCATTTCGTTGCAAGCGGGTTTTTAAGTGTTCTGGAGTCATTTGGTTGCAAGCGGGTTTTTAAGGGCTCTGAAGGCATTTTGTTCTAAGCGGGTTTTTAAGTGCTCTGGAGTCATTTCATTGCAAGCGGGTTTTTAAGTGCTCTGGTGTCATTTCGTTGCAAACGGGTTTTTAAGTACTCTGGAGTAATTTTGTTGCAAGCGGGTTTTTAAGTGCTCTGGAGTCATTTCGTTGCAAGCGGGTTTTTAAGTGCTCTGAAGGCATTTCGTTGTAAGCGGGTTTTTAAGTGCTCTGGAGTCATTTCGTTGCAAGCGGGTTTTTAAGTGCTCTGGAGTCATTTCGTTGCAAGCGGGTTTTTAAGTGCTCTGAAGGCATTTCGTTGTAAGCGGGTTTTTAAGTGCTCTGGAGTCATTTCGTTGCAAGCGGGTTTTTAAGTACTCTGGAGTAATTTCGTTGCAAGCGGGTTTTTAAGTGCTCTGGAGTCATTTCGTTGCAAGCGGGTTTTTAAGTGCTCTGGAGTCATTTCATTGCAAGCGGGTTTTTACGTGCTCTGAAGGCATTTCGTTGTAAGCGGGTTTTTAAGTGCTCTAAAGTCTTTTCGTTGCAAGCGGGTTTTTACGTGTTCTGGAGTCATTTCGTTGCAAGCGGGTTTTTACATACTTCTCAGACATTTCACTGGAAGCGGGTTTTTTAAGTGCTCTGTAGGCATTTCGTTGCAAGCGGGTTTTTAAGTACTCTGGAGTCATTTCGTTGCAAGCGTTTTTTACATGCTTTTGGGTCATTTCGTTGCAAGCGGGTTTTTACATACTTCTCAGACATTTCACTGGAAGCGGGTTTTTTAAGTGCTCTGGAGTCATTTCGTTGCAAGCGGGTTTTTAAGTACTCTGGAGTCATTTCGTTGCAAGCGGGTTTTTAAGTGCTCTGGAGTCATTTCGTTGCAAGCGGGTGTTTAAGTGCTCTGGAGTCAATTCGTTGCAAGCGGGTTTTTAAGTGCTCTGGAGTCATTTCGTTGCAAGCAGGTTTTTAAGTGCTCTGAAGGCATTTCGTTGTAAGCGGGTTTTTAAGTGCTCTGGGGTCATATCGTTGCAAGCAGGTTTTTACGTGTTCTGGAGTCATTTCGTTGCAAGCGGTTTTTTACATACTTCTCAGACATTTCACTGAGAGCGGGTTTTTTAAGTGCTCTGGAGTCATTTCGTTGTAAGCGGGTTTTTAAGTGCTCTGGAGACATTTCGTTGCAAGCGGGTTTTTAAGTGCTCTGGACTCATTTCGTTGCAAGCGGGTTTTTAAGTGCTCTGGAGTCATTTCGTTGCAAGCGGGTTTTTAAGTGCTCTGAAGGCATTTCGTTGTAAGCGGGTTTTTAAGTGCTCTGGAGTCATTTCATTGCAAGCAGGTTTTTAAGTACTCTGGAGTAATTTCGTTGCAAGCGGGTTTTTAAGTGCTCTGGAGTCATTTCGTTGCAAGCGGGTTTAAAGTGCTCTGGAGTCTTTTCGTTGCATGCGGGTTTTTATGTGTTCTGGAGTAATTTCGTTGCAAGCGGGTTTTTAAGTGCTCTGGAGTCATTTCGCTGCAAGCTCGTTTTTAAGTACTCTGGAGTCATTTCGTTGTAAGCGGGTTTTTAAGTGCTCTGGAGTCATTTCGTTGCAAGCGGGTTTTTAAGTGCTCTGGAGTCATTTTGTTGCAAGCGGATTTTTACGTGTTCTGGAGTCATTTCGTTGCAAGCGGGTTTTTACATACTTCTCAGACATTTCACTGGAAGCGGGTTTTTTAAGTGCTCTGTAGGCATTTCGTTGCAAGCGGGTTTTTAAGTACTCTGGAGTCATTTCGTTGCAAGCGTTTTTTACATGCTCTGGAGTCATTTCGTTGCAAGCGGGTTTTTACATACTTCTCTGACATTTAACTAGAAATGAGTTTTTTAAGTGCTCTGGAGTCATTTCGTTGCAAGCGGGTATTTACATACTTCTCAGACATTTCACTGGAAGCTGGTTTTTTAAGTGCTCTGGAGTCATTTCGTTGCAAGCGGGTTTTTAAGTACTCTGGAGTCATTTCGTTGCAAGCGGGTTTTTACATACTTCTCAGACATTTCACTGGAAGCGGGTTTTTTAAGTGCTCTGTAGGCATTTCGTTGCAAGCGGGTTTTTAAGTACTCTGGAGTCATTTCGTTGCAAGCGTTTTTTACATGCTTTTGGGTCATTTCGTTGCAAGCGGGTTTTTACATACTTCTCAGACATATCACTGGAAGCGGGTTTTTTAAGTGCTCTGGAGTCATTTCGTTGCAAGCGGGTTTTTAAGTACTCTGGAGTCATTTCGTTGCAAGCGGGTTTTTAAGTGCTCTGGAGTCATTTCGTTGCAAGCGGGTGTTTAAGTGCTCTGGAGTCAATTCGTTGCAAGCGGGTTTTTAAGTGCTCTGGAGTCATTTCGTTGCAAGCGGGTTTTTAAGTGCTCTGAAGGCATTTCGTTGTAAGCGGGTTTTTAAGTGCTCTGGGGTCATATCGTTGCAAGCAGGTTTTTACGTGTTCTGGAGTCATTTCGTTGCAAGCGGTTTTTTACATACTTCTCAGACATTTCACTGAGAGCGGGTTTTTTAAGTGCTCTGGAGTCATTTCGTTGTAAGCGGGTTTTTAAGTGCTCTGGAGACATTTCTTTGCAAGCGGGTTTTTAAGTGCTCTGGACTCATTTCGTTGCAAGCGGGTTTTTAAGTGCTCTGGAGTCATTTCGTTGCAAGCGGGTTTTTAAGTGCTCTGAAGGCATTTCGTTGTAAGCGGGTTTTTAAGTGCTCTGGAGTCATTTCGTTGCAAGCAGGTTTTTAAGTACTCTGGAGTAATTTCGTTGCAAGCGGGTTTTTAAGTGCTCTGGAGTCATTTCGTTGCAAGCGGGTTTAAAGTGCTCTGGAGTCATTTCGTTCCATGCGGGTTTTTATGTGTTCTGGAGTAATTTCGTTGCAAGCGGGTTTTTAAGTGCTCTGGAGTCATTTCGCTGCAAGCTCGTTTTTAAGTACTCTGGAGTCATTTCGTTGTAAGCGGGTTTTTAAGTGCTCTGGAGTCATTTCGTTGCAAGCGGGTTTTTAAGTGCTCTGGAGTCATTTTGTTGCAAGCGGATTTTTACGTGTTCTGGAGTCATTTCGTTGCAAGCGGGTTTTTACATACTTCTCAGACATTTCACTGGAAGCGGGTTTTTTAAGTGCTCTGTAGGCATTTCGTTGCAAGCGGGTTTTTAAGTACTCTGGAGTCATTTCGTTGCAAGCGTTTTTTACATGCTCTGGAGTCATTTCGTTGCAAGCGGGTTTTTACATACTTCTCTGACATTTAACTAGAAATGAGTTTTTTAAGTGCTCTGGAGTCATTTCGTTGCAAGCGGGTATTTACATACTTCTCAGACATTTCACTGGAAGCTGGTTTTTTAAGTGCTCTGGAGTCATTTCGTTGCAAGCGGGTTTTTAAGTACTCTGGAGTCATTTCGTTGCAAGCGGGTTTTTAAGTGCTCTGGAGTCATTTCGTTGCAAGCGGGTTTTTAAGTGCTCTGGAGTCATTTCGTTGCAAGCGGGTTTTTAAGTGCTCTGGAGTCATTTCGTTGCAAGCGGGTTTTTAAGTGCTCTGGAGTCATTTCATTGCAAGCGGGTATTTAAGTGTTCTGGAGTCATTTCGGTGCAAGCGGGTTTTTAAGTGCTCTGGAGTCATTTCGTTGCAAGCGGGTTTTTAAGTACTCTGGAGTCATTTCGTTGCAAGCGGGTTTTTAAGTGCTCTGGAGTCATTTCGTTGCAAGCGGGTGTTTAAGTGCTCTGGAGTCATTTCGTTGCAAGCGGGTTTTTAAGTGCTCTGGAGTCATTTCGTTGCAAGCGGGTTTTTACATACTTCTCAGACATTTCACTGAGAGCGGGTTTTTTAAGTGCTCTGGAGTCATTTCGTTGCAAGCGGGTGTTTAAGTGCTCTGGAGTCATTTCGTTGCAAGCGGGTTTTTAAGTGCTCTGGAGTCATTTCGTTGCAAGCGGGTTTTTACATACTTCTCAGACATTTCACTGAGAGCGGGTTTTTTAAGTGCTCTGGAGTCATTTCGTTGTAAGCGTGTTTTTAAGTGCTCTGGAGACATTTCGTTGCAAGCGGGTTTTTATGTGCTCTGTACTCATTTCGTTGCAAGCGGGTTTTTAAGTGCTCTGGAGTCATTTCGTTGCAAGCGGGTTTTTAAGTGCTCTGAAGGCATTTCATTGTAAGCGGGTTTTTAAGTGCTCTGGAGTCATTTCGTTGCAAGCAGGTTTTTAAGTACTCTGGAGTAATTTCGTTGCAAGCGGGTTTTTAAGTGCTCTGGAGTCATTTCGTTGCAAGCGGGTTTAAAGTGCTCTGGAGTCATTTCGTTGCATGCGGGTTTTTATGTGTTCTGGAGTAATTTCGTTGCAAGCGGGTTTTTAAGTGCTCTGGAGTCATTTCGCTGCAAGCTCGTTTTTAAGTACTCTGGAGTCATTTCGTTGTAAGCGGGTTTTTAAGTGCTCTGGAGTCATTTCGTTGCAAGCGGGTTTTTAAGTGCTCTGGAGTCATTTTGTTGCAAGCGGATTTTTACGTGTTCTGGAGTCATTTTGTTGCAAGCGGGTTTTTACATACTTCTCAGACATTTCACTGGAAGCGGGTTTTTTAAGTGCTCTGTAGGCATTTCGTTGCAAGCGGGTTTTTAAGTACTCTGGAGTCATTTCGTTGCAAGCGTTTTTTACATGCTCTGGAGTCATTTCGTTGCAAGCGGGTTTTTACATACTTCTCTGACATTTAACTAGAAATGAGTTTTTTAAGTGCTCTGGAGTCATTTCGTTGCAAGCGGGTATTTACATACTTCTCAGACATTTCACTGGAAGCTGGTTTTTTAAGTGCTCTGGAGTCATTTCGTTGCAAGCGGGTTTTTAAGTGCTCTGGAGTCATTTCGTTGCAAGCGGGTTTTTAAGTGCTCTGGAGTCATTTCGTTGCAAGCGGGTTTTTAAGTGCTCTGGAGTCATTTCGTTGCAAGCGGGTTTTTAAGTGCTCTGGAGTCATTTCATTGCAAGCGGGTATTTAAGTGTTCTGGAGTCATTTCGTTGCACGCGGGTTTTTAAGTGCTCTGGAGTCATTTTGTTGCAAGCGGGTTTTTAAGTACTCTGGAGTCATTTCGTTGCAAGCGGGTTTTTAAGTGCTCTGGAGTCATTTCGTTGCAAGCGGGTGTTTAAGTGCTCTGGAGTAATTTCATTGCAAGCGGGTTTTTAAGTGCTCTGGAGTCATTTCGTTGCAAGCGGGTTTTTACATACTTCTCAGACATTTCACTGAGAGCGGGTTTTTTAAGTGCTCTGGAGTCATTTCGTTGCAAGCGGGTTTTTAAGTGCTCTGGAGTCATTTCGTTGCAAGCGGGTTTTTACATACTTCTCAGACATTTCACTGAGAGCGGGTTTTTTAAGTGCTCTGGAGTCATTTCGTTGCAAGCGGGTTTTTAAGTGCTCTGGAGTCATTTCGTTGCATGCGGGTTTTTATGTGTTCTGGAGTAATTTCGTTGCAAGCGAGTTTTAAGTGCTCTGGAGTCATTTCGCTGCAAGCGGGTTTTTAAGTACTCTGGAGTCATTTCGTTGCAAGCGGGTTTTTAAGTGCTCTGAAGGCATTTCGTTGTAAGCGGGTTTTTAAGTGCTCTGGAGTCATTTTGTTGCAAGCGGGTTTTTACGTGTTCTGGAGTCATTTCGTTGCAAGCGGGTTTTTACATACTTCTCAGACATTTCACTGGAAGCGGGTTTTTGAAGTGCTCTGTAGGCATTTCGTTGCAAGCGGGTTTTTAAGTACTCTGGAGTCATTTCGTTGCAAGCGTTTTTTACATGCTCTGGAGTCATTTCGTTGCAAGCGGGTTTTTACATACTTCTCTGACATTTAACTGGAAACGAGTTTTTTAAGTGCTCTGGAGTCATTTCGTTGCAAGCGGGTTTTTAAGTACTCTGGAGTCATTTCGTTGCAAGCGGGTTTTTAAGTGCTCTGGAGTCATTTCGTTGCAAGCGGGTTTTTAAGTGCTCTGGAGTCATTTCGTTGCAAGCGGGTTTTTAAGTGCTCTGGAGTCATTTCGTTGCAAGCGGGTTTTTAAGTGCTCTGGAGTCATTTCGTTGCAAGCGGGTTTTTAAGTGCTCTGGAGTCATTTCGTTGCAAGCGGGTGTTTAAGTGCTCTGGAGTCATTTCGTTTCAAGCGGGTTTTTAAGTGCTCTGGAGTCATTTCGTTGCAAGCGGGTTTTTAAGTGCTCTGGAGGCATTTCGTTGTAATCGGGTTTTTAAGTGCTCTGGAGTCATTTTGTTGCAAGCAGGATTTTACGTGTTCTGGAGTCATTTCGTTGCAAGCGGGTTTTTACATACTTCTCAGATATTTCACTGAGAGCGGGTTTTTTAAGTGCTCTGGAGTCATTTCATTGCAAGCGGGTTTTTATATGTTCTGGAGTCATTTCGTTGCAAGCGGGTTTTTAAGTACTCTGGAGTCATTTCGTTGCAAGCGGGTTTTTAAGTGCTCTGAAGGCATTTCGTTGTAAGCGGGTTTTTAAGTGCTCTGGAGTCATTTCGTTGCAAGCGGGTTTTTACGTGTTCTGGAGTCATTTCGTTGCAAGCGGGTTTTTACATACTTCTCAGACATTTCACTGAAAGCGAGTTTTTTAAGTGCTCTGTGGGCATTTCGTTGCAAGCGGGTTTTTAAGTACTCTGGAGTCATTTCGTTGCAAGCGTTTTTTACATGCTCTGGAGTCATTTCGTTGCAAGCGGGTTTTTACATACTTCTCTGACATTTAACTGGAAGCGAGTTTTTTAAGTGCTCTGGAGTCATTTCGTTGCAAGAGGGTTTTTACATACTTCTCAGACATTTAACTGGAAGCTTGTTTTTTAAGTGCTCTGGAGTCATTTCGTTGCAAGCGGGTTTTTTAGTACTCTGGAATCATTTCGTTGCAAGCGGGTCTTTAAGTGCTCTGAAGTCATTTCGTTGCAAGCGGGTTTTTAAGTGCTCTGGAGTCATTTCGTTGCAAGCGGGTTTTTAAGTGCTCTGGAGTCATTTCGTTGCAAGCGGGTTTTTAAGTGCTCTGGAGTCATTTCGTTGCAAGCGGGTATTTAAGTGTTCTGGAGTCATTTCGTTGCAAGCGGGTTTTTAAGTGCTCTGGAGTCATTGCGTTGCAAGCGGGTTTTTAAGTACTCTGGAGTCATTTCGTTGCAAGCGGGTTTTTAAGTGCTCTGGATTCATTTCGTTTCAAGCGGGTGTTTAAGTGCTCTGGAGTCATTTCGTTGCAAGCGGGTTTTTAAGTGCTCTGGAGTCATTTCGTTGCAAGCGGGTTTTTAAGTGCTCTGAAGGCATTTCGTTGTAAGCGGGTTATTAAGTGCTCGGGAGTCATTTCGTTGCAAGCAGGTTTTTACGTGTTCTGGAGTCATTTCGTTGCAAGCGGGTTTTTACATACTTCTCAGACATTTCACTGAGAGCGGGTTTTTTGAGTGCTCTGGAGTCATTTCGTTGCAAGCGGGTTTTTAAGTACTCTGGAGTCATTTCGTTGCAAGCGGGTTTTTACATACTTCTCAGACATTTCACTGGAAGCGGGTTTTTTAAGTGCTCTGGAGTCATTTCGTTGCAAGCGGGTTTTTAAGTACTCTGGAGTCATTTCGTTGCAAGCGGGTTTTTAAGTGCCTGGAGTCATTTCGTTGCAAGCGGGTTTTTAAGTGCTCTGGAGTCATTTCGTTGCAAGCGGGTTTTTAAGTGCTCTGGAGTCATTTCGTTGCAAGCGGGTTTTTAAGTGTTCTGGAGTCATTTCGTTGCAAGCGGGTTTTTACGTGCTCTGGAGTCATTTCGTTGCAAGATGGTTTTTAAGTGCTCTGGAGTCATTTCTTTGCAAGCGGGTTTTTAAGTGCTCTGGAGTCATTTCGTTTCAAGCGGGTTTTTAAGTGCTCTGGAGTAATTTCGTTGCAAGCGGGTTTTTAAGTGCTCTGGAGTCATTTCGTTGCAAGCGGGTTTTTAAGTGCTCTGAAGGCATTTCGTTGTAAGAGGGTTTTTAAGTGCTCTGGAGTCATTTCGTTGCAAGCGGGTTTTTACGTGTTCTGGAGTCATTTCGTTGCAAGCGGGTTTTTACATACTTCTCAGACATTTCACTGGAAGCGGGTTTTTTAAGTGTTCTGTAGGCATTTCGTTGCAAGCGGGTTTTTAAGTACTCTGGAGTCATTTCATTGCAAGCGGGTTTTACATGCTCTGGAGTCATTTCGTTGTAAGCGGGTTTTTACATACTTCTCTGACATTTAACTGGAGGCGAGTTTTTTAAGTGCTCTGGAGTCATTTCCTTGCAAGAGGGCTTTTACATACTTCTCAGACATTTCACTGGAAGCGGGTTTTTTAAGTGCTCTGGAGTCATTTCTTTGCAAGCGGGTTTTTAAGTACTCTGGAGTCATTTCGTTGCAAGCGGGTTTTTAAGCGCTCTGGAGTCATTTCGTTGCAAGCGGGTTTTTAAGTACTCTGGAGTCATTTCGTTGCAAGCGGGTTTTTAAGTGTTCTGGAGTCATTTCGTTGCAAGCGAGTTTTTAAGTGCTCTAAAGTCATTTCGTTGCAAGCGGGTTTTTAAGTGCTCTGTAGTCATTTCGTTGCAAGCGGGTGTTTAAGTGCTCTGTAGTCATTTCGTTGCAAGCGGGTGTTTAAGTGCTCTGGAGTCATTTCGTTGCAAGCGGGTTTTTAAGTGCTCTGGAGTCATTTCGTTGCAAGCGGGTTTTTAAGTGCTCTGAAGGCATTTCGTTGTAAGCGGGTTTTTAAGTGCTCTGGACTCATTTCGTTGCAAGCGGGTTTTTAAGTACTCTGGAGTCATTTCGTTGCAAGCGGGTTTTTAAGTGCTCTGGAGTCATTTCGTTGCAAGCGGGTTTTTAAGTGCTCTGGAGTCATTTCATTGCAAGCGGGTTTTTACGTGCTCTGAAGGCATTTCGTGGTAAGCGGGTTTTTAAGTGCTCTAAAGTCTTTTCGTTGCAAGCGGGTTTTTACGTGTTCTGGAGTCATTTCGTTGCAAGCGGGTTTTTACATACTTCTCAGACATTTCACTGGAAGCGGGTTTTTTAAGTGCTCTGTAGGCATTTCGTTGCAAGCGGGTTTTTAAGTACTCTGGAGTCATTTCGTTGCAAGCGGGTTTTTAAGTACTCTGGAGTCATTTCGTTGCAAGCGGGTTTTTAAGTGCTCTGGAGTCATTTCGTTGCAAGCGTGTGTTTAAGTGCTCTGGAGTCATTTCGTTGCAAGCGGGTTTTTAAGTGCTCTGGAGTCATTTCGTTGCAAGCGGGTTTTTAAGTGCTCTGAAGGCATTTCGTTGTAAGCGGGTTTTTAAGTGCTCTGGGGTCATATCGTTGCAAGCAGGTTTTTACGTGTTCTGGAGTCATTTCGTTGCAAGCGGTTTTTTACATACTTCTCAGACATTTCACTGAGAGCGGGTTTTTTAAGTGCTCTGGAGTCATTTCGTTGTAAGCGGGTTTTTAAGTGCTCTGGAGACATTTCGTTGCAAGCGGGTTTTTAAGTGCTCTGGACTCATTTCGTTGCAAGCGGGTTTTTAAGTGCTCTGGAGTCATTTCGTTGCAAGCGGGTTTTTAAGTGCTCTGAAGGCATTTCGTTGTAAGCGGGTTTTTAAGTGCTCTGGAGTCATTTCGTTGCAAGCAGGTTTTTAAGTACTCTGGAGTAATTTCGTTGCAAGCGGGTTTTTAAGTGCTCTGGAGTCATTTCGTTGCAAGCGGGTTTTAAGTGCTCTGGAGTCATTTCGTTGCATGCGGGTTTTTATGTGTTCTGGAGTAATTTCGTTGCAAGCGGGTTTTTAAGTGCTCTGGAGTCATTTCGCTGCAAGCTCGTTTTTAAGTACTCTGGAGTCATTTCGTTGTAAGCGGGTTTTTAAGTGCTCTGGAGTCATTTCGTTGCAAGCTGGTTTTTAAGTGCTCTGGAGTCATTTTGTTGCAAGCGGATTTTTACGTGTTCTGGAGTCATTTCGTTGCAAGCGGGTTTTTACATACTTCTCAGACATTTCACTGGAAGCGGGTTTTTTAAGTGCTCTGTAGGCATTTCGTTGCAAGCGGGTTTTTAAGTACTCTGGAGTCATTTCGTTGCAAGCGGGTTTTTAAGTGCTCTGGAGTCATTTCGTTGCAAGCGGGTTTTTAAGTGCTCTGGAGTCATTTCGTTGCAAGCGTTTTTTACATGCTCTGGAGTCATTTCGTTGCAAGCGGGTTTTTACATACTTCTCTGACATTTAACTAGAAATGAGTTTTTTAAGTGCTCTGGAGTCATTTCGTTGCAAGCGGGTATTTACATACTTCTCAGACATTTCACTGGAAGCTGGTTTTTTAAGTGCTCTGGAGTCATTTCGTTGCAAGCGGGTTTTTAAGTACTCTGGAGTCATTTCGTTGCAAGCGGGTTTTTAAGTGCTCTGGAGTCATTTCGTTGCAAGCGGGTTTTTAAGTGCTCTGGAGTCATTTCGTTGCAAGCGGGTTTTTAAGTGCTCTGGAGTCATTTCGTTGCAAGCGGGTTTTTAAGTGCTCTGGAGTCATTTCATTGCAAGCGGGTATTTAAGTGTTCTGGAGTCATTTCGTTGCAAGCGGGTTTTTAAGTGCTCTGGAGTCATTTCGTTGCAAGCGGGTTTTTAAGTACTCTGGAGTCAATTCGTTGCAAGCGGGTTTTTAAGTGCTCTGGAGTCATTTCGTTGCAAGCGGGTGTTTAAGTGCTCTGGAGTCAATTCGTTGCAAGCGGGTTTTTAAGTGCTCTGGAGTCATTTCGTTGCAAGCGGGTTTTTAAGTGCTCTGAAGGCATTTCGTTGTAAGCGGGTTTTTAAGTGCTCTGGAGTCATATCATTGCAAGCAGGTTTTTACGTGTTCTGGAGTCATTTCTTTGCAAGCGGTTTTTTACATACTTCTCAGACATTTCACTGAGAGCGGGTTTTTTAAGTGCTCTGGAGTCATTTCGTTGTAAGCGGGTTTTTAAGTGCTCTGGAGACATTTCGTTGCAAGCGGGTTTTTAAGTGCTCTGGAGTCATTTCGTTGCAAGCGGGTTTTTACGTGCTCTGAAGGCATTTCGTTGTAAGCGGGTTTTTAAGTGCTCTGGAGTCATTTCGTTGCAAGCGGGTTTGTAAGTGCTCTGGAGTCATTTCGTTGCAAGCGGGTTTTTAAGTGCTCTGAAGGCATTTCGTTGTAAGCGGGTTTTTAAGTGCTCTGGAGTCATTTCGTTGCAAGCAGGTTTTTAAGTACTCTGGAGTAATTTCGTTGCAAGCGGGTTTTTAAGTGCTCTGGAGTCATTTCGTTGCAAGCGGGTTTAAAGTGCTCTGGAGTCATTTTGTTGCATGCGGGTTTTTATGTGTTCTGGAGTAATTTCGTTGCAAGCGGGTTTTTAAGTGCTCTGGAGTCATTTCGCTGCAAGCGCGTTTTTAAGTACTCTGGAGTCATTTCGTTGTAAGCGGGTTTTTAAGTGCTCTGGAGTCATTCCGTTGCAAGCGGGTTTTTAAGTGCTCTGGAGTCATTTTGTTGCAAGCGGATTTTTACGTGTTCTGGAGTCATTTCGTTGCAAGCGGGTTTTTACATACTTCTCAGACATTTCACTGGAAGCGGGTTTTTTAAGTGCTCTGTAGGCATTTCGTTGCAAGCGGGTTTTTAAGTACTCTGGAGTCATTTCGTTCCAAGCGTTTTTTACATGCTCTGGAGTCATTTCGTTGCAAGCGGGTTTTTACATACAACTCTGACATTTAACTAGAAATGAGTTTTTTAAGTGCTCTGGAGTCATTTCGTTGCAAGCGGGTATTTACATACTTCTCAGACATTTCACTGGAAGCTGGTTTTTTAAGTGCTCTGGAGTCATTTCGTTGCAAGCGGGTTTTTAAGTGCTCTGGAGTCATTTCGTTGCAAGCGGGTTTTTAAGTGCTCTGGAGTCATTTCGTTGCAAGCGGGTTTTTAAGTGCTCTGGAGTCATTTCGTTGCAAGCGGGTTTTTAAGTGCTCTGGAGTCATTTCGTTCCAAGCGGGTTTTTAAGTGCTCTGGAGTCATTTCGTTGCAAGCGGGTTTTTAAGTGCTCTGGAGTCATTTCGTTGCAAGCGGGTTTTTAAGTGCTCTGGAGTCATTTCGTTGCAAGCGGGTGTTTAAGTGCTCTGGAGTCATTTCGTTGCAAGCGGGTTTTTAAGTGCTCTGGAGTCATTTCGTTGCAAGCGGGTTTTTAAGTGCTCTGAAGGCATTTCGTTGTAAGCGCGTTTTTAAGTGCTCTGGAGTCATTTCGTTGCAAGCAGTATTTTACTTGTTCTGGAGTCATTTCGTTGCAAGCGGGTTTTTACATACTTCTCAGATATTTCACTGAGAGCGGGTTTTTTAAGTGCTCTGGAGTCATTTCATTGCAAGCGGGTTTTTAAGTACTCTGGAGTCATTTCGTTGCAAGCGGGTTTTTAAGTGCTCTGAAGGCATTTCGTTGTAAGTGGGTTTTTAAGTGCTCTGGAGTCATTTCGTTGCAAGCGGGTTTTTACGTGTTCTGGAGTCATTTCGTTGCAAGCGGGTTTTTACATACTTCTCAGACATTTTACTGGAAGCGGGTTTTTTAAGTGTTCTGTAGGCATTTCGTTGCAAGCGGGTTTTTAAGTACTCTGGAGTCATTTCGTTGCAAGCGGGTTTTAAATGCTCTGGAGTCATTTCGTTGTAAGCGGGTTTTTACATACTTCTCAGACATTTCACTGGAAGCGGGTTTTTTAAGTGCTCTGGAGTCAATTCGTTGCAAGCGGGTTTTTAAGTACTCTGGAGTCATTTCGTTGCAAGCGGGTTTTTACATACTTCTCAGACATTTCACTGGAAGCGGGTTTTTTAAGTGCTCTGGAGTCATTTCGTTGCAAGCGGGTTTTTAAGTACTCTGGAGTCATTTCGTTGCAAGCGGGTTTTTAAGTGCTCTGGAGTCATTTAGTTGCAAGCGGGTTTTTACGTGCTCTGAAGGCATTTCGTTGTAAGCGGGTTCTTAAGTGCTCTGGAGTCATTTCGTTGCAAGCGGGTTTTTAAGTGCTCTGGAGTCATTTCGTTGCAAGCGGGTTTTTACGTGCTCTGAAGGCATTTCGTTGTAAGCGGGTTCTTAAGTGCTCTGGAGTCATTTCGTTGCAAGCGGGTTCTTAAGTGCTCTGGAGTCATTTCGTTGCAAGCGGGTTTTTAAGTGCTCTGGAGTCATTTCGTTGCAAGCGGGTTTTTACGTGCTCTGAAGGCATTTCGTTGTAAGCGGGTTCTTAAGTGCTCTGGAGTCATTTCGTTGCAAGCGGTTTTTTACGTGCTCTGAAGGCATTTCGTTGCAAGCGGGTTTTTAAGTGTTCTGGAGTCATTTGGTTGCAAGCGGGTTTTTAAGGGCTCTGAAGGCATTTTGTTCTAAGCGGGTTTTTAAGTGCTCTGGAGTCATTTCATTGCAAGCGGGTTTTTAAGTGCTCTGGAGTCATTTCGTTGCAAGCGGGTTTTTAAGTACTCTGGAGTAATTTTGTTGCAAGCGGGTTTTTAAGTGCTCTGGAGTCATTTCGTTGCAAGCGGGTTTTTAAGTGCTCTGAAGGCATTTCGTTGTAAGCGGGTTTTTAAGTGCTCTGGAGTCATTTCGTTGCAAGCGGGTTTTTAAGTGCTCTGGAGTCATTTCGTTGCAAGCGGGTTTTTAAGTGCTCTGAAGGCATTTCGTTGTAAGCGGGTTTTTAAGTGCTCTGGAGTCATTTCGTTGCAAGCGGGTTTTTAAGTACTCTGGAGTAATTTCGTTGCAAGTGGGTTTTTAAGTGCTCTGGAGTCATTTCGTTGCAAGCGGGTTTTTAAGTGCTCTGGAGTCATTTCATTGCAAGCGGGTTTTTACGTGCTCTGAAGGCATTTCGTTGTAAGCGGGTTTTTAAGTGCTCTGTAGGCATTTCGTTGCAAGCGGGTTTTTAAGTTCTCTGGAGTCATTTCGTTGCAAGCGTTTTTTACATGCTTTTGGGTCATTTCGTTGCAAGCGGGTTTTTACATACTTCTCAGACATTTCACTGGAAGCGGGTTTTTTAAGTGCTCTGGAGTCATTTTGTTGCAAGCGGGTTTTTAAGTACTCTGGAGTCATTTCGTTGCAAGCGGGTTTTTAAGTGCTCTGGAGTCATTTCGTTGCAAGCGGGTGTTTAAGTGCTCTGGAGTCAATTCGTTGCAAGCGGGTTTTTAAGTGCTCTGGAGTCATTTCGTTGCAAGCAGGTTTTTAAGTGCTCTGAAGGCATTTCGTTGTAAGCGGGTTTTTAAGTGCTCTGGGGTCATATCGTTGCAAGCAGGTTTTTACGTGTTCTGGAGTCATTTCGTTGCAAGCGGTTTTTTTACATACTTCTCAGACATTTCACTGAGAGCGGGTTTTTTAAGTGCTCTGGAGTCATTTCGTTGTAAGCGGGTTTTTAAGTGCTCTGGAGACATTTCGTTGCAAGCGGGTTTTTAAGTGCTCTGGACTCATTTCGTTGCAAGCGGGTTTTTAAGTGCTCTGGAGTCATTTCGTTGCAAGCGGGTTTTTAAGTGCTCTGAAGGCATTTCGTTGTAAGCGGGTTTTTAAGTGCTCTGGAGTCATTTCGTTGCAAGCAGGTTTTTAAGTACTCTGGAGTAATTTCGTTGCAAGCGGGTTTTTAAGTGCTCTGGAGTCATTTCGTTGCAAGCGGGTTTAAAGTGCTCTGGAGTCTTTTCGTTGCATGCGGGTTTTTATGTGTTCTGGAGTAATTTCGTTGCAAGCGGGTTTTTAAGTGCTCTGGAGTCATTTCGCTGCAAGCTCGTTTTTAAGTACTCTGGAGTCATTTCGTTGTAAGCGGGTTTTTAAGTGCTCTGGAGTCATTTCGTTGCAAGCGGGTTTTTAAGTGCTCTGGAGTCATTTTGTTGCAAGCGGATTTTTACGTGTTCTGGAGTCATTTCGTTGCAAGCGGGTTTTTACATACTTCTCAGACATTTCACTGGAAGCGGGTTTTTTAAGTGCTCTGTAGGCATTTCGTTGCAAGCGGGTTTTTATGTACTCTGGAGTCATTTCGTTGCAAGCGTTTTTTACATGCTCTGGAGTCATTTCGTTGCAAGCGGGTTTTTACATACTTCTCTGACATTTAACTAGAAATGAGTTTTTTAAGTGCTCTGGAGTCATTTCGTTGCAAGCGGGTATTTACATACTTCTCAGACATTTCACTGGAAGCTGGTTTTTTAAGTGCTCTGGAGTCATTTCGTTGCAAGCGGGTTTTTAAGTACTCTGGAGTCATTTCGTTGCAAGCGGGTTTTTACATACTTCTCAGACATTTCACTGGAAGCGGGTTTTTTAAGTGCTCTGTAGGCATTTCGTTGCAAGCGGGTTTTTAAGTACTCTGGAGTCATTTCGTTGCAAGTGTTTTTTACATGCTTTTGGGTCATTTCGTTGCAAGCGGGTTTTTACATACTTCTCAGACATTTCACTGGAAGCGGGTTTTTTAAGTGCTCTGGAGTCATTTCGTTGCAAGCGGGTTTTTAAGTACTCTGGAGTCATTTCGTTGCAAGCGGGTTTTTAAGTGCTCTGGAGTCATTTCGTTGCAAGCGGGTGTTTAAGTGCTCTGGAGTCAATTCGTTGCAAGCGGGTTTTTAAGTGCTCTGGAGTCATTTCGTTGCAAGCGGGTTTTTAAGTGCTCTGAAGGCATTTCGTTGTAAGCGGGTTTTTAAGTGCTCTGGGGTCATATCGTTGCAAGCAGGTTTTTACGTGTTCTGGAGTCATTTTGTTGCAAGCGGTTTTTTACATACTTCTCAGACATTTCACTGAGAGCGGGTTTTTTAAGTGCTCTGGAGTCATTTCGTTGTAAGCGGGTTTTTAAGTGCTCTGGAGACATTTCGTTGCAAGCGGGTTTTTAAGTGCTCTGGACTCATTTCGTTGCAAGCGGGTTTTTAAGTGCTCTGGAGTCATTTCGTTGCAAGCGGGTTTTTAAGTGCTCTGAAGGCATTTCGTTGTAAGCGGGTTTTTAAGTGCTCTGGAGTCATTTCGTTGCAAGCAGGTTTTTAAGTACTCTGGAGTAATTTCGTTGCAAGCGGGTTTTTAAGTGCTCTGGAGTCATTTCGTTGCAAGCGGGTTTAAAGTGCTCTGGAGTCATTTTGTTGCATGCGGGTTTTTATGTGTTCTGGAGTAATTTCGTTGCAAGCGGGTTTTTAAGTGCTCTGGAGTCATTTCGCTGCAAGCTCGTTTTTAAGTACTCTGGAGTCATTTCGTTGTAAGCGGGTTTTTAAGTGCTCTGGAGTCATTTCGTTGCAAGCGGGTTTTTAAGTGCTCTGGAGTCATTTTGTTGCAAGCGGATTTTTACGTGTTCTGGAGTCATTTCGTTGCAAGCGGGTTTTTACATACTTCTCAGACATTTCACTGGAAGCGGGTTTTTTAAGTGCTCTGTAGGCATTTCGTTGCAAGCGGGTTTTTAAGTACTCTGGAGTCATTTCGTTGCAAGCGTTTTTTACATGCTCTGGAGTCATTTCGTTGCAAGCGGGTTTTTACATACTTCTCTGACATTTAACTAGAAATGAGTTTTTTAAGTGCTCTGGAGTCATTTCGTTGCAAGCGGGTATTTACATACTTCTCAGACATTTCACTGGAAGCTGGTTTTTTAAGTGCTCTGGAGTCATTTCGTTGCAAGCGGGTTTTTAAGTACTCTGGAGTCATTTCGTTGCAAGCGGGTTTTTAAGTGCTCTGGAGTCATTTCGTTGCAAGCGGGTTTTTAAGTGCTCTGGAGTCATTTCGTTGCAAGCGGGTTTTTAAGTGCTCTGGAGTCATTTCGTTGCAAGCGGGTTTTTAAGTGCTCTGGAGTCATTTCATTGCAAGCGGGTATTTAAGTGTTCTGGAGTCATTTCGTTGCAAGCGGGTTTTTAAGTGCTCTGGAGTCATTTCGTTGCAAGCGGGTTTTTAAGTACTCTGGAGTCATTTCGTTGCAAGCGGGTTTTTAAGTGCTCTGGAGTCATTTCGTTGCAAGCGGGTGTTTAAGTGCTCTGGAGTCATTTCGTTGCAAGCGGGTTTTTAAGTGCTCTGGAGTCATTTCGTTGCAAGCGGGTTTTAAAGTACTCTGGAGTCATTTCGTTGCAAGCGGGTGTTTAAGTGCTCTGGAGTCATTTCGTTGCAAGCGGGTTTTTAAGTGCTCTGGAGTCATTTCGTTGCAAGCGGGTTTTTACATACTTCTCAGACATTTCACTGAGAGCGGGTTTTTTAAGTGCTCTGGAGTCATTTCGTTGTAAGCGGGTTTTTAAGTGCTCTGGAGACATTTCGTTGCAAGCGGGTTTTTAAGTGCTCTGGACTCATTTCGTTGCAAGCGGGTTTTTAAGTGCTCTGGAGTCATTTCGTTGCAAGCGGGTTTTTAAGTGCTCTGAAGGCATTTCGTTGTAAGCGGGTTTTTAAGTGCTCTGGAGTCAGTTCGTTGCAAGCAGGTTTTTAAGTACTCTGGAGTAATTTCGTTGCAAGCGGGTTTTTAAGTGCTCTGGAGTCATTTCGTTGCAAGCGGGTTTAAAGTGCTCTGGAGTCATTTCGTTGCATGCGGGTTTTTATGTGTTCTGGAGTAATTTCGTTGCAAGCGGGTTTTTAAGTGCTCTGGAGTCATTTCGCTGCAAGCTCGTTTTTAAGTACTCTGGAGTCATTTCGTTGTAAGCGGGTTTTTAAGTGCTCTGGAGTCATTTCGTTGCAAGCGGGTTTTTAAGTGCTCTGGAGTCATTTTGTTGCAAGCGGATTTTTACGTGTTCTGGAGTCATTTCGTTGCAAGCGGGTTTTTACATACTTCTCAGACATTTCACTGGAAGCGGGTTTTTTAAGTGCTCTGTAGGCATTTCGTTGCAAGCGGGTTTTTAAGTACTCTGGAGTCATTTCGTTGCAAGCGTTTTTTACATGCTCTGGAGTCATTTCGTTGCAAGCGGGTTTTTACATACTTCTCTGACATTTAACTAGAAATGAGTTTTTTAAGTGCTCTGGAGTCATTTCGTTGCAAGCGGGTATTTACATACTTCTCAGACATTTCACTGGAAGCTGGTTTTTTAAGTGCTCTGGAGTCATTTCGTTGCAAGCGGGTTTTTAAGTACTCTGGAGTCATTTCGTTGCAAGCGGGTTTTTAAGTGCTCTGGAGTCATTTCGTTGCAAGCGGGTTTTTAAGTGCTCTGGAGTCATTTCGTTGCAAGCGGGTTTTTAAGTGCTCTGGAGTCATTTCGTTGCAAGCGGGTTTTTAAGTGCTCTGGAGTCATTTCATTGCAAGCGGGTATTTAAGTGTTCTGGAGTCATTTCGTTGCACGCGGGTTTTTAAGTGCTCTGGAGTCATTTTGTTGCAAGCGGGTTTTTAAGTACTCTGGAGTCATTTCGTTGCAAGCGGGTTTTTAAGTGCTCTGGAGTCATTTCGTTGCAAGCGGGTGTTTAAGTGCTCTGGAGTCATTTCGTTGCAAGCGGGTTTTTAAGTGCTCTGGAGTCATTTCGTTGCAAGCGGGTTTTTACATACTTCTCAGACATTTCACTGAGAGCGGGTTTTTTAAGTGCTCTGGAGTCATTTCGTTGCAAGCGGGTGTTTAAGTGCTCTGGAGTCAGTTCGTTGCAAGCGGGTTTTTAAGTGCTCTGGAGTCATTTCGTTGCAAGCGGGTTTTTACATACTTCTCAGACATTTCACTGAGAGCGGGTTTTTTAAGTGCTCTGGAGTCATTTCGTTGCAAGCGGGTTTTTAAGTGCTCTGGAGTCATTTCGTTGCATGCGGGTTTTTATGTGTTCTGGAGTAATTTCGTTGCAAGCGAGTTTTAAGTGCTCTGGAGTCATTTCGCTGCAAGCGGGTTTTTAAGTACTCTGGAGACATTTCGTTGCAAGCGGGTTTTTAAGTGCTCTGAAGGCATTTCGTTGTAAGCGGGTTTTTAAGTGCTCTGGAGTCATTTTGTTGCAAGCGGGTTTTTACGTGTTCTGGAGTCATTTCGTTGCAAGCGGGTTTTTACATACTTCTCAGACATTTCACTGGAAGCGGGTTTTTTAAGTGCTCTGTAGGCATTTCGTTGCAAGCGGGTTTTTAAGTACTCTGGAGTCATTTCGTTGCAAGCGTTTTTTACATGCTCTGGAGTCATTTCGTTGCAAGCGGGTTTTTACATACTTCTCTGACATTTAACTGGAAACGAGTTTTTTAAGTGCTCTGGAGTCATTTCGTTGCAAGCGGGTTTTTAAGTACTCTGGAGTCATTTCGTTGCAAGCGGGTTTTTAAGTGCTCTGGAGTCATTTCGTTGCAAGCGGGTTTTTAAGTGCTCTGGAGTCATTTCGTTGCAAGCGGGTTTTTAAGTGCTCTGGAGTCATTTCGTTGCAAGCGGGTTTTTAAGTGCTCTGGAGTCATTTCGTTGCAAGCGGGTTTTTAAGTGCTCTGGAGTCATTTCGTTGCAAGCGGGTGTTTAAGTGCTCTGGAGTCATTTCGTTGCAAGCGGGTTTTTAAGTGCTCTGGAGTCATTTCGTTGCAAGCGGGTTTTTAAGTGCTCTGGAGGCATTTCGTTGTAATCGGGTTTTTAAGTGCTCTGGAGTCATTTCGTTGCAAGCAGGATTTTACGTGTTCTGGAGTCATTTCGTTGCAAGCAGGTTTTTACATACTTCTCAGATATTTCACTGAGAGCGGGTTTTTTAAGTGCTCTGGAGTCATTTCATTGCAAGCGGGTTTTTATATGTTCTGGAGTCATTTCGTTGCAAGCGGGTTTTTAAGTACTCTGGAGTCATTTCGTTTCAAGCGGGTTTTTAAGTGCTCTGAAGGCATTTCGTTGTAAGCGGGTTTTTAAGTGCTCTGGAGTCATTTCGTTGCAAGCGGGTTTTTACGTGTTCTGGAGTCATTTCGTTGCAAGCGGGTTTTTACATACTTCTCAGACATTTCACTGAAAGCGAGTTTTTTAAGTGCTCTGTGGGCATTTCGTTGCAAGCGGGTTTTTAAGTACTCTGGAGTCATTTCGTTGCAAGCGTTTTTTACATGCTCTGGAGTCATTTCGTTGCAAGCGGGTTTTTACATACTTCTCTGACATTTAACTGGAAGCGAGTTTTTTAAGTGCTCTGGAGTCATTTCGTTGCAAGCGGGTTTTTACATACTTTTCAGACATTTAACTGGAAGCTTGTTTTTTAAGTGCTCTGGAGTCATTTCGTTGCAAGCGGGTTTTTAAGTACTCTGGAATCATTTCGTTGCAAGCGGGTCTTTAAGTGCTCTGAAGTCATTTCGTTGCAAGCGGGTTTTTAAGTGCTCTGGAGTCATTTCGTTGCAAGCGGGTTTTTAAGTGCTCTGGAGTCATTTCGTTGCAAGCGGGTTTTTAAGTGCTCTGGAGTCATTTCGTTGCAAGCGGGTATTTAAGTGTTCTGGAGTCATTTCGTTGCAAGCGGGTTTTTAAGTGCTCTGGAGTCATTGCGTTGCAAGCGGGTTTTTAAGTACTCTGGAGTCATTTCGTTGCAAGCGGGTTTTTAAGTGCTCTGGATTCATTTCGTTTCAAGCGGGTGTTTAAGTGCTCTGGAGTCATTTCGTTGCAAGCGGGTTTTTAAGTGCTCTGGAGTCATTTCGTTGCAAGCGGGTTTTTAAGTGCTCTGAAGGCATTTCGTTGTAAGCGGGTTATTAAGTGCTCGGGAGTCATTTCGTTGCAAGCAGGTTTTTACGTGTTCTGGAGTCATTTCGTTGCAAGCGGGTTTTTACATACTTCTCAGACATTTCACTGAGAGCGGGTTTTTTGAGTGCTCTGGAGTCATTTCGTTGCAAGCGGGTTTTTAAGTACTCTGGAGTCATTTCGTTGCAAGCGGGTTTTTACATACTTCTCAGACATTTCACTGGAAGCGGGTTTTTTAAGTGCTCTGGAGTCATTTCGTTGCAAGCGGGTTTTTAAGTACTCTGGAGTCATTTCGTTGCAAGCGGGTTTTTAAGTGCCTGGAGTCATTTCGTTGCAAGCGGGTTTTTAAGTGCTCTGGAGTCATTTCGTTGCAAGCGGGTTTTTAAGTGCTCTGGAGTCATTTCGTTGCAAGCGGGTTTTTAAGTGTTCTGGAGTCATTTCGTTGCAAGCGGGTTTTTACGTGCTCTGGAGTCATTTCGTTGCAAGATGGTTTTTAAGTGCTCTGGAGTCATTTCTTTGCAAGCGGGTTTTTAAGTGCTCTGGAGTCATTTCGTTTCAAGCGGGTTTTTAAGTGCTCTGGAGTAATTTCGTTGCAAGCGGGTTTTTAAGTGCTCTGGAGTCATTTCGTTGCAAGCGGGTTTTTAAGTGCTCTGAAGGCATTTCGTTGTAAGAGGGTTTTTAAGTGCTCTGGAGTCATTTCGTTGCAAGCGGGTTTTTACGTGTTCTGGAGTCATTTCGTTGCAAGCGGGTTTTTACATACTTCTCAGACATTTCACTGGAAGCGGGTTTTTTAAGTGTTCTGTAGGCATTTCGTTGCAAGCGGGTTTTTAAGTACTCTGGAGTCATTTCGTTGCAAGCGGGTTTTACATGCTCTGGAGTCATTTCGTTGTAAGCGGGTTTTTACATACTTCTCTGACATTTAACTGGAAGCGAGTTTTTTAAGTGCTCTGGAGTCATTTCGTTGCAAGAGGGCTTTTACATACTTCTCAGACATTTCACTGGAAGCGGGTTTTTTAAGTGCTCTGGAGTCATTTCTTTGCAAGCGGGTTTTTAAGTACTCTGGAGTCATTTCGTTGCAAGCGGGTTTTTAAGCGCTCTGGAGTCATTTCGTTGCAAGCGGGTTTTTAAGTACTCTGGAGTCATTTCGTTGCAAGCGGGTTTTTAAGTGTTCTGGAGTCATTTCGTTGCAAGCGAGTTTTTAAGTGCTCTGGAGTCATTTCGTTGCAAGCGGGTTTTTAAGTGCTCTGTAGTCATTTCGTTGCAAGCGGGTGTTTAAGTGCTCTGTAGTCATTTCGTTGCAAGCGGGTGTTTAAGTGCTTTGGAGTCATTTCGTTGCAAGCGGGTTTTTAAGTGCTCTGGAGTCATTTCGTTGCAAGCGGGTTTTTAAGTGCTCTGAAGGCATTTCGTTGTAAGCGGGTTTTTAAGTGCTCTGGAGTCATTTCGTTGCAAGCGGGTATTTAAGTACTCTGGAGTAATTTCGTTGCAAGCGGGTTTTTAAGTGCTCTGGAGTCATTTCGTTGCAAGCGGGTTTTTAAGTGCTCTGGAGTCATTTCATTGCAAGCGGGTTTTTACGTGCTCTGAAGGCATTTCGTGGTAAGCGGGTTTTTAAGTGCTCTAAAGTCTTTTCGTTGCAAGCGGGTTTTTACGTGTTCTGGAGTCATTTCGTTGCAAGCGGGTTTTTACATACTTCTCAGACATTTCACTGGAAGCGGGTTTTTTAAGTGCTCTGTAGGCATTTCGTTGCAAGCGGGTTTTTAAGTACTCTGGAGTCATTTCGTTGCAAGCGGGTTTTTAAGTGCTCTGGAGTCATTTCGTTGCAAGCGTGTGTTTAAGTGCTCTGGAGTCATTTCGTTGCAAGCGGGTTTTTAAGTGCTCTGGAGTCATTTCGTTGCAAGCGGGTTTTTAAGTGCTCTGAAGGCATTTCGTTGTAAGCGGGTTTTTAAGTGCTCTGGAGTCATATCGTTGCAAGCAGGTTTTTACGTGTTCTGGAGTCATTTCGTTGCAAGCGGTTTTTTACATACTTCTCAGACATTTCACTGAAAGCGGGTTTTTTAAGTGCTCTGGAGTCATTTCGTTGTAAGCGGGTTTTTAAGTGCTCTGGAGACATTTCGTTGCAAGCGGGTTTTAAGTGCTCTGGAGTCATTTCGTTGCAAGCGGGTTTTTACGTGCTCTGAAGGCATTTCGTTGTAAGCGGGTTTTTAAGTGCTCTGGAGTCATTTCGTTGCAAGCGGGTTTTTAAGTGCTCTGGAGTCATTTCGTTGCAAGCGGGTTTAAAGTGCTCTGGAGTCATTTCGTTGCATGCGGGTTTTTATGTGTTCTGGAGTAATTTCGTTGCAAGCGGGTTTTTAAGTGCTCTGGAGTCATTTCGTTGCAAGCAGGTTTTTAAGTACTCTGGAGTAATTTCGTTGCAAGCGGGTTTTTAAGTGCTCTGGAGTCATTTCGTTGCAAGCGGGTTTAAAGTGCTCTGGAGTCATTTCGTTGCATGCGGGTTTTTATGTGTTCTGGAGTAATTTCGTTGCAAGCGGGTTTTTAAGTGCTCTGGAGTCATTTCGCTGCAAGCGCGTTTTTAAGTACTCTGGAGTCATTTCGTTGTAAGCGGGTTTTTAAGTGCTCTGGAGTCATTTCGTTCAAGCGGGTTTTTAAGTGCTCTGGAGTCATTTTGTTGCAAGCGGGTTTTTACGTGTTCTGGAGTCATTTCGTTGCAAGCGGGTTTTTACATACTTCTCAGACATTTCACTGGAAGCGGGTTTTTTAAGTGCTCCTTAGGCATTTCGTTGCAAGCGGGTTTTTAAGTACTCTGGAGTCATTTCGTTGCAAGCGTTTTTTACATGCTCTGGAGTCATTTCGTTGCAAGCGGGTTTTTAAATACTTCTCTGACATTTAACTAGAAATGAGTTTTTTAAGTGCTCTGGAGTCATTTCGTTGCAAGCGGGTTTTTAAGTGCTCTGGAGTCATTTCGTTGCAAGCGGGTTTTTAAGTGCTCTGGAGTCATTTAGTTGCAAGCGGGTTTTTAAGTGCTCTGGAGTCATTTCGTTGCAAGCGGGTTTTTAAGTGCTCTGGAGTCATTTGGTTGCAAGCGGGTATTTAAGTGTTCTGGAGTCATTTCGTTGCAAGCGGGTTTTTAAGTGCTCTGGAGTCATTTCGTTGCCAGCGGGTTTTTAAGTACTCTGGAGTCATTTCGTTGCAAGCGGGTTTTTAAGTGCTCTGGAGTCATTTCGTTGCAAGCGGGTGTTTAAGTGCTCTGGAGTCATTTCGTTGCAAGCGGGTTTTTAAGTGCTCTGGAGTCATTTCGTTGCAAGCGGGTTTTTACATACTTCTCAGACATTTCACTGAGAGCGGATTTTTTAAGTGCTCTGGAGTCATTTCGTTGCAAGCGGGTGTTTAAGTGCTCTGGAGTCATTTCGTTGCAAGCGAGTTTTTAAGTGCTCTGGAGTCATTTCGTTGCAAGCGGGTTTTTAAGTGCTCTGGAGTCATTTTGTTGCAAGCGGGTTTTTACGTGTTCTGGAGTCATTTCGTTGCAAGCGGGTTTTTACATACTTCTCAGACATTTCACTGGAAGCGGGTTTTTTAAGTGCTCTGTAGGCATTTCGTTGCAAGCGGGTTTTTAAGTACTCTGGAGTCATTTCGTTGAAAGCGTTTTTTACATGCTCTGGAGTCATTTCGTTGAAAGCGGGTTTTTAAATACTTCTCTGACATTTAACTGGAAATGAGTTTTTTAAGTGCTCTGGAGTCATTTCGTTGCAAGCGGGTTTTTAAGTGCTCTGGAGTCATTTCGTTGCAAGCGGGTTTTTAAGTGCTCTGGAGTCATTTCGTTGCAAGCGGGTTTTTAAGTGCTCTGGAGTCATTGCGTTGCAAGCGGGTTTTTAAGTACTCTGGAGTCATTTCGTTGCAAGCGGGTTTTTAAGTGCTCTGGATTCATTTCGTTTCAAGCGGGTGTTTAAGTGCTCTGGAGTCATTTCGTTGCAAGCGGGTTTTTAAGTGCTCTGGAGTCATTTCGTTGCAAGCGGGTTTTTAAGTGCTCTGAAGGCATTTCGTTGTAAGCGGGTTATTAAGTGCTCGGGAGTCATTTCGTTGCAAGCAGGTTTTTACGTGTTCTGGAGTCATTTCGTTGCAAGCGGGTTTTTACATACTTCTCAGACATTTCACTGAGAGCGGGTTTTTTGAGTGCTCTGGAGTCATTTCGTTGCAAGCGGGTTTTTACATACTTCTCAGACATTTCACTGGAAGCGGGTTTTTTAAGTGCTCTGGAGTCATTTCGTTGCAAGCGGGTTTTTAAGTACTCTGGAGTCATTTCGTTGCAAGCGGGTTTTTAAGTGCCTGGAGTCATTTCGTTGCAAGCGGGTTTTTAAGTGCTCTGGAGTCATTTCGTTGCAAGCGGGTTTTTAAGTGCTCTGGAGTCATTTCGTTGCAAGCGGGTTTTTAAGTGTTCTGGAGTCATTTCGTTGCAAGCGGGTTTTTACGTGCTCTGGAGTCATTTCGTTGCAAGATGGTTTTTAAGTGCTCTGGAGTCATTTCTTTGCAAGCGGGTTTTTAAGTGCTCTGGAGTCATTTCGTTTCAAGCGGGTTTTTAAGTGCTCTGGAGTAATTTCGTTGCAAGCGGGTTTTTAAGTGCTCTGGAGTCATTTCGTTGCAAGCGGGTTTTTAAGTGCTCTGAAGGCATTTCGTTGTAAGAGGGTTTTTAAGTGCTCTGGAGTCATTTCGTTGCAAGCGGGTTTTTACGTGTTCTGGAGTCATTTCGTTGCAAGCGGGTTTTTACATACTTCTCAGACATTTCACTGGAAGCGGGTTTTTTAAGTGTTCTGTAGGCATTTCGTTGCAAGCGGGTTTTTAAGTACTCTGGAGTCATTTCGTTGCAAGCGGGTTTTACATGCTCTGGAGTCATTTCGTTGTAAGCGGGTTTTTACATACTTCTCTGACATTTAACTGGAAGCGAGTTTGTTAAGTGCTCTGGAGTCATTTCGTTGCAAGAGGGCTTTTACATACTTCTCAGACATTTCACTGGAAGCGGGTTTTTTAAGTGCTCTGGAGTCATTTCTTTGCAAGCGGGTTTTTATGTACTCTGGAGTCATTTCGTTGCAAGCGGGTTTTTAAGCGCTCTGGAGTCATTTCGTTGCAAGCGGGTTTTTAAGTACTCTGGAGTCATTTCGTTGCAAGCGGGTTTTTAAGTGTTCTGGAGTCATTTCGTTGCAAGCGAGTTTTTAAGTGCTCTGGAGTCATTTCGTTGCAAGCGGGTTTTTAAGTGCTCTGTAGTCATTTCGTTGCAAGCGGGTGTTTAAGTGCTCTGTAGTCATTTCGTTGCAAGCGGGTGTTTAAGTGCTCTGGAGTCATTTCGTTGCAAGCGGGTTTTTAAGTGCTCTGGAGTCATTTCGTTGCAAGCGGGTTTTTAAGTGCTCTGAAGGCATTTCGTTGTAAGCGGGTTTTTAAGTGCTCTGGAGTCATTTCGTTGCAAGCGGGTTTTTAAGTACTCTGGAGTAATTTCGTTGCAAGCGGGTTTTTAAGTGCTCTGGAGTCATTTCGTTGCAAGCGTGTGTTTAAGTGCTCTGGAGTCATTTCGTTGCAAGCGGGTTTTTAAGTGCTCTGGAGTCATTTCGTTGCAAGCGGGATTTTAAGTGCTCTGAAGGCATTTCGTTGTAAGCGGGTTTTTAAGTGCTCTGGAGTCATATCGTTGCAAGCAGGTTTTTACGTGTTCTGGAGTCATTTCGTTGCAAGCGGTTTTTTACATACTTCTCAGACATTTCACTGAAAGCGGGTTTTTTAAGTGCTCTGGAGTCATTTCGTTGTAAGCGGGTTTTTAAGTGCTCTGGAGACATTTCGTTGCAAGCGGGTTTTAAGTGCTCTGGAGTCATTTCGTTGCAAGCGGGTTTTTACGTGCTCTGAAGGCATTTCGTTGTAAGCGGGTTTTTAAGTGCTCTGGAGTCATTTCGTTGCAAGCGGGTTTTTAAGTGCTCTGGAGTCATTTCGTTGCAAGCGGGTTTAAAGTGCTCTGGAGTCATTTCGTTGCATGCGGGTTTTTATGTGTTCTGGAGTAATTTCGTTGCAAGCGGGTTTTTAAGTGCTCTGGAGTCATTTCGTTGCAAGCAGGTTTTTAAGTACTCTGCAGTAATTTCGTTGCAAGCGGGTTTTTAAGTGCTCTGGAGTCATTTCGTTGCAAGCGGGTTTAAAGTGCTCTGGAGTCATTTCGTTGCATGCGGGTTTTTATGTGTTCTGGAGTAATTTCGTTGCAAGCGGGTTTTTAAGTGCTCTGGAGTCATTTCGCTGCAAGCGCGTTTTTAAGTACTCTGGAGTCATTTCGTTGTAAGCGGGTTTTTAAGTGCTCTGGAGTCATTTCGTTCAAGCGGGTTTTTAAGTGCTCTGGAGTCATTTTGTTGCAAGCGGGTTTTTACGTGTTCTGGAGTCATTTCGTTGCAAGCGGGTTTTTACATACTTCTCAGACATTTCACTGGAAGCGGGTTTTTTAAGTGCTCCTTAGGCATTTCGTTGCAAGCGGGTTTTTAAGTACTCTGGAGTCATTTCGTTGCAAGCGTTTTTTACATGCTCTGGAGTCATTTCGTTGCAAGCGGGTTTTTAAATACTTCTCTGACATTTAACTAGAAATGAGTTTTTTAAGTGCTCTGGAGTCATTTCGTTGCAAGCGGGTTTTTAAGTGCTCTGGAGTCATTTCGTTGCAAGCGGGTTTTTAAGTGCTCTGGAGTCATTTATTTGCAAGCGGGTTTTTAAGTGCTCTGGAGTCATTTCGTTGCAAGCGGGTTTTTAAGTGCTCTGGAGTCATTTGGTTGCAAGCGGGTATTTAAGTGTTCTGGAGTCATTTCGTTGCAAGCGGGTTTTTAAGTGCTCTGGAGTCATTTCGTTGCCAGCGGGTTTTTAAGTACTCTGGAGTCATTTCGTTGCAAGCGGGTTTTTAAGTGCTCTGGAGTCATTTCGTTGCAAGCGGGTGTTTAAGTGCTCTGGAGTCATTTCGTTGCAAGCGGGTTTTTAAGTGCTCTGGAGTCATTTCGTTGCAAGCGGGTTTTTACATACTTCTCAGACATTTCACTGAGAGCGGATTTTTTAAGTGCTCTGGAGTCATTTCGTTGCAAGCGGGTGTTTAAGTGCTCTGGAGTCATTTCGTTGCAAGCGAGTTTTTAAGTGCTCTGGAGTCATTTCGTTGCAAGCGGGTTTTTAAGTGCTCTGGAGTCATTTTGTTGCAAGCGGGTTTTTACGTGTTCTGGAGTCATTTCGTTGCAAGCGGGTTTTTACATACTTCTCAGACATTTCACTGGAAGCGGGTTTTTTAAGTGCTCTGTAGGCATTTCGTTGCAAGCGGGTTTTTAAGTACTCTGGAGTCTTTTCGTTGCAAGCGTTTTTTACATGCTCTGGAGTCATTTCGTTGAAAGCGGGTTTTTAAATACTTCTCTGACATTTAACTGGAAATGAGTTTTTTAAGTGCTCTGGAGTCATTTCGTTGCAAGCGGGTTTTTAAGTGCTCTGGAGTCATTTCGTTGCAAGCGGGTTTTTAAGTGCTCTGGAGTCATTTCGTTGCAAGCGGGTTTTTAAGTGCTCTGGAGTCATTTCATTGCAAGCGGGTTTTTAAGTGCTCTGGAGTCATTTGGTTGCAAGCGGGTATTTAAGTGCTCTGGAGTCATTTCGTTGCAAGCGGGTGTTTAAGTGCTCTGGAGTCATTTCGTTGCAAGCGGGTTTTTAAGTGCTCTGGAGTCATTTCGTTGCAAGCGGGTTTTTAAGTGCTCTGAAGGCATTTCGTTGTAAGCGGGTTATTAAGTGCTCGGGAGTCATTTCGTTGCAAGCAGGTTTTTACGTGTTCTGGAGTCATTTCGTTGCAAGCGGGTTTTTACATACTTCTCAGACATTTCACTGAGAGCGGGTTTTTTGAGTGCTCTGGAGTCATTTCGTTGCAAGCGGGTTTTTAAGTACTCTGGAGTCATTTCGTTGCAAGCGGGTTTTTACATACTTCTCAGACATTTCACTGGAAGCGGGTTTTTTAAGTGCTCTGGAGTCATTTCGTTGCAAGCGGGTTTTTAAGTACTCTGGAGTCATTTCGTTGCAAGCGGGTTTTTAAGTGCCTGGAGTCATTTCGTTGCAAGCGGGTTTTTAAGTGCTCTGGAGTCATTTCGTTGCAAGCGGGTTTTTAAGTGCTCTGGAGTCATTTCGTTGCAAGCGGGTTTTTAAGTGTTCTGGAGTCATTTCGTTGCAAGCGGGTTTTTACGTGCTCTGGAGTCATTTCGTTGCAAGATGGTTTTTAAGTGCTCTGGAGTCATTTCTTTGCAAGCGGGTTTTTAAGTGCTCTGGAGTCATTTCGTTTCAAGCGGGTTTTTAAGTGCTCTGGAGTAATTTCGTTGCAAGCGGGTTTTTAAGTGCTCTGGAGTCATTTCGTTGCAAGCGGGTTTTTAAGTGCTCTGAAGGCATTTCGTTGTAAGAGGGTTTTTAAGTGCTCTGGAGTCATTTCGTTGCAAGCGGGTTTTTACGTGTTCTGGAGTCATTTCGTTGCAAGCGGGTTTTTACATACTTCTCAGACATTTCACTGGAAGCGGGTTTTTTAAGTGTTCTGTAGGCATTTCGTTGCAAGCGGGTTTTTAAGTACTCTGGAGTCATTTCGTTGCAAGCGGGTTTTACATGCTCTGGAGTCATTTCGTTGTAAGCGGGTTTTTACATACTTCTCTGACATTTAACTGGAAGCGAGTTTTTTAAGTGCTCTGGAGTCATTTCGTTGCAAGAGGGCTTTTACATACTTCTCAGACATTTCACTGGAAGCGGGTTTTTTAAGTGCTCTGGAGTCATTTCTTTGCAAGCGGGTTTTTAAGTGCTCTGTAGTCATTTCGTTGCAAGCGGGTGTTTAAGTGCTCTGTAGTCATTTCGTTGCAAGCGGGTGTTTAAGTGCTCTGGAGTCATTTCGTTGCAAGCGGGTTTTTAAGTGCTCTGGAGTCATTTCGTTGCAAGCGGGTTTTTAAGTGCTCTGAAGGCATTTCGTTGTAAGCGGGTTTTTAAGTGCTCTGGAGTCATTTCGTTGCAAGCGGGTTTTTAAGTACTCTGGAGTAATTTCGTTGCAAGCGGGTTTTTAAGTGCTCTGGAGTCATTTCGTTGCAAGCGTGTGTTTAAGTGCTCTGGAGTCATTTCGTTGCAAGCGGGTTTTTAAGTGCTCTGGAGTCATTTCGTTGCAAGCGGGTTTTTAAGTGCTCTGAAGGCATTTCGTTGTAAGCGGGTTTTTAAGTGCTCTGGAGTCATATCGTTGCAAGCAGGTTTTTACGTGTTCTGGAGTCATTTCGTTGCAAGCGGTTTTTTACATACTTCTCAGACATTTCACTGAAAGCGGGTTTTTTAAGTGCTCTGGAGTCATTTCGTTGTAAGCGGGTTTTTAAGTGCTCTGGAGACATTTCGTTGCAAGCGGGTTTTAAGTGCTCTGGAGTCATTTCGTTGCAAGCGGGTTTTTACGTGCTCTGAAGGCATTTCGTTGTAAGCGGGTTTTTAAGTGCTCTGGAGTCATTTCGTTGCAAGCGGGTTTTTAAGTGCTCTGGAGTCATTTCGTTGCAAGCGGGTTTAAAGTGCTCTGGAGTCATTTCGTTGCATGCGGGTTTTTATGTGTTCTGGAGTAATTTCGTTGCAAGCGGGTTTTTAAGTGCTCTGGAGTCATTTCGTTGCAAGCAGGTTTTTAAGTACTCTGCAGTAATTTCGTTGCAAGCGGGTTTTTAAGTGCTCTGGAGTCATTTCGTTGCAAGCGGGTTTAAAGTGCTCTGGAGTCATTTCGTTGCATGCGGGTTTTTATGTGTTCTGGAGTAATTTCGTTGCAAGCGGGTTTTTAAGTGCTCTGGAGTCATTTCGCTGCAAGCGCGTTTTTAAGTACTCTGGAGTCATTTCGTTGTAAGCGGGTTTTTAAGTGCTCTGGAGTCATTTCGTTCAAGCGGGTTTTTAAGTGCTCTGGAGTCATTTTGTTGCAAGCGGGTTTTTACGTGTTCTGGAGTCATTTCGTTGCAAGCGGGTTTTTACATACTTCTCAGACATTTCACTGGAAGCGGGTTTTTTAAGTGCTCCTTAGGCATTTCGTTGCAAGCGGGTTTTTAAGTACTCTGGAGTCATTTCGTTGCAAGCGTTTTTTACATGCTCTGGAGTCATTTCGTTGCAAGCGGGTTTTTAAATACTTCTCTGACATTTAACTAGAAATGAGTTTTTTAAGTGCTCTGGAGTCATTTCGTTGCAAGCGGGTTTTTAAGTGCTCTGGAGTCATTTCGTTGCAAGCGGGTTTTTAAGTGCTCTGGAGTCATTTATTTGCAAGCGGGTTTTTAAGTGCTCTGGAGTCATTTCGTTGCAAGCGGGTTTTTAAGTGCTCTGGAGTCATTTGGTTGCAAGCGGGTATTTAAGTGTTCTGGAGTCATTTCGTTGCAAGCGGGTTTTTAAGTGCTCTGGAGTCATTTCGTTGCCAGCGGGTTTTTAAGTACTCTGGAGTCATTTCGTTGCAAGCGGGTTTTTAAGTGCTCTGGAGTCATTTCGTTGCAAGCGGGTGTTTAAGTGCTCTGGAGTCATTTCGTTGCAAGCGGGTTTTTAAGTGCTCTGGAGTCATTTCGTTGCAAGCGGGTTTTTACATACTTCTCAGACATTTCACTGAGAGCGGATTTTTTAAGTGCTCTGGAGTCATTTCGTTGCAAGCGGGTGTTTAAGTGCTCTGGAGTCATTTCGTTGCAAGCGAGTTTTTAAGTGCTCTGGAGTCATTTCGTTGCAAGCGGGTTTTTAAGTGCTCTGGAGTCATTTTGTTGCAAGCGGGTTTTTACGTGTTCTGGAGTCATTTCGTTGCAAGCGGGTTTTTACATACTTCTCAGACATTTCACTGGAAGCGGGTTTTTTAAGTGCTCTGTAGGCATTTCGTTGCAAGCGGGTTTTTAAGTACTCTGGAGTCATTTCGTTGCAAGCGTTTTTTACATGCTCTGGAGTCATTTCGTTGAAAGCGGGTTTTTAAATACTTCTCTGACATTTAACTGGAAATGAGTTTTTTAAGTGCTCTGGAGTCATTTCGTTGCAAGCGGGTTTTTAAGTGCTCTGGAGTCATTTCGTTGCAAGCGGGTTTTTAAGTGCTCTGGAGTCATTTCGTTGCAAGCGGGTTTTTAAGTGCTCTGGAGTCATTTCATTGCAAGCGGGTTTTTAAGTGCTCTGGAGTCATTTGGTTGCAAGCGGGTATTTAAGTGCTCTGGAGTCATTTCGTTGCAAGCGGGTGTTTAAGTGCTCTGGAGTCATTTCGTTGCAAGCGGGTTTTTAAGTGCTCTGGAGTCATTTCGTTGCAAGCGGGTTTTTAAGTGCTCTGAAGGCATTTCGTTGTAAGCGGGTTATTAAGTGCTCGGGAGTCATTTCGTTGCAAGCAGGTTTTTACGTGTTCTGGAGTCATTTCGTTGCAAGCGGGTTTTTACATACTTCTCAGACATTTCACTGAGAGCGGGTTTTTTGAGTGCTCTGGAGTCATTTCGTTGCAAGCGGGTTTTTAAGTACTCTGGAGTCATTTCGTTGCAAGCGGGTTTTTACATACTTCTCAGACATTTCACTGGAAGCGGGTTTTTTAAGTGCTCTGGAGTCATTTCGTTGCAAGCGGGTTTTTAAGTACTCTGGAGTCATTTCGTTGCAAGCGGGTTTTTAAGTGCCTGGAGTCATTTCGTTGCAAGCGGGTTTTTAAGTGCTCTGGAGTCATTTCGTTGCAAGCGGGTTTTTAAGTGCTCTGGAGTCATTTCGTTGCAAGCGGGTTTTTAAGTGTTCTGGAGTCATTTCGTTGCAAGCGGGTTTTTACGTGCTCTGGAGTCATTTCGTTGCAAGATGGTTTTTAAGTGCTCTGGAGTCATTTCTTTGCAAGCGGGTTTTTAAGTGCTCTGGAGTCATTTCGTTTCAAGCGGGTTTTTAAGTGCTCTGGAGTAATTTCGTTGCAAGCGGGTTTTTAAGTGCTCTGGAGTCATTTCGTTGCAAGCGGGTTTTTAAGTGCTCTGAAGGCATTTCGTTGTAAGAGGGTTTTTAAGTGCTCTGGAGTCATTTCGTTGCAAGCGGGTTTTTACGTGTTCTGGAGTCATTTCGTTGCAAGCGGGTTTTTACATACTTCTCAGACATTTCACTGGAAGCGGGTTTTTTAAGTGTTCTGTAGGCATTTCGTTGCAAGCGGGTTTTTAAGTACTCTGGAGTCATTTCGTTGCAAGCGGGTTTTACATGCTCTGGAGTCATTTCGTTGTAAGCGGGTTTTTACATACTTCTCTGACATTTAACTGGAAGCGAGTTTTTTAAGTGCTCTGGAGTCATTTCGTTGCAAGAGGGCTTTTACATACTTCTCAGACATTTCACTGGAAGCGGGTTTTTTAAGTGCTCTGGAGTCATTTCTTTGCAAGCGGGTTTTTAAGTACTCTGGAGTCATTTCGTTGCAAGCGGGTTTTTAAGCGCTCTGGAGTCATTTCGTTGCAAGCGGGTTTTTAAGTACTCTGGAGTCATTTCGTTGCAAGCGGGTTTTTAAGTACTCTGGAGTCATTTCGTTGCAAGCGAGTTTTTAAGTGCTCTGGAGTCATTTCGTTGCAAGCGGGTTTTTAAGTGCTCTGTAGTCATTTCGTTGCAAGCGGGTGTTTAAGTGCTCTGTAGTCATTTCGTTGCAAGCGGGTGTTTAAGTGCTCTGGAGTCATTTCGTTGCAAGCGGGTTTTTAAGTGCTCTGGAGTCATTTCGTTGCAAGCGGGTTTTTAAGTGCTCTGAAGGCATTTCGTTGTAAGCGGGTTTTTAAGTGCTCTGGAGTCATTTCGTTGCAAGCGGGTTTTTAAGTACTCTGGAGTAATTTCGTTGCAAGCGGGTTTTTAAGTGCTCTGGAGTCATTTCGTTGCAAGCGGGTTTTTAAGTGCTCTGGAGTCATTTCATTGCAAGCGGGTTTTTACGTGCTCTGAAGGCATTTCGTGGTAAGCGGGTTTTTAAGTGCTCTAAAGTCTTTTCGTTGCAAGCGGGTTTTTACGTGTTCTGGAGTCATTTCGTTGCAAGCGGGTTTTTACATACTTCTCAGACATTTCACTGGAAGCGGGTTTTTTAAGTGCTCTGTAGGCATTTCGTTGCAAGCGGGTTTTTAAGTGCTCTGGAGTCATTTCATTGCAAGCGGGTTTTTACGTGCTCTGAAGGCATTTCGTGGTAAGCGGGTTTTTAAGTGCTCTAAAGTCTTTTCGTTGCAAGCGGGTTTTTACGTGTTCTGGAGTCATTTCGTTGCAAGCGGGTTTTTACATACTTCTCAGACATTTCACTGGAAGCGGGTTTTTTAAGTGCTCTGTAGGCATTTCGTTGCAAGCGGGTTTTTAAGTACTCTGGAGTCATTTCGTTGCAAGCGGGTTTTTAAGTGCTCTGGAGTCATTTCGTTGCAAGCGGGTGTTTAAGTGCTCTGGAGTCATTTCGTTGCAAGCGGGTTTTTAAGTGCTCTGGAGTCATTTCGTTGCAAGCGGGTTTTTAAGTGCTCTGAAGGCATTTCGTTGTAAGCGGGTTTTTAAGTGCTCTGGAGTCATATCGTTGCAAGCAGGTTTTTACTTGTTCTGGAGTCATTTCGTTGCAAGCGGTTTTTTACATACTTCTCAGACATTTCACTGAAAGCGGGTTTTTTAAGTGCTCTGGAGTCATTTCGTTGTAAGCGGGTTTTTAAGTGCTCTGGAGACATTTCGTTGCAAGCGGGTTTTAAGTGCTCTGGAGTCATTTCGTTGCAAGCGGGTTTTTACGTGCTCTGAAGGCATTTCGTTGTAAGCGGGTTTTTAAGTGCTCTGGAGTCATTTCGTTGCAAGCGGGTTTTTAAGTGCTCTGGAGTCATTTCGTTGCAAGCGGGTTTAAAGTGCTCTGGAGTCATTTCGTTGCATGCGGGTTTTTATGTGTTCTGGAGTAATTTCGTTGCAAGCGGGTTTTTAAGTGCTCTGGAGTCATTTCGTTGCAAGCAGGTTTTTAAGTACTCTGCAGTAATTTCGTTGCAAGCGGGTTTTTAAGTGCTCTGGAGTCATTTCGTTGCAAGCGGGTTTAAAGTGCTCTGGAGTCATTTCGTTGCATGCGGGTTTTTATGTGTTCTGGAGTAATTTCGTTGCAAGCGGGTTTTTAAGTGCTCTGGAGTCATTTCGCTGCAAGCGCGTTTTTAAGTACTCTGGAGTCATTTCGTTGTAAGCGGGTTTTTAAGTGCTCTGGAGTCATTTCGTTCAAGCGGGTTTTTAAGTGCTCTGGAGTCATTTTGTTGCAAGCGGGTTTTTACGTGTTCTGGAGTCATTTCGTTGCAAGCGGGTTTTTACATACTTCTCAGACATTTCACTGGAAGCGGGTTTTTTAAGTGCTCCTTAGGCATTTCGTTGCAAGCGGGTTTTTAAGTACTCTGGAGTCATTTCGTTGCAAGCGTTTTTTACATGCTCTGGAGTCATTTCGTTGCAAGCGGGTTTTTAAATACTTCTCTGACATTTAACTAGAAATGAGTTTTTTAAGTGCTCTGGAGTCATTTCGTTGCAAGCGGGTTTTTAAGTGCTCTGGAGTCATTTCGTTGCAAGCGGGTTTTTAAGTGCTCTGGAGTCATTTATTTGCAAGCGGGTTTTTAAGTGCTCTGGAGTCATTTCGTTGCAAGCGGGTTTTTAAGTGCTCTGGAGTCATTTGGTTGCAAGCGGGTATTTAAGTGTTCTGGAGTCATTTCGTTGCAAGCGGGTTTTTAAGTGCTCTGGAGTCATTTCGTTGCCAGCGGGTTTTTAAGTACTCTGGAGTCATTTCGTTGCAAGCGGGTTTTTAAGTGCTCTGGAGTCATTTCGTTGCAAGCGGGTGTTTAAGTGCTCTGGAGTCATTTCGTTGCAAGCGGGTTTTTAAGTGCTCTGGAGTCATTTCGTTGCAAGCGGGTTTTTACATACTTCTCAGACATTTCACTGAGAGCGGATTTTTTAAGTGCTCTGGAGTCATTTCGTTGCAAGCGGGTGTTTAAGTGCTCTGGAGTCATTTCGTTGCAAGCGAGTTTTTAAGTGCTCTGGAGTCATTTCGTTGCAAGCGGGTTTTTAAGTGCTCTGGAGTCATTTTGTTGCAAGCGGGTTTTTACGTGTTCTGGAGTCATTTCGTTGCAAGCGGGTTTTTACATACTTCTCAGACATTTCACTGGAAGCGGGTTTTTTAAGTGCTCTGTAGGCATTTCGTTGCAAGCGGGTTTTTAAGTACTCTGGAGTCATTTCGTTGCAAGCGTTTTTTACATGCTCTGGAGTCATTTCGTTGAAAGCGGGTTTTTAAATACTTCTCTGACATTTAACTGGAAATGAGTTTTTTAAGTGCTCTGGAGTCATTTCGTTGCAAGCGGGTTTTTAAGTGCTCTGGAGTCATTTCGTTGCAAGCGGGTTTTTAAGTGCTCTGGAGTCATTTCGTTGCAAGCGGGTTTTTAAGTGCTCTGGAGTCATTTCGTTGCAAGCGGGTTTTTAAGTGCTCTGGAGTCATTTGGTTGCAAGCGGGTATTTAAGTGCTCTGGAGTCATTTCGTTGCAAGCGGGTGTTTAAGTGCTCTGGAGTCATTTCGTTGCAAGCGGGTTTTTAAGTGCTCTGGAGTCATTTCGTTGCAAGCGGGTTTTTAAGTGCTCTGAAGGCATTTCGTTGTAAGCGGGTTATTAAGTGCTCGGGAGTCATTTCGTTGCAAGCAGGTTTTTACGTGTTCTGGAGTCATTTCGTTGCAAGCGGGTTTTTACATACTTCTCAGACATTTCACTGAGAGCGGGTTTTTTGAGTGCTCTGGAGTCATTTCGTTGCAAGCGGGTTTTTAAGTACTCTGGAGTCATTTCGTTGCAAGCGGGTTTTTACATACTTCTCAGACATTTCACTGGAAGCGGGTTTTTTAAGTGCTCTGGAGTCATTTCGTTGCAAGCGGGTTTTTAAGTACTCTGGAGTCATTTCGTTGCAAGCGGGTTTTTAAGTGCCTGGAGTCATTTCGTTGCAAGCGGGTTTTTAAGTGCTCTGGAGTCATTTCGTTGCAAGCGGGTTTTTAAGTGCTCTGGAGTCATTTCGTTGCAAGTGGGTTTTTAAGTGCTCTGGAGTAATTTCGTTGCAAGCGGGTTTTTAAGTGCTCTGGAGTCATTTCGTTGCAAGCGGGTTTTTAAGTGCTCTGAAGGCATTTCGTTGTAAGAGGGTTTTTAAGTGCTCTGGAGTCATTTCGTTGCAAGCGGGTTTTTACGTGTTCTGGAGTCATTTCGTTGCAAGCGGGTTTTTACATACTTCTCAGACATTTCACTGGAAGCGGGTTTTTTAAGTGTTCTGTAGGCATTTCGTTGCAAGCGGGTTTTTAAGTACTCTGGAGTCATTTCGTTGCAAGCGGGTTTTACATGCTCTGGAGTCATTTCGTTGTAAGCGGGTTTTTACATACTTCTCTGACATTTAACTGGAAGCGAGTTTTTTAAGTGCTCTGGAGTCATTTCGTTGCAAGAGGGCTTTTACATACTTCTCAGACATTTCACTGGAAGCGGGTTTTTTAAGTGCTCTGGAGTCATTTCTTTGCAAGCGGGTTTTTAAGTACTCTGGAGTCATTTCGTTGCAAGCGGGTTTTTAAGCGCTCTGGAGTCATTTCGTTGCAAGCGGGTTTTTAAGTACTCTGGAGTCATTTCGTTGCAAGCGGGTTTTTAAGTGTTCTGGAGTCATTTCGTTGCAAGCGAGTTTTTAAGTGCTCTGGAGTCATTTCGTTGCAAGCGGGTTTTTAAGTGCTCTGTAGTCATTTCGTTGCAAGCGGGTGTTTAAGTGCTCTGGAGTCATTTCGTTGCAAGCGGGTGTTTAAGTGCTCTGGAGTCATTTCGTTGCAAGCGGGTTTTTAAGTGCTCTGGAGTCATTTCGTTGCAAGCGGGTTATTAAGTGCTCTGAAGGCATTTCGTTGTAAGCGGGTTTTTAAGTGCTCTGGAGTCATTTCGTTGCAAGCGGGTTTTTAAGTACTCTGGAGTAATTTCGTTGCAAGCGGGTTTTTAAGTGCTCTGGAGTCATTTCGTTGCAAGCGGGTTTTTAAGTGCTCTGGAGTCATTTCATTGCAAGCGGGTTTTTACGTGCTCTGAAGGCATTTCGTGGTAAGCGGGTTTTTAAGTGCTCTAAAGTCTTTTCGTTGCAAGCGGGTTTTTACGTGTTCTGGAGTCATTTCGTTGCAAGCGGGTTTTTACATACTTCTCAGACATTTCACTGGAAGCGGGTTTTTTAAGTGCTCTGTAGGCATTTCGTTGCAAGCGGGTTTTTAAGTACTCTGGAGTCATTTCGTTGCAAGCGGGTTTTTAAGTGCTCTGGAGTCATTTCGTTGCAAGCGGGTGTTTAAGTGCTCTGGAGTCATTTCGTTGCAAGCGGGTTTTTAAGTGCTCTGGAGTCATTTCGTTGCAAGCGGGTTTTTAAGTGCTCTGAAGGCATTTCGTTGTAAGCGGGTTTTTAAGTGCTCTGGAGTCATATCGTTGCAAGCAGGTTTTTACGTGTTCTGGAGTCATTTCGTTGCAAGCGGTTTTTTACATACTTCTCAGACATTTCACTGAAAGCGGGTTTTTTAAGTGCTCTGGAGTCATTTCGTTGTAAGCGGGTTTTTAAGTGCTCTGGAGACATTTCGTTGCAAGCGGGTTTTAAGTGCTCTGGAGTCATTTCGTTGCAAGCGGGTTTTTACGTGCTCTGAAGGCATTTCGTTGTAAGCGGGTTTTTAAGTGCTCTGGAGTCATTTCGTTGCAAGCGGGTTTTTAAGTGCTCTGGAGTCATTTCGTTGCAAGCGGGTTTAAAGTGCTCTGGAGTCATTTCGTTGCATGCGGGTTTTTATGTGTTCTGGAGTAATTTCGTTGCAAGCGGGTTTTTAAGTGCTCTGGAGTAATTTCGTTGCAAGCAGGTTTTTAAGTACTCTGGAGTAATTTCGTTGCAAGCGGGTTTTTAAGTGCTCTGGAGTCATTTCGTTGCAAGCGGGTTTAAAGTGCTCTGGAGTCATTTCGTTGCATGCGGGTTTTTATGTGTTCTGGAGTAATTTCGTTGCAAGCGGGTTTTTAAGTGCTCTGGAGTCATTTCGCTGCAAGCGCGTTTTTAAGTACTCTGGAGTCATTTCGTTGTAAGCGGGTTTTTAAGTGCTCTGGAGTCATTTCGTTCAAGCGGGTTTTTAAGTGCTCTGGAGTCATTTTGTTGCAAGCGGGTTTTTACGTGTTCTGGAGTCATTTCGTTGCAAGCGGGTTTTTACATACTTCTCAGACATTTCATTGGAAGCGGGTTTTTTAAGTGCTCCTTAGGCATTTCGTTGCAAGCGGGTTTTTAAGTACTCTGGAGTCATTTCGTTGCAAGCGTTTTTTACATGCTCTGGAGTCATTTCGTTGCAAGTGGGTTTTTAAATACTTCTCTGAAATTTAACTAGAAATGAGTTTTTTAAGTGCTCTGGAGTCATTTCGTTGCAAGCGGGTTTTTAAGTGCTCTGGAGTCATTTCGTTGCAAGCGGGTTTTTAAGTGCTCTGGAGTCATTTAGTTGCAAGCGGGTTTTTAAGTGCTCTGGAGTCATTTCGTTGCAAGCGGGTTTTTAAGTGCTCTGGAGTCATTTGGTTGCAAGCGGGTATTTAAGTGTTCTGGAGTCATTTCGTTGCAAGCGGGTTTTTAAGTGCTCTGGAGTCATTTCGTTGCCAGCGGGTTTTTAAGTACTCTGGAGTCATTTCGTTGCAAGCGGGTTTTTAAGTGCTCTGGAGTCATTTCGTTGCAAGCGGGTGTTTAAGTGCTCTGGAGTCATTTCGTTGCAAGCGGGTTTTTAAGTGCTCTGGAGTCATTTCGTTGCAAGCGGGTTTTTACATACTTCTCAGACATTTCACTGAGAGGGGATTTTTTAAGTGCTCTGGAGTCATTTCGTTTCAAGCGGGTGTTTAAGTGCTCTGGAGTCATTTCGTTGCAAGCGGGTTTTTAAGTGCTCTGGAGTCATTTCGTTGCAAGCGGGTTTTTAAGTGCTCTGGAGTCATTTTGTTGCAAGCGGGTTTTTACGTGTTCTGGAGTCATTTCGTTGCAAGCGGGTTTTTACATACTTCTCAGACATTTCACTGGAAGCGGGTTTTTTAAGTGCTCTGTAGGCATTTCGTTGCAAGCGGGTTTTTAAGTACTCTGGAGTCATTTCGTTGCAAGCGTTTTTTACATGCTCTGGAGTCATTTCGTTGCAAGCGGGTTTTTAAATACTTCTCTGACATTTAACTAGAAATGAGTTTTTTAAGTGCTCTGGAGTCATTTCGTTGCAAGCGGGTTTTTAAGTGCTCTGGAGTCATTTCGTTGCAAGCGGGTTTTTAAGTGCTCTGGAGTCATTTCGTTGCAAGCGGGTTTTTAAGTGCTCTGGAGTCATTTCGTTGCAAGCGGGTTTTTAAGTGCTCTGGAGTCATTTCGTTGCAAGCGGGTATTTAAGTGTTCTGGAGTCATTTCGTTGCAAGCGGGTTTTTAAGTGCTCTGGAGTCATTTCGTTGCAAGCGGGTTTTTAAGTACTCTGGAGTCATTTCGTTGCAAGCGGGTTTTTAAGTGCTCTGGAGTCATTTCGTTGCAAGCGGGTGTTTAAGTGCTCTGGAGTCATTTCGTTGCAAGCGGGTTTTTAAGTGCTCTGGAGTCATTTCGTTGCAAGCGGGTTTTTACATACTTCTCAGACATTTCACTGAGAGCGGGTTTTTTAAGTGCTCTGGAGTCATTTCGTTGCAAGCAGGTTTTTAAGTATTCTGGAGTAATTTCGTTGCAAGCGGGTTTTTAAGTGCTCTGGAGTCATTTCGTTGCAAGCGGGTTTAAAGTGCTCTGGCGTCATTTCGTTGCATGCGGGTTTTTATGTGTTCTGGAGTAATTTCGTTGCAAGCGGGTTTTTAAGTGCTCTGGAGTCAGTTCGCTGCAAGCGCGTTTTTAAGTACTCTGGAGTCATTTCGTTGTAAGCGGTTTTTTAAGTGCTCTGGAGTCATTTCGTTCAAGCGGGTTTTTAAGTGCTCTGGAGTCATTTTGTTGCAAGCGGGTTTTTACGTGTTCTGGAGTCATTTCGTTGCAAGCGGGTTTTTACATACTTCTCAGACATTTCACTGGAAGCGGGTTTTTTAAGTGCTCTGTAGGCATTTCGTTGCAAGCGGGTTTTTAAGTACTCTGAAGTCATTTCGTTGCAAGCGTTTTTTACATGCTCTGGAGTCATTTCGTTGCAAGCGGGTTTTTAAATACTTCTCTGACATTTAACTAGAAATGAGTTTTTTAAGTACTCTGGAGTCATTTCGTTGCAAGCGGGTTTTTAAGTGCTCTGGAGTCATTTCGTTGCAAGCGGGTTTTTAAGTGCTCTGGAGTCATTTAGTTGCAAGCGGGTTTTTAAGTGCTCTGGAGTCATTTCGTTGCAAGCGGGTTTTTAAGTGCTCTGGAGTCATTTGGTTGCAAGCGGGTATTTAAGTGTTCTGGAGTCATTTCGTTGCAAGCGGGTTTTTAAGTGCTCTGGAGTCATTTCGTTGCAAGCGGGTTTTTAAGTACTCTGGAGTCATTTCGTTGCAAGCGGGTTTTTAAGTGCTCTGGAGTCATTTCGTTGCAAGCGGGTGTTTAAGTGCTCTGGAGTCATTTCGTTGCAAGCGGGTTTTTAAGTGCTCTGGAGTCATTTCGTTGCAAGCGGGTTTTTACATACTTCTCAGACATTTCACTGAGAGCGGATTTTTTAAGTGCTCTGGAGTCATTTCGTTGCAAGCGGGTGTTTAAGTGCTCTGGAGTCATTTCGTTGCAAGCGGGTTTTTAAGTGCTCTGGAGTCATTTCGTTGCAAGCGGGTTTTTAAGTGCTCTGGAGTCATTTTGTTGCAAGCGGGTTTTTACGTGTTCTGGAGTCATTTCGTTGCAAGCGGGTTTTTACATACTTCTCAGACATTTCACTGGAAGCGGGTTTTTTAAGTGCTCTGTAGGCATTTCGTTGCAAGCGGGTTTTTAAGTACTCTGGAGTCATTTCGTTGCAAGCGGGTTTTTAAATACTTCTCTGACATTTAACTAGAAATGAGTTTTTTAAGTGCTCTGGAGTCATTTCGTTGCAAGCGGGTTTTTAAGTGCTCTGGAGTCATTTCGTTGCAAGCGGGTTTTTAAGTGCTCTGGAGTCATTTCGTTGCAAGCGGGTTTTTAAGTGCTCTGGAGTCATTTCGTTGCAAGCGGGTTTTTAAGTGCTCTGGAGTCATTTGGTTGCAAGCGGGTATTTAAGTGTTCTGGAGTCATTTCGTTGCAAGCGGGTTTTTAAGTGCTCTGGAGTCATTTCGTTGCAAGCGGGTTTTTAAGTACTCTGGAGTCATTTCGTTGCAAGCGGGTTTTTAAGTGCTCTGGAGTCATTTCGTTGCAAGCGGGTGTTTAAGTGCTCTGGAGTCATTTCGTTGCAAGCGGGTTTTTAAGTGCTCTGGAGTCATTTCGTTGCAAGCGGGTTTTTACATACTTCTCAGACATTTCACTGAGAACGGGTTTTTTAAGTGCTCTGGAGTCATTTCGTTGCAAGCGGGTGTTTAAGTGCTCTGGAGTCATTTCGTTGCAAGCGGGTTTTTAAGTGCTCTGGAGTCATTTCGTTGCAAGCGGGTTTTTACATACTTCTCAGACATTTCACTGAGAGCGGGTTTTTAAGTGCTCTGGAGTCATTTCGTTGCAAGCGGGTTTTTAAGTGCTCTGGAGTCATTTCGTTGCAAGCTGGTTTTTAAGTGCTCTGAAGGCATTTCGTTGTAAGCGGGTTTTTAAGTGCTCTGGAGTCATTTTGTTGCAAGCGGGTTTTTAAGTACTCTGGAGTAATTTCGTTGCAAGCGGGTTTTTAAGTGCTCTGGAGTCATTTCGTTGCAAGCGGGTTTAAAGTGATCTGGAGTCATTTCGTTGAATGCGGGTTTTTATGTTTTCTGGAGTAATTTCGTTGCAAGCGAGTTTTAAGTGCTCTGGAGTCATTTCGTTGCAAGCAGGTTTTTAAGTACTCTGGAGTAATTTCGTTGCAAGCGGGTTTTTAAGTGCTCTGGAGTCATTTCGTTGCAAGCGGGTTTAAAGTGCTCTGGAGTCATTTCGTTGCATGCGGGTTTTTAAGTGCTCTGGAGTCATTTCGTTGCAAGCGGGTTTTTAAGTGCTCTGGAGTAATTTCGTTGCAAGCGGGTTTTTAAGTGCTCTGGAGTCATTTCGTTGCAAGCGGGTTTTTAAGTGCTCTGGAGTCATTTGGTTGCAAGCGGGTATTTAAGTGTTCTGGAGTCATTTCGTTGCAAGCGGGTTTTTAAGTGCTCTGGAGTCATTTCGTTGCAAGCGGGTTTTTAAGTACTCTGGAGTCATTTCGTTGCAAGCGGGTTTTTACATACTTCTCTGACATTTAACTAGAAATGAGTTTTTTAAGTGCTCTGGAGTCATTTCGTTGCAAGCGGGTATTTACATACTTCTCAGACATTTCACTGGAAGCTGGTTTTTTAAGTGCTCTGGAGTCATTTCGTTGCAAGCGGGTTTTTAAGTGCTCTGGAGTCATTTCGTTGCAAGCGGGTTTTTAAGTGTTCTGGAGTCATTTCGTTGCAAGCGGGTTTTTAAGTGCTCTGGAGTCATTTTGTTGCAAGCGGGTTTTTAAGTGCTCTGGAGTCATTTCGTTGCAAGCGGGTTTTTACATACTTCTCAGACATTTCACTGAGAGCGGGTTTTTTAAGTGTTCTGGAGTCATTTCGTTGCAAGCGGGTTTTTAAGTGCTCTGGAGTCATTTCGTTGCAAGCGGGTTTTTAAGTACTCTGGAGTCATTTCGTTGCAAGCGGGTTTTTAAGTGCTCTGGAGTCATTTCGTTGCAAGCGGGTGTTTAAGTGCTCTGGAGTCATTTCGTTGCAAGCGGGTTTTTAAGTGCTCTGGAGTCATTTCGTTGCAAGCGGGTTTTTACATACTTCTCAGACATTTCACTGAGAGCGGATTTTTTAAGTGCTCTGGAGTCATTTCGTTGCAAGCGGGTGTTTAAGTGCTCTGGAGTCATTTCGTTGCAAGCGGGTTTTTAAGTGCTCTGGAGTCATTTCGTTGCAAGCGGGTTTTTAAGTGCTCTGGAGTCATTTTGTTGCAAGCGGGTTTTTACGTGTTCTGGAGTCATTTCGTTGCAAGCGGGTTTTTACATACTTCTCAGACATTTCACTGGAAGCGGGTTTTTTAAGTGCTCTGTAGGCATTTCGTTGCAAGCGGGTTTTTAAGTACTCTGGAGTCATTTCGTTGCAAGCGGGTTTTTAAATACTTCTCTGACATTTAACTAGAAATGAGTTTTTTAAGTGCTCTGGAGTCATTTCGTTGCAAGCGGGTTTTTAAGTGCTCTGGAGTCATTTCGTTGCAAGCGGGTTTTTAAGTGCTCTGGAGTCATTTCGTTGCAAGCGGGTTTTTAAGTGCTCTGGAGTCATTTCGTTGCAAGCGGGTTTTTAAGTGCTCTGGAGTCATTTGGTTGCAAGCGGGTATTTAAGTGTTCTGGAGTCATTTCGTTGCAAGCGGGTTTTTAAGTGCTCTGGAGTCATTTCGTTGCAAGCGGGTTTTTAAGTACTCTGGAGTCATTTCGTTGCAAGCGGGTTTTTAAGTGCTCTGGAGTCATTTCGTTGCAAGCGGGTGTTTAAGTGCTCTGGAGTCATTTCGTTGCAAGCGGGTTTTTAAGTGCTCTGGAGTCATTTCGTTGCAAGCGGGTTTTTACATACTTCTCAGACATTTCACTGAGAACGGGTTTTTTAAGTGCTCTGGAGTCATTTCGTTGCAAGCGGGTGTTTAAGTGCTCTGGAGTCATTTCGTTGCAAGCGGGTTTTTAAGTGCTCTGGAGTCATTTCGTTGCAAGCGGGTTTTTACATACTTCTCAGACATTTCACTGAGAGCGGGTTTTTAAGTGCTCTGGAGTCATTTCGTTGCAAGCGGGTTTTTAAGTGCTCTGGAGTCATTTCGTTGCAAGCTGGTTTTTAAGTGCTCTGAAGGCATTTCGTTGTAAGCGGGTTTTTAAGTGCTCTGGAGTCATTTTGTTGCAAGCGGGTTTTTAAGTACTCTGGAGTAATTTCGTTGCAAGCGGGTTTTTAAGTGCTCTGGAGTCATTTCGTTGCAAGCGGGTTTAAAGTGATCTGGAGTCATTTCGTTGAATGCGGGTTTTTATGTGTTCTGGAGTAATTTCGTTGCAAGCGAGTTTTAAGTGCTCTGGAGTCATTTCGTTGCAAGCAGGTTTTTAAGTACTCTGGAGTAATTTCGTTGCAAGCGGGTTTTTAAGTGCTCTGGAGTCATTTCGTTGCAAGCGGGTTTAAAGTGCTCTGGAGTCATTTCGTTGCATGCGGGTTTTTAAGTGCTCTGGAGTCATTTCGTTGCAAGCGGGTTTTTAAGTGCTCTGGAGTAATTTCGTTGCAAGCGGGTTTTTAAGTGCTCTGGAGTCATTTCGTTGCAAGCGGGTGTTTAAGTGCTCTGGAGTCATTTCGTTGCAAGCGGGTTTTTAAGTGCTCTGGAGTCATTTCTTTGCAAGCGGGTTTTTACATACTTCTCAGACATTTCACTGAGAGCGGGTTTTTTAAGTGCTCTGGAGTCATTTCGTTGCAAGCGGGTGTTTAAGTGCTCTGGAGTCATTTCATTGCAAGCGGGTTTTTAAGTGCTCTGGAGTCATTTCGTTGCAAGCGGGTTTTTAAGTGCTCTGGAGTCATTTTGTTGCAAGCGGGTTTTTACGTGTTCTGGAGTCATTTCGTTGCAAGCGGGTTTTTACATACTTCTCAGACATTTCACTGGAAGCGGGTTTTTTAAGTGCTCTGTAGGCATTTCGTTGCAAGCGGGTTTTTAAGTACTCTGGAGTCATTTCGTTGCAAGCGTTTTTTACATGCTCTGGAGTCATTTCGTTGCAAGCGGGTTTTTACATACTTCTCTGACATTTAACTGGAAACGAGTTTTTTAAGTGCTCTGGAGTCATTTCGTTGCAAGCGGGTTTTTAAGTACTCTGGAGTCATTTCGTTGCAAGCGGGTTTTTAAGTGCTCTGGAGTCATTTCGTTGCAAGCGGGTTTTTAAGTGCTCTGGAGTCATTTCGTTGCAAGCGGGTTTTTAAGTGCTCTGGAGTCATTTCGTTGCAAGCGGGTTTTTAAGTGCTCTGGAGTCATTTCGTTGCAAGCGGGTTTTTAAGTGCTCTGGAGTCATTTCGTTGCAAGCGGGTGTTTAAGTGCTCTGGAGTCATTTCGTTGCAAGCGGGTTTTTAAGTACTCTGGAGTCATTTCGTTGCAAGCGGGTTTTTAAGTGCTCTGAAGGCATTTCGTTGAAGGCGGGTTTTTAAGTGCTCTGGAGTCATTTCGTTGCAAGCGGGTTTTTACGTGTTCTGGAGTCATTTCGTTGCAAGCGGGTTTTTACATACTTCTCAGACATTTCACTGAAAGCGAGTTTTTTAAGTGCTCTGTGGGCATTTCGTTGCAAGCGGGTTTTTAAGTACTCTGGAGTCATTTCGTTGCAAGCGTTTTTTACATGCTCTGGAGTCATTTCGTTGCAAGCGGGTTTTTACATACTTCTCTGACATTTAACTGGAAGCGAGTTTTTTAAGTGCTCTGGAGTCATTTCGTTGCAAGCGGGTTTTTACATACTTCTCAGACATTTCACTGGAAGCTTGTTTTTTAAGTGCTCTGGAGTCATTTCGTTGCAAGCGGGTTTTTAAGTACTCTGGAATCATTTCGTTGCAAGCGGGTCTTTAAGTGCTCTGAAGTCATTTCGTTGCAAGCGGGTTTTTAAGTGCTCTGGAGTCATTTCGTTGCAAGCGGGTTTTTAAGTGCTCTGGAGTCATTTCGTTGCAAGCGGGTTTTTAAGTGCTCTGGAGTCATTTCGTTGCAAGCGGGTATTTAAGTGTTCTGGAGTCATTTCGTTGCAAGCGGGTTTTTAAGTGCTCTGGAGTCATTGCGTTGCAAGCGGGTTTTTACATACTTCTCAGACATTTCACTGAGAGCGGGTTTTTTGAGTGCTCTGGAGTCATTTCGTTGCAAGCGGGTTTTTAAGTGCTCTGGATTCATTTCGTTTCAAGCGGGTGTTTAAGTGCTCTGGAGTCATTTCGTTGCAAGCGGGTTTTTAAGTGCTCTGGAGTCATTTCATTGCAAGCGGGTTTTTAAGTGCTCTGAAGGCATTTCGTTGTAAGCGGGTTATTAAGTGCTCGGGAGTCATTTCGTTGCAAGCGGGTTTTTAAGTGCTCTGGAGTCATTTCGTTGCAAGCGGGTGTTTAAGTGCTCTGGAGTCATTTCGTTGCAAGCGGGTTTTTAAGTGCTCTGGAGTCATTTCGTTGCAAGCGGGTTTTTAAGTGCTCTGGAGTCATTTCTTTGCAAGCGGGTTTTTAAGTGCTCTGGAGTCATTTCGTTGCAAGCGGGTTTAAAGTGCTCTGGAGTCATTTCGTTGCATGCGGGTTTTTAAGTGCTCTGGAGTCATTTCGTTGCAAGCGGGTTTTTAAGTGCTCTGGAGTAATTTCGTTGCAAGCGGGTTTTTAAGTGCTCTGGAGTCATTTCGTTGCAAGCGGGTTTTTAAGTGCTCTGGAGTCATTTGGTTGCAAGCGGGTATTTAAGTGTTTTGGAGTCATTTCGTTGCAAGCGGGTTTTTAAGTGCTCTGGAGTCATTTCGTTGCAAGCGGGTTTTTAAGTACTCTGGAGTCATTTCGTTGCAAGCGGGTTTTTAAGTGTTCTGGAGTCATTTCGTTGCAATCGGGTGTTTAAGTGCTCTGGAGTCATTTCGTTGCAAGCGGGTTTTTAAGTGCTCTGGAGTCATTTCGTTGCAAGCGGGTTTTTACATACTTCTCAGACATTTCACTGAGAGCGGGTTTTTTAAGTGCTCTGGAGTCATTTCGTTGCAAGCGGGTGTTTAAGTGCTCTGGAGTCATTTCATTGCAAGCGGGTTTTTAAGTGCTCTGGAGTCATTTCGTTGCAAGCGGGTTTTTAAGTGCTCTGGAGTCATTTTGTTGCAAGCGGGTTTTTACGTGTTCTGGAGTCATTTCGTTGCAAGCGGGTTTTTACATACTTCTCAGACATTTCACTGGAAGCGGGTTTTTTAAGTGCTCTGTAGGCATTTCGTTACAAGCGGGTTTTTAAGTACTCTGGAGTCATTTCGTTGCAAGCGTTTTTTACATGCTCTGGAGTCATTTCGTTGCAAGCGGGTTTTTACATACTTCTCTGACATTTAACTGGAAACGAGTTTTTTAAGTGCTCTGGAGTCATTTCGTTGCAAGCGGGTTTTTAAGTACTCTGGAGTCATTTCGTTGCAAGCGGGTTTTTAAGTGCTCTGGAGTCATTTCGTTGCAAGCGGGTTTTTAAGTGCTCTGGAGTCATTTCGTTGCAAGCGGGTTTTTAAGTGCTCTGGAGTCATTTCGTTGCAAGCGGGTTTTTAAGTGCTCTGGAGTCATTTCGTTGCAAGCGGGTTTTTAAGTGCTCTGGAGTCATTTCGTTGCAAGCGGGTGTTTAAGTGCTCTGGAGTCATTTCGTTGCAAGCGGGTTTTTAAGTGCTCTGGAGTCATTTCGTTGCAAGCGGGTTTTTAAGTGCTCTGGAGGCATTTCGTTGTAAGCGGGTTTTTAAGTGCTCTGGAGTCATTTCGTTGCAAGCAGGATTTTACGTGTTCTGGAGTCATTTCGTTGCAAGCGGGTTTTTACATACTTCTCAGATATTTCACTGAGAGCGGGTTTTTTAAGTGCTCTGGAGTCATTTCATTGCAAGCGGGTTTTTATATGTTCTGGAGTCATTTCGTTGCAAGCGGGTTTTTAAGTACTCTGGAGTCATTTCGTTGCAAGCGGGTTTTTAAGTGCTCTGAAGGCATTTCGTTGTAAGCGGGTTTTTAAGTGCTCTGGAGTCATTTCGTTGCAAGCGGGTTTTTACGTGTTCTGGAGTCATTTCGTTGCAAGCGGGTTTTTACATACTTCTCAGACATTTCACTGAAAGCGAGTTTTTTAAGTGCTCTGTGGGCATTTCGTTGCAAGCGGGTTTTTAAGTACTCTGGAGTCATTTCGTTGCAAGCGTTTTTTACATGCTCTGGAGTCATTTCGTTGCAAGCGGGTTTTTACATACTTCTCTGACATTTAACTGGAAGCGAGTTTTTTAAGTGCTCTGGAGTCATTTCGTTGCAAGCGGGTTTTTACATACTTCTCAGACATTTCACTGGAAGCTTGTTTTTTAAGTGCTCTGGAGTCATTTCGTTGCAAGGGGGTTTTTAAGTACTCTGGAATCATTTCGTTGCAAGCGGGTCTTTAAGTGCTCTGAAGTCATTTCGTTGCAAGCGGGTTTTTAAGTGCTCTGGAGTCATTTCGTTGCAAGCGGGTTTTTAAGTGCTCTGGAGTCATTTCGTTGCAAGCGGGTTTTTAAGTGCTCTGGAGTCATTTCGTTGCAAGCGGGTATTTAAGTGTTCTGGAGTCATTTCGTTGCAAGCGGGTTTTTAAGTGCTCTGGAGTCATTGCGTTGCAAGCGGGTTTTTAAGTACTCTGGAGTCATTTCGTTGCAAGCGGGTTTTTAAGTGCTCTGGATTCATTTCGTTTCAAGCGGGTGTTTAAGTGCTCTGGAGTCATTTCGTTGCAAGCGGGTTTTTAAGTGCTCTGGAGTCATTTCATTGCAAGCGGGTTTTTAAGTGCTCTGAAGGCATTTCGTTGTAAGCGGGTTATTAAGTGCTCGGGAGTCATTTCGTTGCAAGCAGGTTTTTACGTGTTCTGGAGTCATTTCGTTGCAAGCGGGTTTTTACATACTTCTCAGACATTTCACTGAGAGCGGGTTTTTTGAGTGCTCTGGAGTCATTTCGTTGCAAGCGGGTTTTTAAGTACTCTGGAGTCATTTCGTTGCAAGCGGGTTTTTAAGTGCCTGGAGTCATTTCGTTGCAAGCGGGTTTTAAGTGCTCTGGAGTCATTTCGTTGCAAGCGGGTTTTTAAGTGCTCTGGAGTCATTTCGTTGCAAGCGGGTTTTTAAGTGTTCTGGAGTCATTTCGTTGCAAGCGGGTTTTTACGTGCTCTGGAGTCATTTCGTTGCAAGATGGTTTTTAAGTGCTCTGGAGTCATTTCTTTGCAAGCGGGTTTTTAAGTGCTCTGGAGTCATTTCGTTTCAAGCGGGTTTTTAAGTGCTCTGGAGTAATTTCGTTGCAAGCGGGTTTTTAAGTGCTCTGGAGTCATTTCGTTGCAAGCGGGTTTTTAAGTGCTCTGAAGGCATTTCGTTGTAAGAGGGTTTTTAAGTGCTCTGGAGTCATTTCGTTGCAAGCGGGTTTTTACGTGTTCTGGAGTCATTTCGTTGCAAGCGGGTTTTTACATACTTCTCAGACATTTCACTGGAAGCGGGTTTTTTAAGTGTTCTGTAGGCATTTCGTTGCAAGCGGGTTTTTAAGTACTCTGGAGTCATTTCGTTGCAAGCGGGTTTTACATGCTCTGGAGTCATTTCGTTGTAAGCGGGTTTTTACATACTTCTCTGACATTTAACTGGAAGCGAGTTTTTTAAGTGCTCTGGAGTCATTTCGTTGCAAGAGGGCTTTTACATACTTCTCAGACATTTCACTGGAAGCGGGTTTTTTAAGTGCTCTGGAGTCATTTCTTTGCAAGCGGGTTTTTAAGTACTCTGGAGTCATTTCGTTGCAAGCGGGTTTTTAAGTGCTCTGGAGTCATTTCGTTGCAAGCGGGTTTTTAAGTACTCTGGAGGTATTTCGTTGCAAGCGGGTTTTTAAGTGTTCTGGAGTCATTTCGTTGCAAGCGGGTTTTTAAGTGCTCTGGAGTCATTTCGTTGCAAGCGGGTTTTTAAGTGCTCTGTAGTCATTTCGTTGCAAGCGGGTGTTTAAGTGCTCTGTAGTCATTTCGTTGCAAGCGGGTGTTTAAGTGCTCTGGAGTCATTTCGTTGCAAGCGGGTTTTTAAGTGCTCTGGAGTCATTTCGTTGCAAGCGGGTTTTTAAGTGCTCTGAAGGCATTTCGTTGTAAGCGGGTTTTTAAGTGCTCTGGAGTCATTTCGTTGCAAGCGGGTTTTTAAGTACTCTGGAGTAATTTCGTTGCAAGCGGGTTTTTAAGTGCTCTGGAGTCATTTCGTTGCAAGCGGGTTTTTAAGTGCTCTGGAGTCATTTCATTGCAAGCGGGTTTTTACGTGCTCTGAAGGCATTTCGTTGTAAGCGGGTTTTTAAGTGCTCTAAAGTCTTTTCGTTGCAAGCGGGTTTTTACGTGTTCTGGAGTCATTTCGTTGCAAGCGGGTTTTTACATACTTCTCAGACATTTCACTGGAAGCGGGTTTTTTAAGTGCTCTGTAGGCATTTCGTTGCAAGCGGGTTTTTAAGTACTCTGGAGTCATTTCGTTGCAAGCGGGTTTTTAAGTGCTCTGGAGTCATTTCGTTGCAAGCGGGTGTTTAAGTGCTCTGGAGTCATTTCGTTGCAAGCGGGTTTTTAAGTGCTCTGGAGTCATTTCGTTGCAAGCGGGTTTTTAAGTGCTCTGAAGGCATTTCGTTGTAAGCGGGTTTTTAAGTGCTCTGGAGTCATATCGTTGCAAGCAGGTTTTTACGTGTTCTGGAGTCATTTCGTTGCAAGCGGTTTTTTACATACTTCTCAGACATTTCACTGAGAGCGGGTTTTTTAAGTGCTCTGGAGTCATTTCGTTGTAAGCGGGTTTTTAAGTGCTCTGGAGACATTTCGTTGCTAGCGGGTTTTAAGTGCTCTGGAGTCATTTCGTTGCAAGCGGGTTTTTACGTGCTCTGAAGGCATTTCGTTGTAAGCGGGTTTTTAAGTGCTCTGGAGTCATTTCGTTGCAAGCGGGTTTTTAAGTGCTCTGGAGTCATTTCGTTGCAAGCGGGTTTAAAGTGCTCTGGAGTCATTTCGTTGCATGCGGGTTTTTATGTGTTCTGGAGTAATTTCGTTGCAAGCGGGTTTTTAAGTGCTCTGGAGTCATTTCGCTGCAAGCGCGTTTTTAAGTACTCTGGAGTCATTTCGTTGTAAGCGGGTTTTTAAGTGCTCTGGAGTCATTTCGTTGCAAGCGGGTTTTTAAGTGCTCTGGAGTCATTTTGTTGCAAGCGGGTTTTTACGTGTTCTGGAGTCATTTCGTTGCAAGCGGGTTTTTACATACTTCTCAGACATTTCACTGGAAGCGGGTTTTTTAAGTGCTCTGTTGGCATTTCGTTGCAAGCGGGTTTTTAAGTACTCTGGAGTCATTTCATTGCAAGCGTTTTTTACATGCTCTGGAGTCATTTCGTTGCAAGCGGGTTTTTAAATACTTCTCTGACATTTAACTAGAAATGAGTTTTTTAAGTGCTCTGGAGTCATTTTGTTGCAAGCGGGTTTTTAAGTGCTCTGGAGTCATTTCGTTGCAAGCGGGTTTTTAAGTGCTCTGGAGTCATTTAGTTGCAAGCGGGTTTTTAAGTGCTCTGGAGTCATTTCGTTGCAAGCGGGTTTTTAAGTGCTCTGGAGTCATTTGGTTGCAAGCGGGTATTTAAGTGTTCTGGAGTCATTTCGTTGCAAGCGGGTTTTTAAGTGCTCTGGAGTCATTTCGTTGCAAGCGGGTTTTTAAGTACTCTGGAGTCATTTCGTTGCAAGCGGGTTTTTAAGTGCTCTGGAGTCATTTCGTTGCAAGCGGGTGTTTAAGTGCTCTGGAGTCATTTCGTTGCAAGCGGGTTTTTAAGTGCTCTGGAGTCATTTCGTTGCAAGCGGGTTTTTACATACTTCTCAGACATTTCACTGAGAGCGGATTTTTTAAGTGCTCTGGAGTCATTTCGTTGCAAGCGGGTGTTTAAGTGCTCTGGAGTCATTTCGTTGCAAGCGGGTTTTTAAGTGCTCTGGAGTCATTTCGTTGCAAGCGGGTTTTTAAGTGCTCTGGAGTCATTTTGTTGCAAGCGGGTTTTTACGTGTTCTGGAGTCATTTCGTTGCAAGCGGGTTTTTACATACTTCTCAGACATTTCACTGGAAGCGGGTTTTTTAAGTGTTCTGTAGGCATTTCGTTGCAAGCGGGTTTTTAAGTACTCTGGAGTCATTTCGTTGCAAGCGTTTTTTACATGCTCTGGAGTCATTTCGTTGCAAGCGGGTTTTTAAATACTTCTCTGACATTTAACTAGAAATGAGTTTTTTAAGTGCTCTGGAGTCATTTCGTTGCAAGCGGGTTTTTAAGTGCTCTGGAGTCATTTCCTTGCAAGCGGGTTTTTAAGTGCTCTGGAGTCATTTCGTTGCAAGCGGGTTTTTAAGTGCTCTGGAGTCATTTCGTTGCAAGCGGGTTTTTAAGTGCTCTGGAGTCATTTGGTTGCAAGCGGGTATTTAAGTGTTCTGGAGTCATTTCGTTGCAAGCGGGTTTTTAAGTGCTCTGGAGTCATTTCGTTGCAAGCGGGTTTTTAAGTACTCTGGAGTCATTTCGTTGCAAGCGGGTTTTTAAGTGCTCTGGAGTCATTTCGTTGCAAGCGGGTGTTTAAGTGCTCTGGAGTCATTTCGTTGCAAGCGGGTTTTTAAGTGCTCTGGAGTCATTTCGTTGCAAGCGGGTTTTTACATACTTTTCAGACATTTCACTGAGAGCGGGTTTTTTAAGTGCTCTGGAGTCATTTCGTTGCAAGCGGGTGTTTAAGTGCTCTGGAGTCATTTCGTTGCAAGCGGGTTTTTAAGTGCTCTGGAGTCATTTCGTTGCAAGCGGGTTTTTACGTGTTCTGGAGTCATTTCGTTGCAAGCGGGTTTTTACATACTTCTCAGACATTTCACTGGAAGCGGGTTTTTTAAGTGTTCTGTAGGCATTTCGTTGCAAGCGGGTTTTTAAGTACTCTGGAGTCATTTCGTTGCAAGCGGGTTTTACATGCTCTGGAGTCATTTCGTTGTAAGCGGGTTTTTACATACTTCTCTGACATTTAACTGGAAGCGAGTTTTTTAAGTGCTCTGGAGTCATTTCGTTGCAAGAGGGCTTTTACATACTTCTCAGACATTTCACTGGAAGCGGGTTTTTTAAGTGCTCTGGAGTCATTTCTTTGCAAGCGGGTTTTTAAGTACTCTGGAGTCATTTCGTTGCAAGCGGGTTTTTAAGTGCTCTGGAGTCATTTCGTTGCAAGCGGGTTTTTAAGTACTCTGGAGTCATTTCGTTGCAAGCGGGTTTTTAAGTGTTCTGGAGTCATTTCGTTGCAAGCGTGTTTTTAAGTGCTCTGGAGTCATTTCGTTGCAAGCGGGTTTTTAAGTGCTCTGTAGTCATTTCGTTGCAAGCGGGTGTTTAAGTGCTCTGTAGTCATTTCGTTGCAAGCGGGTGTTTAAGTGCTCTGGAGTCATTTCGTTGCAAGCGGGTTTTTAAGTGCTCTGGAGTAATTTCGTTGCAAGCGGGTTTTTGAGTGCTCTGAAGGCATTTCGTTGTAAGCGGGTTTTTAAGTGCTCTGGAGTCATTTCGTTGCAAGCGGGTTTTTAAGTACTCTGGAGTTATTTCGTTGCAAGCGGGTTTTTAAGTGCTCTGGAGTCATTTCGTTGCAAGCGGGTTTTTAAGTGCTCTGGAGTCATTTCATTGCAAGCGGGTTTTTACGTGCTCTGAAGGCATTTCGTTGTAAGCGGGTTTTTAAGTGCTCTAAAGTCTTTTCGTTGCAAGCGGGTTTTTACGTGTTCTGGAGTCATTTCGTTGCAAGCGGGTTTTTACATACTTCTCAGACATTTCACTGGAAGCGGGTTTTTTAAGTGCTCTGTAGGCATTTCGTTGCAAGCGGGTTTTTAAGTACTCTGGAGTCATTTCGTTGCAAGCGGGTTTTTAAGTGCTCTGGAGTCATTTCGTTGCAAGCGGGTGTTTAAGTGCTCTGGAGTCATTTCGTTGCAAGCAGGTTTTTAAGTGCTCTGGAGTCATTTCGTTGCAAGCGGGTTTTTAAGTGCTCTGAAGGCATTTCGTTGTAAGCGGGTTTTTAAGTGCTCTGGAGTCATATCGTTGCAAGCAGGTTTTTACGTGTTCTGGAGTCATTTCGTTGCAAGCGGTTTTTTACATACTTCTCAGACATTTCACTGAGAGCGGGTTTTTTAAGTGCTCTGGAGTCATTTCGTTGTAAGCGGGTTTTTAAGTGCTCTGGAGACATTTCGTTGCAAGCGGGTTTTAAGTGCTCTGGAGTCATTTCGTTGCAAGCGGGTTTTTACGTGCTCTGAAGGCATTTCGTTGTAAGCGGGTTTTTAAGTGCTCTGGAGTCATTTCGTTGCAAGCGGGTTTTTAAGTGCTCTGGAGTCATTTCGTTGCAAGCGGGTTTAAAGTGCTCTGGAGTCATTTCGTTGCATGCGGGTTTTTATGTGTTCTGGAGTAATTTCGTTGCAAGCGGGTTTTTAAGTGCTCTGGAGTCATTTCGTTGCAAGCAGGTTTTTAAGTACTCTGGAGTAATTTCGTTGCAAGCGGGTTTTTAAGTGCTCTGGAGTCATTTCGTTGCAAGCGGGTTTAACGTGCTCTGGAGTCATTTCGTTGCATGCGGGTTTTTATGTGTTCTGGAGTAATTTCGTTGCAAGCGGGTTTTTAAGTGCTCTGGAGTCATTTCGCTGCAAGCGCGTTTTTAAGTACTCTGGAGTCATTTCGTTGTAAGCGGGTTTTTAAGTGCTCTGGAGTCATTTCGTTGCAAGCGGGTTTTTAAGTGCTCTGGAGTCATTTTGTTGCAAGCGGGTTTTTACGTGTTCTGGAGTCATTTCGTTGCAAGCGGGTTTTTACATACTTCTCAGACATTTCACTGGAAGCGGGTTTTTTAAGTGCTCTGTATGCATTTCGTTGCAAGCGGGTTTTTAAGTACTCTGGAGTCATTTCGTTGCAAGCGTTTTTTACATGCTCTGGAGTCATTTCGTTGCAAGCGGGTTTTTAAATACTTCTCTGACATTTAACTAGAAATGAGTTTTTTAAGTGCTCTGGAGTCATTTTGTTGCAAGCGGGTTTTTAAGTGCTCTGGAGTCATTTCGTTGCAAGCAGGTTTTTAAGTGCTCTGGAGTCATTTAGTTGCAAGCGGGTTTTTAAGTGCTCTGGAGTCATTTCGTTGCAAGCGGGTTTTTAAGTGCTCTGGAGTCATTTGGTTGCAAGCGGGTATTTAAGTGTTCTGGAGTCATTTCGTTGCAAGCGGGTTTTTAAGTGCTCTGGAGTCATTTCGTTGCAAGCGGGTTTTTAAGTACTCTGGAGTCATTTCGTTGCAAGCGGGTTTTTAAGTGCTCTGGAGTCATTTCGTTGCAAGCGGGTGTTTAAGTGCTCTGGAGTCATTTCGTTGCAAGCGGGTTTTTAAGTGCTCTGGAGTCATTTCGTTGCAAGCGGGTTTTTACATACTTCTCAGACATTTCACTGAGAGCGGATTTTTTAAGTGCTCTGGAGTCATTTCGTTGCAAGCGGGTGTTTAAGTGCTCTGGAGTCATTTCGTTGCAAGCGGGTTTTTAAGTGCTCTGGAGTCATTTCGTTGCAAGCGGGTTTTTAAGTGCTCTGGAGTCATTTTGTTGCAAGCGGGTTTTTACGTGTTCTGGAGTCATTTCGTTGCAAGCGGGTTTTTACATACTTCTCAGACCTTTCACTGGAAGCGGGTTTTTTAAGTGCTCTGTAGGCATTTCGTTGCAAGCGGGTTTTTAAGTACTCTGGAGTCATTTCGTTGCAAGCGTTTTTTACATGCTCTGGAGTCATTTCGTTGCAAGCGGGTTTTTAAATACTTCTCTGACATTTAACTAGAAATGAGTTTTTTAAGTGCTCTGGAGTCATTTCGTTGCAAGCGGGTTTTTACGTGTTCTGGAGTCATTTCGTTGCAAGCGGGTTTTTACATACTTCTCAGACATTTCACTGGAAGCGGGTTTTTTAAGTGTTCTGTAGGCATTTCGTTGCAAGCGGGTTTTTAAGTACTCTGGAGTCATTTCGTTGCAAGCGGGTTTTACATGCTCTGGAGTCATTTCGTTGTAAGCGGGTTTTTACATACTTCTCTGACATTTAACTGGAAGCGAGTTTTTTAAGTGCTCTGGAGTCATTTCGTTGCAAGAGGGCTTTTACATACTTCTCAGACATTTCACTGGAAGCGGGTTTTTAAGTGCTCTGGAGTAATTTCGTTGCAAGCGGGTTTTTGAGTGCTCTGAAGGCATTTCGTTGTAAGCGGGTTTTTAAGTGCTCTGGAGTCATTTCGTTGCAAGCGGGTTTTTAAGTACTCTGGAGTTATTTCGTTGCAAGCGGGTTTTTAAGTGCTCTGGAGTCATTTCGTTGCAAGCGGGTTTTTAAGTGCTCTGGAGTCATTTCATTGCAAGCGGGTTTTTACGTGCTCTGAAGGCATTTCGTTGTAAGCGGGTTTTTAAGTGCTCTAAAGTCTTTTCGTTGCAAGCGGGTTTTTACGTGTTCTGGAGTCATTTCGTTGCAAGCGGGTTTTTACATACTTCTCAGACATTTCACTGGAAGCGGGTTTTTTAAGTGCTCTGTAGGCATTTCGTTGCAAGCGGGTTTTTAAGTACTCTGGAGTCATTTCGTTGCAAGCGGGTTTTTAAGTGCTCTGGAGTCATTTCGTTGCAAGCGGGTGTTTAAGTGCTCTGGAGTCATTTCGTTGCAAGCAGGTTTTTAAGTGCTCTGGAGTCATTTCGTTGCAAGCGGGTTTTTAAGTGCTCTGAAGGCATTTCGTTGTAAGCGGGTTTTTAAGTGCTCTGGAGTCATATCGTTGCAAGCAGGTTTTTACGTGTTCTGGAGTCATTTCGTTGCAAGCGGTTTTTTACATACTTCTCAGACATTTCACTGAGAGCGGGTTTTTTAAGTGCTCTGGAGTCATTTCGTTGTAAGCGGGTTTTTAAGTGCTCTGGAGACATTTCGTTGCAAGCGGGTTTTAAGTGCTCTGGAGTCATTTCGTTGCAAGCGGGTTTTTACGTGCTCTGAAGGCATTTCGTTGTAAGCGGGTTTTTAAGTGCTCTGGAGTCATTTCGTTGCAAGCGGGTTTTTAAGTGCTCTGGAGTCATTTCGTTGCAAGCGGGTTTAAAGTGCTCTGGAGTCATTTCGTTGCATGCGGGTTTTTATGTGTTCTGGAGTAATTTCGTTGCAAGCGGGTTTTTAAGTGCTCTGGAGTCATTTCGTTGCAAGCAGGTTTTTAAGTACTCTGGAGTAATTTCGTTGCAAGCGGGTTTTTAAGTGCTCTGGAGTCATTTCGTTGCAAGCGGGTTTAAAGTGCTCTGGAGTCATTTCGTTGCATGCGGGTTTTTATGTGTTCTGGAGTAATTTCGTTGCAAGCGGGTTTTTAAGTGCTCTGGAGTCATTTCGCTGCAAGCGCGTTTTTAAGTACTCTGGAGTCATTTCGTTGTAAGCGGGTTTTTAAGTGCTCTGGAGTCATTTCGTTGCAAGCGGGTTTTTAAGTGCTCTGGAGTCATTTTGTTGCAAGCGGGTTTTTACGTGTTCTGGAGTCATTTCGTTGCAAGCGGGTTTTTACATACATCTCAGACATTTCACTGGAAGCGGGTTTTTTAAGTGCTCTGTATGCATTTCGTTGCAAGCGGGTTTTTACGTACTCTGGAGTCATTTCGTTGCAAGCGTTTTTTACATGCTCTGGAGTCATTTCGTTGCAAGCGGGTTTTTAAATACTTCTCTGACATTTAACTAGAAATGAGTTTTTTAAGTGCTCTGGAGTCATTTTGTTGCAAGCGGGTTTTTAAGTGCTCTGGAGTCATTTCGTTGCAAGCGGGTTTTTAAGTGCTCTGGAGTCATTTAGTTGCAAGCGGGTTTTTAAGTGCTCTGGAGTCATTTCGTTGCAAGCGGGTTTTTAAGTGCTCTGGAGTCATTTGGTTGCAAGCGGGTATTTAAGTGTTCTGGAGTCATTTCGTTGCAAGCGGGTTTTTAAGTGCTCTGGAGTCATTTCGTTGCAAGCGGGTTTTTAAGTACTCTGGAGTCATTTCGTTGCAAGCGGGTTTTTAAGTGCTCTGGAGTCATTTCGTTGCAAGCGGGTGTTTAAGTGCTCTGGAGTCATTTCGTTGCAAGCGGGTTTTTAAGTGCTCTGGAGTCATTTCGTTGCAAGCGGGTTTTTAAATACTTCTCTGACATTTAACTAGAAATGAGTTTTTTAAGTGCTCTGGAGTCATTTCGTTGCAAGCGGGTTTTTAAGTGCTCTGGAGTCATTTCGTTGCAAGCGGGTTTTTAAGTGCTCTGGAGTCATTTCGTTGCAAGCGGGTTTTTAAGTGCTCTGGAGTCATTTCGTTGCAAGCGGGTTTTTAAGTGCTCTGGAGTCATTTGGTTGCAAGCGGGTATTTAAGTGTTCTGGAGTCATTTCGTTGCAAGCGGGTTTTTAAGTGCTCTGGAGTCATTTCGTTGCAAGCGGGTTTTTAAGTACTCTGGAGTCATTTCGTTGCAAGCGGGTTTTTAAGTGCTCTGGAGTCATTTCGTTGCAAGCGGGTGTTTAAGTGCTCTGGAGTCATTTCGTTGCAAGCGGGTTTTTAAGTGCTCTGGAGTCATTTCGTTGCAAGCGGGTTTTTACATACTTCTCAGACATTTCACTGAGAGCGGGTTTTTTAAGTGCTCTGGAGTCATTTCGTTGCAAGCGGGTGTTTAAGTGCTCTGGAGTCATTTCGTTGCAAGCGGGTTTTTAAGTGCTCTGGAGTCATTTCGTTGCAAGCGGGTTTTTACATACTTCTCAGACATTTCACTGAGAGCGGGTTTTTTAAGTGCTCTGGAGTCATTTCTTTGCAAGCGGGCTTTTAAGTACTCTGGAGTCATTTCGTTGCAAGCGGGTTTTTAAGTGCTCTGGAGTCATTTCGTTGCAAGCGGGTTTTTAAGTACTCTGGAGTCATTTCGTTGCAAGCGGGTTTTTAAGTGTTCTGGAGTCATTTCGTTGCAAGCGTGTTTTTAAGTGCTCTGGAGTCATTTCGTTGCAAGCGGGTTTTTAAGTGCTCTGTAGTCATTTCGTTGCAAGCGGGTGTTTAAGTGCTCTGTAGTCATTTCGTTGCAAGCGGGTGTTTAAGTGCTCTGGAGTCATTTCGTTGCAAGCGGGTTTTTAAGTGCTCTGGAGTCATTTCGTTGCAAGCGGGTTTTTAAGTGCTCTGAAGGCATTTCGTTGTAAGCGGGTTTTTAAGTGCTCTGGAGTCATTTCGTTGCAAGCGGGTTTTTAAGTACTCTGGAGTTATTTCGTTGCAAGCGGGTTTTTAAGTGCTCTGGAGACATTTCGTTGCAAGCGGGTTTTTAAGTGCTCTGGAGTCATTTCATTGCAAGCGGGTTTTTACGTGCTCTGAAGGCATTTCGTTGTAAGCGGGTTTTTAAGTGCTCTAAAGTCTTTTCGTTGCAAGCGGGTTTTTACGTGTTCTGGAGTCATTTCGTTGCAAGCGGGTTTTTACATACTTCTCAGACATTTCACTGGAAGCGGGTTTTTTAAGTGCTCTGTAGGCATTTCGTTGCAAGCGGGTTTTTAAGTACTCTGGAGTCATTTCGTTGCAAGCGGGTTTTTAAGTGCTCTGGAGTCATTTCGTTGCAAGCGGGTGTTTAAGTGCTCTGGAGTCATTTCGTTGCAAGCGGGTTTTTAAGTGCTCTGGAGTCATTTCGTTGCAAGCGGGTTTTTAAGTGCTCTGAAGGCATTTCGTTGTAAGCGGGTTTTTAAGTGCTCTGGAGTCATATCGTTGCAAGCAGGTTTTTACGTGTTCTGGAGTCATTTCGTTGCAAGCGGTTTTTTACATACTTCTCAGACATTTCACTGAGAGCGGGTTTTTTAAGTGCTCTGGAGTCATTTCGTTGTAAGCGGGTTTTTAAGTGCTCTGGAGACATTTCGTTGCAAGCGGGTTTTAAGTGCTCTGGAGTCATTTCGTTGCAAGCAGGTTTTTACGTGCTCTGAAGGCATTTCGTTGTAAGCGGGTTTTTAAGTGCTCTGGAGTCATTTCGTTGCAAGCGGGTTTTTAAGTGCTCTGGAGTCATTTCGTTGCAAGCGGGTTTAAAGTGCTCTGGAGTCATTTCGTTGCATGCGGGTTTTTATGTGTTCTGGAGTAATTTCGTTGCAAGCGGGTTTTTAAGTGCTCTGGAGTCATTTCGTTGCAAGCAGGTTTTTAAGTACTCTGGAGTAATTTCGTTGCAAGCGGGTTTTTAAGTGCTCTGGAGTCATTTCGTTGCAAGCGGGTTTAAAGTGCTCTGGAGTCATTTCGTTGCATGCGGGTTTTTATGTGTTCTGGAGTAATTTCGTTGCAAGCGGGTTTTTAAGTGCTCTGGAGTCAGTTCGCTGCAAGCGCGTTTTTAAGTACTCTGGAGTCATTTCGTTGTAAGCGGGTTTTTAAGTGCTCTGGAGTCATTTCGTTGCAAGCGGGTTTTTAATTGCTCTGGAGTCATTTTGTTGCAAGCGGGTTTTTACGTGTTCTGGAGTCATTTCGTTGCAAGCGGGTTTTTACATACTTCTCAGACATTTCACTGGAAGCGGGTTTTTTAAGTGCTCTGTATGCATTTCGTTGCAAGCGGGTTTTTAAGTACTCTGGAGTCATTTCGTTGCAAGCGTTTTTTACATGCTCTGGAGTCATTTCGTTGCAAGCGGGTTTTTAAATACTTCTCTGACATTTAACTAGAAATGAGTTTTTTAAGTGCTCTGGAGTCATTTTGTTGCAAGCGGGTTTTTAAGTGCTCTGGAGTCATTTCGTTGCAAGCGGGTTTTTAAGTGCTCTGGAGTCATTTAGTTGCAAGCGGGTTTTTAAGTGCTCTGGAGTCATTTCGTTGCAAGCGGGTTTTTAAGTGCTCTGGAGTCATTTGGTTGCAAGCGGGTATTTAAGTGTTCTGGAGTCATTTCGTTGCAAGCGGGTTTTTAAGTGCTCTGGAGTCATTTCGTTGCAAGCGGGTTTTTAAGTACTCTGGAGTCATTTCGTTGCAAGCGGGTTTTTAAGTGCTCTGGAGTCATTTCGTTGCAAGCGGGTGTTTAAGTGCTCTGGAGTCATTTCGTTGCAAGCGGGTTTTTAAGTGCTCTGGAGTCATTTCGTTGCAAGCGGGTTTTTACATACTTCTCAGACATTTCACTGAGAGCAGATTTTTTAAGTGCTCTGGAGTCATTTCGTTGCAAGCGGGTGTTTAAGTGCTCTGGAGTCATTTCGTTGCAAGCGGGTTTTTAAGTGCTCTGGAGTCATTTCGTTGCAAGCGGGTTTTTAAGTGCTCTGGAGTCATTTTGTTGCAAGCGGGTTTTTACGTGTTCTGGAGTCATTTCGTTGCAAGCGGGTTTTTACATACTTCTCAGACATTTCACTGGAAGCGGGTTTTTTAAGTGCTCTGTAGGCATTTCGTTGCAAGCGGGTTTTTAAGTACTCTGGAGTCATTTCGTTGCAAGCGTTTTTTACATGCTCTGGAGTCATTTCGTTGCAAGCGGGTTTTTAAATACTTCTCTGACATTTAACAAGAAATGAGTTTTTTAAGTGCTCTGGAGTCATTTCGTTGCAAGCGGGTTTTTAAGTGCTCTGGAGTCATTTCGTTGCAAGCGGGTTTTTAAGTGCTCTGGAGTCATTTCGTTGCAAGCGGGTTTTTAAGTGCTCTGGAGTCATTTCGTTGCAAGCGGGTTTTTAAGTGCTCTGGAGTCATTTGGTTGCAAGCGGGTATTTAAGTGTTCTGGAGTCATTTCGTTGCAAGCGGGTTTTTAAGTGCTCTGGAGTCATTTCGTTGCAAGCGGGTTTTTAAGTACTCTGGAGTCATTTCGTTGCAAGCGGGTTTTTAAGTGCTCTGGAGTCATTTCGTTGCAAGCGGGTGTTTAAGTGCTCTGGAGTCATTTCGTTGCAAGCGGGTTTTTAAGTGCTCTGGAGTCATTTCTTTGCAAGCGGGTTTTTACATACTTCTCAGACATTTCACTGAGAGCGGGTTTTTTAAGTGCTCTGGAGTCATTTCGTTGCAAGCGGGTGTTTAAGTGCTCTGGAGTCATTTCGTTGCAAGCGGGTTTTTAAGTGCTCTGGAGTCATTTCGTTGCAAGCGGGTTTTTACATACTTCTCAGACATTTCACTGAGAGCGGGTTTTTTAAGTGCTCTGGAGTCATTTCTTTGCAAGCGGGCTTTTAAGTACTCTGGAGTCATTTCGTTGCAAGCGGGTTTTTAAGTGCTCTGGAGTCATTTCGTTGCAAGCGGGTTTTTAAGTACTCTGGAGTCATTTCGTTGCAAGCGGGTTTTTAAGTGTTCTGGAGTCATTTCGTTGCAAGTGAGTTTTTAAGTGCTCTGGAGTCATTTCGTTGCAAGCGGGTTTTTAAGTGCTCTGTAGTCATTTCGTTGCAAGCGGGTGTTTAAGTGCTCTGTAGTCATTTCGTTGCAAGCGGGTGTTTAAGTGCTCTGGAGTCATTTCGTTGCAAGCGGGTTTTTAAGTGCTCTGGAGTCATTTCGTTGCAAGCGGGTTTTTAAGTGCTCTGAAGGCATTTCGTTGTAAGCGGGTTTTTAAGTGCTCTGGAGTCATTTCGTTGCAAGCGGGTTTTTAAGTACTCTGGAGTAATTTCGTTGCAAGGGAGTTTTTAAGTGCTCTGGAGTCATTTCGTTGCAAGCGGGTTTTTAAGTGCTCTGGAGTCATTTCATTGCAAGCGGGTTTTTACGTGCTCTGAAGGCATTTCGTTGTAAGCGGGTTTTTAAGTGCTCTAAAGTCTTTTCGTTGCAAGCGGGTTTTTACGTGTTCTGGAGTCATTTCGTTGCAAGCGGGTTTTTACATACTTCTCAGACATTTCACTGGAAGCGGGTTTTTTAAGTGCTCTGTAGGCATTTCGTTGCAAGCGGGTTTTTAAGTACTCTGGAGTCATTTCGTTGCAAGCGGGTTTTTAAGTGCTCTGGAGTCATTTCGTTGCAAGGGGGTGTTTAAGTGCTCTGGAGTCATTTCGTTGCAAGCGGGTTTTTAAGTGCTCTGGAGTCATTTCGTTGCAAGCGGGTTTTTAAGTGCTCTGAAGGCATTTCGTTGTAAGCGGGTTTTTAAGTGCTCTGGAGTCATATCGTTGCAAGCAGGTTTTTACGTGTTCTGGAGTCATTTCGTTGCAAGCGGTTTTTTACATACTTCTCAGACATTTCACTGAGAGCGGGTTTTTTAAGTGCTCTGGAGTCATTTCGTTGTAAGCGGGTTTTTAAGTGCTCTGGAGACATTTCGTTGCAAGCGGGTTTTAAGTGCTCTGGAGTCATTTCGTTGCAAGCGGGTTTTTACGTGCTCTGAAGGCATTTCGTTGTAAGCGGGTTTTTAAGTGCTCTGGAGTCATTTCGTTGCAAGCGGGTTTTTAAGTGCTCTGGAGTCATTTCGTTGCAAGCGGGTTTAAAGTGCTCTGGAGTCATTTCGTTGCATGCGGGTTTTTATGTGTTCTGGAGTAATTTCGTTGCAAGCGGGTTTTTAAGTGCTCTGGAGTCATTTCGTTGCAAGCAGGTTTTTAAGTACTGTGGAGTAATTTCGTTGCAAGCGGGTTTTTAAGTGCTCTGGAGTCATTTCGTTGCAAGCGGGTTTAAAGTGCTCTGGAGTCATTTCGTTGCATGCGGGTTTTTATGTGTTCTGGAGTCATTTCGTTGCAAGCGGGTTTTTAAGTGCTCTGGAGTCATTTCGCTGCAAGCGCGTTTTTAAGTACTCTGGAGTCATTTCGTTGTAAGCGGGTTTTTAAGTGCTCTGGAGTCATTTCGTTCAAGCGGGTTTTTAAGTGCTCTGGAGTCATTTTGTTGCAAGCGGGTTTTTACGTGTTCTGGAGTCATTTCGTTGCAAGCGGGTTTTTACATACTTCTCAGACATTTCACTGGAAGCGGGTTTTTTAAGTGCTCTGTAGGCATTTCGTTGCAAGCGGGTTTTTAAGTACTCTGGAGTCATTTCGTTGCAAGCGTTTTTTACATGCTCTGGAGTCATTTCGTTGCAAGCGGGTTTTTAAATACTTCTCTGACATTTAACTAGAAATGAGTTTTTTAAGTGCTATGGAGTCATTTCGTTGCAAGCGGGTTTTTAAGTGCTCTGGAGTCATTTCGTTGCAAGCGGGTTTTTAAGTGCTCTGGAGTCATTTAGTTGCAAGCGGGTTTTTAAGTGCTCTGGAGTCATTTCGTTGCAAGCGGGTTTTTAAGTGCTCTGGAGTCATTTGGTTGCAAGCGGGTATTTAAGTGTTCTGGAGTCATTTCGTTGCAAGCGGGTTTTTAAGTGCTCTGGAGTCATTTCGTTGCAAGCGGGTTTTTAAGTATTCTGGAGTCATTTCGTTGCAAGCGGGTTTTTAAGTGCTCTGGAGTCATTTCGTTGCAAGCGGGTGTTTAAGTGCTCTGGAGTCATTTCGTTGCAAGCGGGTTTTTAAGTGCTCTGGAGTCATTTCGTTGCAAGCGGGTTTTTACATACTTCTCAGACATTTCACTGAGAGCGGATTTTTTAAGTGCTCTGGAGTCATTTCGTTGCAAGCGGGTGTTTAAGTGCTCTGGAGTCATTTCGTTGCAAGCGGGTTTTTAAGTGCTCTGGAGTCATTTCGTTGCAAGCGGGTTTTTAAGTGCTCTGGAGTCATTTTGTTGCAAGCGGGTTTTTATGTGTTCTGGAGGCATTTCGTTGCAAGCGGGTTTTTACATACTTCTCAGACATTTCACTGGAAGCGGGTTTTTTAAGTGCTCTGTAGGCATTTCGTTGCAAGCGGGTTTTTAAGTACTCTGGAGTCATTTCGTTGCAAGCGGGTTTTTAAATACTTCTCTGACATTTAACTAGAAATGAGTTTTTTAAGTGCTCTGGAGTCATTTCGTTGCAAGCGGGTTTTTAAGTGCTCTGGAGTCATTTCGTTGCAAGCGGGTTTTTAAGTGCTCTGGAGTCATTTCGTTGCAAGCGGGTTTTTAAGTGCTCTGGAGTCATTTCGTTGCAAGCGGGTTTTTAAGTGCTCTGGAGTCATTTGGTTGCAAGCGGGTATTTAAGTGTTCTGGAGTCATTTCGTTGCAAGCGGGTTTTTAAGTGCTCTGGAGTCATTTCGTTGCAAGCGGGTTTTTAAGTACTCTGGAGTCATTTCGTTGCAAGCGGGTTTTTACATACTTCTCAGACATTTCACTGAGAGCGGGTTTTTTAAGTGCTCTGGAGTCATTTCGTTGCAAGCGGGTGTTTAAGTGCTCTGGAGTCATTTCGTTCCAAGCGGGTTTTTAAGTGCTCTGGAGTCATTTCGTTGCAAGCGGGTTTTTACATACTTCTCAGACATTTCACTGAGAGCGGGTTTTTTAAGTGCTCTGGAGTCATTTCTTTGCAAGCGGGCTTTTAAGTACTCTGGAGTCATTTCGTTGCAAGCGGGTTTTTAAGTGCTCTGGAGTCATTTCGTTGCAAGCGGGTTTTTAAGTACTCTGGAGTCATTTCGTTGCAAGCGGGTTTTTAAGTGTTCTGGAGTCATTTCGTTGCAAGTGAGTTTTTAAGTGCTCTGGAGTCATTTCGTTGCAAGCGGGTTTTTAAGTGCTCTGTAGTCATTTCGTTGCAAGCGGGTGTTTAAGTGCTCTGGAGTCATTTCGTTGCAAGCGGGTTTTTAAGTACTCTGGAGTAATTTCGTTGCAAGGGAGTTTTTAAGTGCTCTGGAGTCATTTCGTTGCAAGCGGGTTTTTAAGTGCTCTGGAGTCATTTCATTGCAAGCGGGTTTTTACGTGCTCTGAAGGCATTTCGTTGTAAGCGGGTTTTTAAGTGCTCTAAAGTCTTTTCGTTGCAAGCGGGTTTTTACGTGTTCTGGAGTCATTTCGTTGCAAGCGGGTTTTTACATACTTCTCAGACATTTCACTGGAAGCGGGTTTTTTAAGTGCTCTGTAGGCATTTCGTTGCAAGCGGGTTTTTAAGTACTCTGGAGTCATTTCGTTGCAAGCGGGTTTTTAAGTGCTCTGGAGTCATTTCGTTGCAAGGGGGTGTTTAAGTGCTCTGGAGTCATTTCGTTGCAAGCGGGTTTTTAAGTGCTCTGGAGTCATTTCGTTGCAAGCGGGTTTTTAAGTGCTCTGAAGGCATTTCGTTGTAAGCGGGTTTTTAAGTGCTCTGGAGTCATATCGTTGCAAGCAGGTTTTTACGTGTTCTGGAGTCATTTCGTTGCAAGCGGTTTTTTACATACTTCTCAGACATTTCACTGAGAGCGGGTTTTTTAAGTGCTCTGGAGTCATTTCGTTGTAAGCGGGTTTTTAAGTGCTCTGGAGACATTTCGTTGCAAGCGGGTTTTAAGTGCTCTGGAGTCATTTCGTTGCAAGCGGGTTTTTACGTGCTCTGAAGGCATTTCGTTGTAAGCGGGTTTTTAAGTGCTCTGGAGTCATTTCGTTGCAAGCGGGTTTTTAAGTGCTCTGGAGTCATTTCGTTGCAAGCGGGTTTAAAGTGCTCTGGAGTCATTTCGTTGCATGCGGGTTTTTATGTGTTCTGGAGTAATTTCGTTGCAAGCGGGTTTTTAAGTGCTCTGGAGTCATTTCGTTGCAAGCAGGTTTTTAAGTACTCTGGAGTAATTTCGTTGCAAGCGGGTTTTTAAGTGCTCTGGAGTCATTTCGTTGCAAGCGGGTTTAAAGTGCTCTGGAGTCATTTCGTTGCATGCGGGTTTTTATGTGTTCTGGAGTCATTTCGTTGCAAGCGGGTTTTTAAGTGCTCTGGAGTCATTTCGCTGCAAGCGCGTTTTTAAGTACTCTGGAGTCATTTCGTTGTAAGCGGGTTTTTAAGTGCTCTGGAGTCATTTCGTTCAAGCGGGTTTTTAAGTGCTCTGGAGTCATTTTGTTGCAAGCGGGTTTTTACGTGTTCTGGAGTCATTTCGTTGCAAGCGGGTTTTTACATACTTCTCAGACATTTCACTGGAAGCGGGTTTTTTAAGTGCTCTGTAGGCATTTCGTTGCAAGCGGGTTTTTAAGTACTCTGGAGTCATTTCGTTGCAAGCGTTTTTTACATGCTCTGGAGTCATTTCGTTGCAAGCGGGTTTTTAAATACTTCTCTGACATTTAACTAGAAATGAGTTTTTTAAGTGCTATGGAGTCATTTCGTTGCAAGTGGGTTTTTAAGTGCTCTGGAGTCATTTCGTTGCAAGCGGGTTTTTAAGTGCTCTGGAGTCATTTAGTTGCAAGCGGGTTTTTAAGTGCTCTGGAGTCATTTCGTTGCAAGCGGGTTTTTAAGTGCTCTGGAGTCATTTGGTTGCAAGCGGGTATTTAAGTGTTCTGGAGTCATTTCGTTGCAAGCGGGTTTTTAAGTGCTCTGGAGTCATTTCGTTGCAAGCGGGTTTTTAAGTATTCTGGAGTCATTTCGTTGCAAGCGGGTTTTTAAGTGCTCTGGAGTCATTTCGTTGCAAGCGGGTGTTTAAGTGCTCTGGAGTCATTTCGTTGCAAGCGGGTTTTTAAGTGCTCTGGAGTCATTTCGTTGCAAGCGGGTTTTTACATACTTCTCAGACATTTCACTGAGAGCGGATTTTTTAAGTGCTCTGGAGTCATTTCGTTGCAAGCGGGTGTTTAAGTGCTCTGGAGTCATTTCGTTGCAAGCGGGTTTTTAAGTGCTCTGGAGTCATTTCGTTGCAAGCGGGTTTTTAAGTGCTCTGGAGTCATTTTGTTGCAAGCGGGTTTTTATGTGTTCTGGAGGCATTTCGTTGCAAGCGGGTTTTTACATACTTCTCAGACATTTCACTGGAAGCGGGTTTTTTAAGTGCTCTGTAGGCATTTCCTTGCAAGCGGGTTTTTAAGTACTCTGGAGTCATTTCGTTGCAAGCGGGTTTTTAAATACTTCTCTGACATTTAACTAGAAATGAGTTTTTTAAGTGCTCTGGAGTCATTTCGTTGCAAGCGGGTTTTTAAGTGCTCTGGAGTCATTTCGTTGCAAGCGGGTTTTTAAGTGCTCTGGAGTCATTTCGTTGCAAGCGGGTTTTTAAGTGCTCTGGAGTCATTTCGTTGCAAGCGGGTTTTTAAGTGCTCTGGAGTCATTTGGTTGCAAGCGGGTATTTAAGTGTTCTGGAGTCATTTCGTTGCAAGCGGGTTTTTAAGTGCTCTGGAGTCATTTCGTTGCAAGCGGGTTTTTAAGTACTCTGGAGTCATTTCGTTGCAAGCGGGTTTTTAAGTGCTCTGGAGTCATTTCGTTGCAAGCGGGTGTTTAAGTGCTCTGGAGTCATTTTGTTGCAAGCGGGTTTTTAAGTGCTCTGGAGTCATTTCGTTGCAAGCGGGTTTTTACATACTTCTCAGACATTTCACTGAGAGCGGGTTTTTTAAGTGCTCTGGAGTCATTTCGTTGCAAGCGGGTGTTTAAGTGCTCTGGAGTCATTTCGTTGCAAGCGGGTTTTTAAGTGCTCTGGAGTCATTTCGTTGCAAGCGGGTTTTTACATACTTCTCAGACATTTCACTGAGAGCGGGTTTTTAAGTGCTCTGGAGTCATTTCGTTACAAGCTGGTTTTTAAGTGCTCTGAAGGCATTTCGTTGTAAGCGGGTTTTTAAGTGCTCTGGAGTCATTTTGTTGCAAGCGGGTTTTTAAGTACTCTGGAGTAATTTCGTTGCAAGCGGGTTTTTAAGTGCTCTGGAGTCATTTCGTTGCAAGCGGGTTTTTAAGTGCTCTGGAGTCATTTCATTGCAAGCGGGTTTTTACGTGCTCTGAAGGCATTTCGTTGTAAGCGGGTTTTTAAGTGCTCTAAAGTCTTTTCGTTGCAAGCGGGTTTTTACGTGTTCTGGAGTCATTTCGTTGCAAGCGGGTTTTTACATACTTCTCAGACATTTCACTGGAAGCGGGTTTTTTAAGTGCTCTGTAGGCATTTCGTTGCAAGCGGGTTTTTAAGTACTCTGGAGTCATTTCGTTGCAAGCGGGTTTTTAAGTTCTCTGGAGTCATTTCGTTGCAAGCGGGTGTTTAAGTGCTCTGGAGTCATTTCGTTGCAAGCGGGTTTTTAAGTGCTCTGGAGTCATTTCGTTGCAAGCGGGTTTTTAAGTGCTCTGAAGGCATTTCGTTGTAAGCGGGTTTTTAAGTGCTCTGGAGTCATATCGTTGCAAGCAGGTTTTTACGTGTTCTGGAGTCATTTCGTTGCAAGCGGTTTTTTACATACTTCTCAGACATTTCACTGAGAGCGGGTTTTTTAAGTGCTCTGGAGTCATTTCGTTGTAAGCGGGTTTTTAAGTGCTCTGGAGACATTTCGTTGCAAGCGGGTTTTAAGTGCTCTGGAGTCATTTCGTTGCAAGCGGGTTTTTACGTGCTCTGAAGGCATTTCGTTGTAAGCGGGTTTTTAAGTGCTCTGGAGTCATTTCGTTGCATGCGGGTTTTTATGTGTTCTGGAGTAATTTCGTTGCAAGCGGGTTTTTAAGTGCTCTGGAGTCATTTCGTTGCAAGCAGGTTTTTAAGTACTCTGGAGTAATTTCGTTGCAAGCGGGTTTTTAAGTGCTCTGGAGTCATTTCGTTGCAAGCGGGTTTAAAGTGCTCTGGAGTCATTTCGTTGCATGCGGGTTTTTATGTGTTCTGGAGTAATTTCGTTGCAAGCGGGTTTTTAAGTGCTCTGCAGTCATTTCGCTGCAAGCGCGTTTTTAAGTACTCTGGAGTCATTTCGTTGTAAGCGGGTTTTTAAGTGCTCTGGAGTCATTTCGTTGCAAGCGGGTTTTTAAGTGCTCTGGAGTCATTTTGTTGCAAGCGGGTTTTTACGTGTTCTGGAGTCATTTCGTTGCAAGCAGGTTTTTACATACTTCTCAGACATTTCACTGGAAGCGGGTTTTTTAAGTGCTCTGTAGGCATTTCGTTGCAAGCGGGTTTTTAAGTACTCTGGAGTCATTTCGTTGCAAGCGTTTTTTACATGCTCTGGAGTCATTTCGTTGCAAGCGGGTTTTTAAATACTTCTCTGACATTTAACTAGAAATGAGTTTTTTAAGTGCTCTGGAGTCATTTCGTTGCAAGCGGGTTTTTAAGTGCTCTGGAGTCATTTCGTTGCAAGCGGGTTTTTAAGTGCTCTGGAGTCATTTGGTTGCAAGCGGGTATTTAAGTGTTCTGGAGTCATTTCGTTGCAAGCGGGTTTTTAAGTGCTCTGGAGTCATTTCGTTGCAAGCGGGTTTTTAAGTACTCTGGAGTCATTTCGTTGCAAGCGGGTTTTTAAGTGCTCTGGAGTCATTTCGTTGCAAGCGGGTGTTTAAGTGCTCTGGAGTCATTTCGTTGCAAGCGGGTTTTTAAGTGCTCTGGAGTCATTTCGTTGCAAGCGGGTTTTTACATACTTCTCAGACATTTCACTGAGTGCGGGTTTTTTAAGTGCTCTGGAGTCATTTCGTTGCAAGCGGGTGTTTAAGTGCTCTGGAGTCATTTCGTTGCAAGCGGGTTTTTAAGTGCTCTGGAGTCATTTCGTTGCAAGCGGGTTTTTACATACTTCTCAGACATTTCACTGAGAGCGGGTTTTTAAGTGCTCTGGAGTCATTTCGTTACAAGCTGGTTTTTAAGTGCTCTGGAGGCATTTCGTTGTAAGCGGGTTTTTAAGTGCTCTGGAGTCATTTTGTTGCAAGCGGGTTTTTAAGTACTCTGGAGTAATTTCGTTGCAAGCGGGTTTTTAAGTGCTCTGGAGTCATTTCGTTGCAAGCAGGTTTAAAGTGATCTGGAGTCATTTCGTTGAATGCGGGTTTTTATGTGTTCTGGAGTAATTTCGTTGCAAGCGAGTTTTAAGTGCTCTGGAGTCATCTCGTTGCAAGCAGGTTTTTAAGTACTCTGGAGTAATTTCGTTGCAAGCGGGTTTTTAAGTGCTCTGGAGTCATTTCGTTGCAAGCGGGTTTAAAGTGCTCTGGAGTCATTTCGTTGCATGCGGGTTTTTATGTGTTCTGGAGTAATTTCGTTGCAAGCGGGTTTTTAAGTGCTCTGGAGTCATTTCGCTGCAAGCGCGTTTTTAAGTACTCTGGAGTCATTTCGTTGTAAGCGGGTTTTTAAGTGCTCTGGAGTCATTTCGTTGCAAGCGGGTTTTTAAGTGCTCTGTAGTCATTTTGTTGCAAGCGGGTTTTTACGTGTTCTGGAGTCATTTCGTTGCAAGCGGGTTTTTACATACTTCTCAGACATTTCACTGGAAGCGGGTTTTTTAAGTGCTCTGTAGGCATTTCGTTGCAAGCGGGTTTTTAAGTACTCTGGAGTCATTTCGTTGCAAGCGTTTTTTACATGCTCTGGAGTCATTTCGTTGCAAGCGGGTTTTTAAATACTTCTCTGACATTTAACTAGAAATGAGTTTTTTAAGTGCTCTGGAGTCATTTCGTTGCAAGCGGGTTTTTAAGTGCTCTGGAGTCATTTCGTTGCAAGCGGGTTTTTAAGTGCTCTGGAGTCATTTCGTTGCAAGCGGGTTTTTAAGTGCTCTGGAGTCATTTGGTTGCAAGCGGGTATTTAAGTGTTCTGGAGTCATTTCGTTGCAAGCGGGTTTTTAAGTGCTCTGGAGTCATTTCGTTGCAAGCGGGTTTTTAAGTACTCTGGAGTCATTTCATTGCAAGCGGGTTTTTAAGTGCTCTGGAGTCATTTCGTTGCAAGCGGGTGTTTAAGTGCTCTGGAGTCATTTCGTTGCAAGCGGGTTTTTAAGTGCTCTGGAGTCATTTCGTTGCAAGCGGGTTTTTACATACTTCTCAGACATTTCACTGAGAGCGGGTTTTTTAAGTGCTCTGGAGTCATTTCGTTGCAAGCGGGTGTTTAAGTGCTCTGGAGTCATTTCGTTGCAAGCGGGTTTTTAAGTGCTCTGGAGTCATTTCGTTGCAAGCGGGTTTTTAAGTGCTCTGGAGTCATTTTGTTGCAAGCGGGTTTTTACGTGTTCTGGAGTCATTTCGTTGCAAGCGGGTTTTTACATACTTCTCAGACATTTCACTGGAAGCGGGTTTTTTAAGTGCTCTGTAGGCATTTCGTTGCAAGCGGGTTTTTAAGTACTCTGGAGTCATTTCGTTGCAAGCGTTTTTTACATGCTCTGGAGTCATTTCGTTGCAAGCGGGTTTTTAAATACTTCTCTGACATTTAACTAGAAATGAGTTTTTTAAGTGCTCTGGAGTCATTTCGTTGCAAGCGGGTTTTTAAGTGTTCTGGAGGCATTTCGTTGCAAGCCGTTTTTTAAGTGCTCTGGAGTCATTTCGTTGCAAGCGGGTTTTTAAGTGCTCTGGAGTCATTTCGTTGCAAGCGGGTTTTTAAGTGCTCTGGAGTCATTTGGTTGCAAGCGGGTATTTAAGTGTTCTGGAGTCATTTCGTTGCAAGCGGGTTTTTAAGTGCTCTGGAGTCATTTCGTTGCAAGCGGGTTTTTAAGTACTCTGGAGTCATTTCGTTGCAAGCGGGTTTTTAAGTGCTCTGGAGTCATTTCGTTGCAAGCGGGTGTTTAAGTGCTCTGGAGTCATTTCGTTGCAAGCGGGTTTTTAAGTGCTCTGGAGTCATTTCGTTGCAAGCGGGTTTTTACATACTTCTCAGACATTTCACTGAGAGCGGGTTTTTTAAGTGCTCTGGAGTCATTTCGTTGCAAGCGGGTTTTTAAGTGCTCTGGAGTCATTTCGTTGCAAGCGGGTTTTTACATACTTCTCAGACATTTCACTGAGAGCGGGTTTTGAAGTGCTCTGGAGTCATTTCGTTACAAGCTGGTTTTTAAGTGCTCTGAAGGCATTTCGTTGTAAGCGGGTTTTTAAGTGCTCTGGAGTCATTTTGTTGCAAGCGGGTTTTTAAGTACTCTGGAGAAATTTCGTTGCAAGCGCGTTTTTAAGTGCTCTGGAGTCATTTCGTTGCAAGCGGGTTTAAAGTGATCTGGAGTCATTTCGTTGAATGCGGGTTTTTATGTGTTCTGGAATAATTTCGTTGCAAGCGAGTTTTAAGTGCTCTGGAGTCATTTCGCTGCAAGCGGGTTTTTAAGTACTCTGGAGTCATTTCGTTGCAAGCGGGTTTTTAAGTGCTCTGAAGGCATTTCGTTGTACGCGAGTTTTTAAGTGCTCTGGAGTCATGTTGTTGCAAGCGGGTTTTTACGTGTTCTGGAGTCATTTCGTTGCAAGCGGGTTTTTACATACTTCTCAGACATTTCACTGGAAGCGGGTTTTTTAAGTGCTCTGTAGGCATTTCGTTGCAAGCGGGTTTTTAAGTACTCTGGAGTCATTTCCTTGCAAGCGTTTTTTACATGCTCTGGAGTCATTTCGTTGCAAGCGGGTTTTTAAGTACTCTGGAGTCATTTCGTTGCAAGCGGGTTTTTAAGTGCTCTGAAGGCATTTCGTTGTAAGCGGGTTTTTAAGTGCTCTGGAGTCATTTCGTTGCAAGCGGGTTTTTAAGTGCTCTGGAGTCATTTAGTTGCAAGCGGGTTTTTAAGTGCTCTGGAGTCATTTCGTTGCAAGCGGGTTTTTAAGTGCTCTGGAGTCATTTGGTTGCAAGCGGGTATTTAAGTGTTCTGGAGTCATTTCGTTGCAAGCGGGTTTTTAAGTGCTCTGGAGTCATTTCGTTGC